>NW_016107400.1:8023874-8077288 GCF_001604975.1 Cebus imitator | reverse complement strand
TTTTTGAGACAGGGTCTGGCTCTGTCACCCAGACTGCAGTGCAGTGATGCTATCTGGGCTCACTGAAACTCCACCTCCCAGGTTCAAGCAATTTTCATGCCTCAGCCTCCCGAGTAGCTGGGACTACAGGTGTGTACCACCACACCTGGCCAATTTTTGTATTTTTGGTAGAGATAAGAGTTTCACCACGTTGGCCAGGGTGGTCTTGAACTCCTGGCCTGAAGTGATCCTACTCCTTGGCTTCCCAAAGTGCTGGGATTACAGGCATGAGCCAAGGGCACACCTGGTCAACAGGTCATATTTTCCAATGAGCAGAGTCACTGTGTGATTAAGGTCATACTGAGGAAGGAGACCCTTAATCACCCTTAATCCTCTTAAGTTTCTGAGACCACTTCCCCCTAGCCTTCTGCATTGCATTTCAATAGGAGAGGTAAAACCCAGCAGACCAGGACCACCCTTAATCGCACCCCTATAGGTAGCAGGCATGGTATGGAGGAATCTTTCCAGAAGGCATTATTTTTGTTTAAACATGATCAGACCCCCACCTAAGTCACATTTCCCATGCCTACTTCACAGATCAAGACCTCTTCACATGTAATTTCTAGGACTGTAAGCCTTTAAAAGGGCAAGGAGTTTCTTTGTCGGGGAGCTCGGCTATTGGGGTATTCAGGCCCGCTGCAGTTCCCGGCTGAATAAATCACCATTTCCTTCCCAGGTCGGTGTTTGAGAGGTCTGTTTGTGATCTTTCCTACTTCAATACATGTGAATATGGTCCTCTCTTCTTTGTTATGTTTTTATGAGGTTAAATCAGCAAACTCACTCTGGCCATCTCTAGCCTATGCCAGTGTAACTTCCCTCTTCTCGCCTGGGCTTCTTTGCCCATTTTCATCTTATTGATGAGAAAACAGAAACTTCAAGAAGTGAGTTTGTAGTTTCATGAAAGAGAGAGATCCCTGAGACAATGGCAATAGGATTAGCTATATACTGTACCCTAGCTTGTTGGAATGGTTTGTGCTGAGTGTAGGACACGTGTGTGCTCTGATGGTAAGAATGAAATGACATTTGACTCCCATTGGCCACTGTGGGGACAAAAACCCATGGCCCCCCAAAGGTTTGCTGAAAATCGCTGACATGAGGCAGATCAACTAACAGGAGAAAAGGCATACAATATGGGAATGAGACCTAACCCTTCAATAAGGTACAAAAGCTTTTACACCACTTTGAGGTTATTGAAAAAAGGCAGACTCAGAGAAGGGCCAAAAACAGGTTATCTTGGTAAATTAGGTGTAGTGGTGGTAAGACAGGTTGTAGGAGAGAGAAAGGAAGAGGCTTGGCTAGCAAAGGTGACCTTGTTATGTAGATGAAGCCTCACAGGTCGTAGCTCTGGACAGAATAGACGTACACATTCCTTTTCAGACTTTTGAGATTCCAGGCTCTAATGTCTCCTGGAGCCAGGAAAGGCCTGGCTGTGTTAATGGAGATTCTCCACAGATGCATATTTCCCCCACAGAAGACAGTTTGCAAGGCCAGTCCTGTCTGCTGGCCTGGCTTCAGCCATTTCAAAACATGTCCAAGAAATATATTTGGGGGTAAAATATTTTGATTTCTTCCAATACAGCTATTACCAGAAAGCAGTCCCAATTCAGACCCCAGGAAAAGGTTTTTGGATCTTGTCCAAGAAGGAATTTAGGACAAGTCCACTGAATGAAATGAAAGCAAATTTATTAAGAAAATATCAACGAAAAAAATAAAACTCTGGAAAATACTGGGGGATTTAATCTGAGCCAAACATGAGTGACCAATGGTCCATGACACAGCCCTCGGGAGATTCTGAGAATATGTGCCCAAGGTGGTCAGAGCACAGTCACATTTTAGGGAGACGTGAGACATGAATCAAATACATGTAAGATTTACATTGGTTCTAGCTAGAAAAGCCAGACAATTCAGCAGGGGGTTCCAGGTTATAGATTTGAAAGTTTTCTGATTGGCAATTGGTGGAAAGAGTTATATTGGTGGCAATATAGCAAGACCTCATCTCTACAAAAATGCAAAAAAAAATTAACCTGGCATGGTGAGGCACATGTGTAGTCCAGCTACTCAGGAGGCTGAGGCAGGAGGATCGCCTGAGCCCAGGAAGCCAAGGCTGCAGTGAGCCCTGTTCATGCCACTGCACTCCAGCCTGGGTGACAGAGCAAGAACCTGTCTGAGAGAGAGAGAAAGAAAGAGAAAATGAAAGAATAGCTACTCCACTCCTTAGACAGAGCAAGTCTTTCTGAAAGCAAAAGAAGGAACATGGCCACTTTAGATACAATGCTTGTTTATATATAACACAACTAAGCAAAAAATCACGGGGGCCATGTGTTTTACTACAAAGGCTTGTGACAAAGGATTGGCATCTTTGTGTAACTACTGTCTTCTGCAAGAATCTATATTATTATCTTTAAAGAGAAACTTATTATTTAAGAATGCTTTTGCTCTTAAGATATGAGGACATTTTTTGGGTCTGTTAAGTCCTGGGTCTGTTTCGTTAACAAAATAAACTTTTTCCCCTTACTGTAAATATCTTGTTGACTAACAATATCTAACTTCCTGGGAATGCAGCCCCATAGAGCTCAGCCTCATTTTACCTAGCTCCCATTCAAGATGGAGTCACTCTGGTTCGAAAGCCCCTGATACAACTCCATCCAAAATAACCCATCAGATAGCCCATTCTACCTGTGTTAGACCAGGGCTACAGAAGATACTGTAGCTCTGAAGAGAAATGTCTGCTTTGGACGGTCTCCACATGAAGCGCTTGGAGATGTGGCTTGCAAGGGTATCCTTCAGTGCCCACTGGCCATCTGGACTTCCACAGACAAAAAAGTCAAGGAAATAAACCATTAAGGCTTTCAGAAAGGCAGAAGGTGGGAACCATCTTTAGGGTTCAGAGGCCCTCATGGCAGGACTTATCACACTCAGAATAATGTTATTCTTTCCCACAAAGAGAAATGATGTTTACATCCCATCCATCTCTTTCCAACATGTCTGCTTTGGAAACCAGGAGAAGTGAGGGTGTAATGCCCAGCACAAAAACAGACATCTGCCACTCATGGTCACACACCATCAACTCAGCCAAATAACTCATTTTCCAAATGCATAATACCTCTTACATTTGGATGGCTGTCATCAAACAGATGTGAACTCAGAGATCTTCCCAGACAAATCTTTCTGTAGCAGAGCAGTGCAGAGGAGGCGGGTTTGTCTGGGGAGTTGGGATTTTCAGCTGGAAGAAATTCACTTGGAATTTCAAAAGGCTCTGACTCCATGTGCTGCTCTACCTGTTTACTTGTCTGTGTGGATCTTGGGCATACAGGAGATGGGACAAAATTGTACAGGGAAGGAGGCAGCTGTGATATTGTAGAAAAAGGAGCTACATGCCAGCAATAGAATGGTGAACATAAACAGACCTGACACTGATAGCTTAGGATAAGTCTATTCTTGCATAGCCCTGCAGACACATTTAAAATACACAAAAATAAATGCATGCATTTGGTTTTCACCATCCAATTTCCCATACAAACAACGCCAAGGCAAAATCTCCTAGAAAATATCTGATTAAGTCTGATTTTGTAGCTACAAAATCATAGGTAAAAGCCAAAGGGAGATTCTGAAGAAATGATCATTACCTAAGTACAGTTCCTCCTTTCAAGACACCTTAACATGTGCTGGCTCTGTGCTAAAAAGCTGTGAGACCTTGCACAAGTCACAACATCGGATACTCAGTTTCCTTATGTGTTAAATGGGGATAATAGAAACTACATGACAAGCCTCAGATGAATCGCTATTTCAATAATATAATCTTTTGTGCATCCAAGCGATTATAAACAAATAGTCCTGTTTATTCAAGTCCATCTCAAGAGACACTTGGGAAATCCAAATTCTACTTTCTATGGCTTGGTCCATTGCAAGAACATTGTGTGTATGATGGTTCTTGCTTCCCTGGGGCAGGACAAGGATAAGAAAATATAAAATAAAAATGAAGCCTTAAATAATAAGAAGAAGCCACTTCCCCAGAAACTATCTGCAGCCTTGTCAGCTGCCTAACCATTTGCCAAAGCCTGAGGCCACTCTAGGGAGGAAGTGGTGGTGTGTGACAGCAAGGAGGATGGAGCACACAATGGCTTGCTGTCTGGGGACTGGTCTCCTAGCCAGTAGCCTTACTTCCAACCAACTACAACAGAAAACTGCATCATGGGATAACACAGAGAAAAACTATTGATCTCCTCTGCACCATTGAATTTTGTCTCCTCTCTCTTTGAAGTGCAAATAGAGACCACTAATTCTAATTCTGCCAACTTAAATCTATTTCCTGTCATTGGTGAAGTATAATGTCAGACATGTGACAGTCAGCTTTATCCCTGGATTTTCTCCAAGTTTGGGGATTTAGGAATTAGTATACCCAATTTGCAGTTGAAGAAACTAAGACTTAAAGGGAAAATTACCTACCAAAGCTACACAGAGAATAAAGGAGAGGAGCTGTGTGTCTTTGTGGCAACCTATTAGAAATTTTAAGGGATCGAAGATCCTACTCTTATCCCCATTTAAATAGTGACTATTAGCTACACTATCTGCTCCTGAACAGAACCTGAGCTGGACACCTCAATAACATATTCAAGTTAATTTATCCTAATTAAAAAGAAGCCACAGGGTTGCAGAAGCAAAATATTAAATCCCCATTTACAGATGGAAATCAATGAGAATTAGATATTCAGGGACAGTCAGGGTCATCCAAAATTCAAGGGAGAGGCCAGGCAAGGTGGCTCATGCCTCTTATCCCAGAACTTTGGGAGGCCAAGGTGGGTGGATCACCTGAGGCCAGGAGTTTGAGACCAGCCTGGCCAAAAATACAAAAAATTAGCCAGGTGTGGTGGTGGGCACCTGTAATTCCAGCTACAGGTTGAGAGGCTGAGGCAGGAGAACCACTTGAACCCAGGAGCTGGAGGTTGCAGTGAGCTAAGATTGCACTACTGCACTCCAGCCTGGGCAACAAGAGCAAAATTCTGTCTCAAAAAAAAAAAAATATTCAACAGAGAATAGGAATGAAAATATTTACCCACATTTCCAAGTTGACACTTACTTCATTTAGTAACATTCCAATTACTAGCTATACAGTGCTAGGTAAATTACTTAACATCTCTGAGCTGTCATCCTTTAATGGAGCAATGGGAATAATATTTATCTCACACAGTATTATGATTAGGATAATTAATAGTGATTGTTATTAGGGCCAGGAATGGTGGCTTACACCTGTAATCCCAGCTTTTTTGGGGGCCGAGGCAGGAGGATCACTTGAGGCCAGGAGTTTGAGACCAGCCTAGGCAGCACAGAGAGACCCTGTTTCTACACAACATTTTAAAAATTAAAAACATATAGAGAGAACACATGGACACATGATGGTGAAGGACACACACTAGGGCCTGTTGTGGGGGTGGGAGGAAGGAAGAAGAGCATCAGGAATAATAGCTAATGGATGCTTGGCTTAATATCTAGATGATGGGTTGATCTGTGCAGCAAACCACTATGGCACAAGTTTACCTATGTAACAAAACTGCATGTCCTGCACGTGTACCCTGTAACTTAAAATAAAAGTTAAAAAAAAAAAAAAACATATTGTAAGAGTTAAAGAAAGAGGAAAGAAACACGAAAATCAGCTCAAAAGTCAAAGACAGAGTTTATTTTGGAGAATAAACCTGAGAGGGGCTTCTGGTCAATTTCAGTCAGGAGTACTCTCCCTTACAGATTAATAGTGTTTATTGCTGAGAGAGTTTATTAAAGGCTTGGAATGTTTCTGTATGGGAGAGAAGTTTATGGTGGGGTTGGCATGTATTTGGTTGGAGGGGAGGTTATCTCAAGGCTGGCATGTCTCTGGTCAGGGAAGGGTTTATCTTACGGTTGGAATGTTTCTGGTCGGAGATGTCATTTGTGGTTTGTGGTCATGCTAACTTTCATCACTAGGCTGATGCCCTTTGGATTTAGGTAGTTTTTGACCAAGGTGAACTTTAGAATGGCATTGCTTGTCCAAGATGGCAATGCTCCTGCTCTGTCACATATAAATAGTAATTGTTGTTGAAGACCACATTGGGCCAGACTTATCCAAGGGTTCCATCCACTTTCCACCTGTGACTAAATGCAAGGTTCCACTTCCAGGATGGAAGAGTAACTTTTCAACATACTGATCCTCCTGCCAATCACAGCTATAAGCTCTGAACAAAATCCTCCCCAAACAACCACCAGAGACCTCTGGAGCATGAAGAAAAGCAATAGATTTTGGAGAGGAGTCAAAATTTGGAAGAAGGAAACTTCGTGAGTTGAATTTTCCATTAATGGGGCTTTGCCCTGATGACAAACTCCAGTCATAATGTAAGGAAGCTAAAATTATAGAAAGCCTACTCATTTTTTGACCTAAGTAACAAGGATGTAAAAACTGGGCAACCAAGGGTGCTGAAGAATGAAAAGGTAATCTCAAAAAAAAAGAGAGAGCCAGAGAACACTAAATTGTGTGCAAACCCTGCTCAAGTCTCTTAACTGGTGTTTGAGCCACTCATGTATGACACAGACTGCAAGCAGCTGATTTGAATATAGAATATCGAAACTGAGATTTGAGCTGCCACCAACCTAATCAAGTTAATGCAAGTTACAAATATCAGTATTCACTGGAGGAATATAACAGAATCCAAATGTGGCATCACATGAGCAAAGTTCAGAATATAATCTAAAACCACCCATATATGAAAAATAATGAAAATATGATTCATTCTCAAAAGAAAAGAAAATTAACAAAGGCCAATCCTGAGATGTCTCAGATGTTAAAATTATCAAAGACTTTCTTTATCCCTTTCTTTTTCTTTCCTTCTTTTCTTTTCTTTCTTTCTATTTATTTATTTATTTATTTATTTTCTTTCCTTCCTTCTTTGTTATTTTATTTTATTTTTTTGAGATGGAGTATGGTTCTGTCACTCAGGCTGGAATGAACTAGTGTGATCTCGGCTCACTGCAGCCTCCACCTCCTGGGTTCAAGTGATTCTCCTGCCTCAGCCTCCCAAGTAGCTGGGACTACAGGCATGTGACACCAAGCCCAGCTAAGTTTTGTATTTTTAGTAGAGATAGGGTTTCACCATGTTAGCCAGGCTGGTCTCTAACTCCTAACCTCAAGTGATCTACCCACCTCGGACTCCCAAAGTGTGGGAATTACAGGCATGAGTCACCACACCCAGCCAAACAAGGACTTTAAAACAGCTAGTATAACTATGCTCAATGGAGTAAAGGAAAATATGCTCATAATAAATGAAAAGAGAGGATATCTCAATATTCATTTCTCATGGCTGTCACAACAAATTACCATAAACTTGGTGGCTTGAAACAACAGAAATGTATTCTCTAACAGTTCTGGAGGCCAGAAGTCTGAAACTAAGATGTTGGTTGGGCCAAGCTCTGACAGCTCTGAGGAACAATCTTTTCTTGCCTATTCCAGCTTCTAAGGGCTCAAGACGTTCATTGGATTGTGACTGCATAGGTGACCTATGCTTCTGTTTTCATGTGGCCTTCTTCTTTGTCTATGTCTTCTGTCTCTAATAAAATTACTTGCTTTTGGATTTAGGTCCATATGGATATCCAGAGTGATCTTATCTCAAGATTTTTAACTTAATTACATATGCAAAAATCCTTTTCCAAATAAGTAACATTCACAGGGCCTCACTATTAGGACTTAGACATGTGTTTTTCAAGGCCACCGTTCAACCCACTACAAATACCAACCACTTTTGTGTATCATTAGATCAAAATTTAAAAGTCATGTAAATAATTGCCATTTAACAACCAAAAAAATGCTCACAATATAATGTGAAAATAAGACAATAATATAAAATAATTATACAAATTTTTTAAGTATTAAAAATTGTAAACAAAAAAATTTTTTCTGTAATCATAGACACAGTTTAGATCACATATGGGTTCTCAATTTATAAGACCATCATGTGGTGGCTCATGCCTGTCATCCTAGCACTTTGGGAGGCCAAGGCGAATGGATCACCTGAAGTCAGGAGTTTGAGACCAGCCTGACCAACATGGAGAAACCCTGCCGCTATTAAAAATACAATATTAGTCAGGTGTGGTGGCATATGCCTGTAATCCCAGCTACTCGAGAGGCTGAGGCAAGAGAACCGCTTGAACCTGGGAGGTGGAGGTTGTGGTGAGCCGAGATCGCGTCATTGCACTCCAGCCTGGGGAACAAGAGCAAAGCTCTATCTCCAAAAGAAAAAAACAAAAAAGCACTTTGAGTCTCACATTCCTATGCAGAGAGGATACTAGCCTGGGCAATGTAATGAGACACCATCTTGACCAAAAAAAAAAAAAAAAAAAAAATTAGCTGGGTGAGCACTTATAGTTCTAGGTACTCAGAAGGCTGGGGCTGGAGCTGAGGAGGTCAAGGCTGCATTGAGCTATGACTGCACCGCTGGACTCAAGCCTGAGAGACAGACTGAGATCCTGTCTCAATATAAAAAGAAAAGAGGATAATATTGCCTCCTTCAGAGATATTTGCAAGGATGATACATCAATGCATGTAAATCTATCAGCACGTTTGGTACACAGTAAGTTTTCAAAAAAGAAGGCTTAGAAAATTACTTTGAAGGAAGCTAGTCATGGTCAATGGTGGGAATGGTTCTCAAACTCTGATGTGCCTGGCTCCCAAACCCATGGTTCTTTTTAATTACATTATAAAGTATTAGACAGAAAATCTAGGAAACCTGCATTATCTGTTCTCTCTGCATAGAATGCTTAATGCTTCTATGGCTGGTGAAAGAGGAGATCCCTCCTCCTCTGCCTCCTCCTAGCATCTTTATTGAGCTATAATTCACATGAATACAATTAACCTATTTAGCCTACAGTTCAATGGTTTTTACTATATTCACAAAGTTGTGCAACTGTCACCACAATCTATTTGAGGAGATTGTTATTATCCCACACACCAAAAAAACCTTCATATCCATTAGCAGTCATTCTCCTCCTCCCCACACCCTCACCCTATCCATCGGCAGCCACTAATCTATTTTTTTCTTTTTTTTTTTTGTTTTGTTTTTGTTTTTTGCTTTCTGGTTGTCTTTTGTTTTTGTTGTTTTTTTCTTGAGATGGAGTCTCACTCTATCACCTAGGCTGGAGTGTAGTGGTGTCATCTGAGCTCACTGCAACCTCCACCTCCTTGGTTTAAACTGAGACTATAGGCTGGGACTAAAGCTGTGTGCCACCATGCTCAGCTAATTTTTTTTTTTAATTTTTTTTGTTTTTAGTAGGGAGCAGGGTTTTACCATGTTGGCCAGGCTGGTCTCAAGCTCCTTACCTCAGGTGATTCACCACCTCAGCCTCCCAAAGTGCTGGGATTAGTAGGCCACTGGCACCCGGCCCACTAATCCAATTTCTGTCTCTATAGTTTTGCCCATTCTGGACATTTCACATAAAAAGAGTCATACAATATGTGATATTTTATAAGTGGCTTGTTTCATTTGGCATATGTTTTCAAGATTCATCCATGGCGTAGCACACATAAGCATTTCATTACTTTTTATTGCCAAATAATATCCCACGATATGGATAGACCGCATTTTACTTATCCATTCATCAGTTGATGAGCACCCAGATTGTTTCCACCTTTTGACTACTATGAGCAGTGCAACTATGAACATTCACACAAAATTTTTGTATAGACATGTTTTCATTTCTCTTGGATGGAATTCCTAGGAGTGAATCTACTGGGTAATGTGGGAGTGCTATCTTTTTTTGCTGTCTGTTTTTTTCTTGAGATGGAGTTTTGCTCTTGTCACCCAGGCTGGAGTGCAATGGCACTATCTCAGCTCACTGCAACCTCCGCCTCCCAGATTCAAGCAATTCGCCTGCCTCAGCCTCCTGAGTAACCAGGTTTACATGCGTGTTCCACCACACCCAGCTAATTTTTGTATTTTTAGTAGAGATGGGGTTTCACCATGTTGGCAAGGCTGGTCTCCAACTCCTGACATCAAGTGATCTGCCTTCCTCAGCCTCCCAAAGTGCTGGGATTACTGACATGAGCCACCATGCCCAGTCCCAGGAGTGCTTTATGTAAGTTTTGGTGGCTGACAGACTGTTTTCCAAAGTAGCTGTGTATTAGTCCATTCTCATGCTGCTGATAAAGACATACCTGAGACTGGCTAATTTATAAAGGAAGGAGGTTTAATGGACCCAGAGTTCCACATGACTGGGGAAGCCTCACAATCATGGCGGAAGATAATGGAAGAGCAAAGGGACATCCTCCATGGCAGCAGGCAGGAGGGCATGTGCAAGAGAGCTGCTCTTTTGTAAAACCATCAGACCTAGTGAGACTTAGTCACTATCACAGAACAGCATGGGAAAGGTCCCTCCCAGGGACCCATGGGGATTATTACAATTCAAGGTGAGATTTGGGTGGAGACACAGCCAAACCATATCAAGCTACATCATTTTACATTCTTGCCAGTGGAATATGAAGGGTCCAATTTCTCCACACCCTTGTCCACACTTGTCATCTTCTGTCTTTTTAGTTATAGCCGTGCTAGCAGGTATGAAGTGGTAGCTTATTTTTGTTTTAAATCACATTTTATTGATGGCTAGAGATGTTGAACAACTTTTTATGTGCTAATTGGTCATTTGTATATTTCCTTTGGAGAGCTATCCAGATTCCTGGCCTTTTAAAAAAAAATTATCTTTTTCACTGCATCACTTTTGTGGCAAGACAAAACAAATTCTTTTTTTAAAGATGGGAGTCTCACTGTGTGCCCAGGCTGGTCTGAAACTCCTGGCCTCCAGCAGTCCTCGCAGCTCAACCTCCCAGAGTGCTGGGATTATAGGTATGAGGCACTGTACCAGGCCAGAAAATTCTAATTTTGATAAAGTCCAATGTAACTATTTTTCTTTGGTTGCTTGTGCTGACTTCTTCTTGGCATCTGGGTCATCATGTATTATTTGCTTTGTAGCTCTTATGGTTACCTGAAACTGGATTTATTTATTTACTGGCATCCTTGAATAATTTGCCTCCCACTAGACTACACACACTCTGAAGGCAGGAGGCATGTGTGATGTGCCAAAGAACCATCCTAAACCCAAAACAGGCACTTGATAAATATTTTACATGAATGAATATACAATTCTTTATACTGTCCCAGGAAAAAGCAGCCCCATAAGGGACACCATGTCAGCAATGAGAAAAGTGTAAGATTAGGCAGTTTGTTTATTCCTTTCCCCTCAACCAAAAAAGTAGTTTTAGAAGCATCCCCTGCAGCCTCCATCCATTCTTACCTGGAACCAAGGCTCTGTGAGTTCTGGGGAAGCAGAGGTCCTTGCACAGAGATTGCCTAGGGCAGAGCAAGGGCTGCTGATATGGAAATGAGGCTGAACTACAGTCAGGCGACATCTGCTCATCGAAACCAGCCAAAGGCATCGGTAGCCTCATACAGCTTCATTCTGAGGACTGACAGCCATTGGATGTCCCTAAAGAGCTCTCACTCAGTTACGGTTGGTAGCAAACCCAATAGTCGCTCAACTCTGCAAACTAATTGATCATTGTTTGGCCATTAGCATGGCTTACCTCCTACACCAAGTTCCTAGCTCAATCCCCTCTCTGCACATCATCACCATTTGCAGGGTTTATCTTCAGACGGTTTTCTTTCCTGGTTACCTTTGTAAAAAGAATGTACTTGGCCCATTTCCCTCAAAAGAAGGAGGCTCTTAAACAGTTCATTTTATCTTCCCTGAGTCCCAGGTCTGTAGGCTTCTCTTATTATAACAATTTAAAAGAGACTTCAGAAAGGGTTTTATGTCAGGGAATAATATTAAGGATATAATTTTACTGGGAATAGTGATGTTACCAAAATGCCAGGCCCTAACTCATCCGTGTGTGACCAGTGGAGCTCTCACTCCTAAACTTAGTTTAGTCCGATTCCTTTAACAAAAACTTACCAGGGCCTTGCACAGTTGTTACAGGAAAGGGCTCCTGATCAGATTCCAAAAGAGGGTTCTTGGATCTCGCTCAAGAAAGAATTTGTGCAAGTCCACAGTGCAAAATGAAAGCAAGTTTATTAAGAAAGCTAAGGAATAAAAAAATGGCTACTCCAACAGCCTCATTTTATCCAGCTTCTATTTAAAAATGGAGTTGCTCTGGTTCACATGAGCCTCTGATACGGTGGCTCATGCCTATAATCCTAGCACTTTGGGAGGCTGAAGGGGGAGGATCGCTTGAGTCCAGGAGTTTGAGAGCAGCCTGGGCAACATAGTAAGACTCCACTGCTACACAAAGCAAAATAGAAAATTAGCCCAGTGTGATGGCAGGCACCTGTAGCCCCAGCTACTCAGGAGGCTGGGTAGGAGGATCATTTGAAAGTCACCAGCGTCCTTTTCTAGAGATCCACTAGGAACCTCAGCCTTATGGCTTGGTGGGAAAAGAAAATCTGGAATAGACTATAAGCCATGGGTCTGGAAGAAATCACCAAACTTATCTAGGATGGCCTAGTTTCTGGGGTTAGGTTTGTGCTTTCTTGTCCTATCTCATATTCTAGTTTTCTGCCAGAGATAGAGCCCCTAATCCTCCTGGCTCTAAATCCTATTTTTATTAGGCCAGTAGTTCTCACAACTGTCAAATACGTATCCATTAGAATCCTGGGGAGCTGGGCACAGTGGCTTATACCTGAAACCCCAGCACTTTGGGAGGCCCAGAAGAGCAGATCACTTGAGCCCAGGAGTTCAAGACCAGCCTGAGCAACATGGTGAAATCTCATGTCTACAAAAATATTTAAAAATTAGCTGGGTGTGGCGGTGCACATGTGTAGTCCCAGCCACTCAGGAGGCTGAGGTGCAAGGATTGCTTGAGCCTGGGAGGTCAAGGCTACAGTGAGCTGTGATCGTGCCACTGCACTCCAGCCCAGGCAACATGGTAAGGCCCTGTCTCAAAAACAAAAAACAAAAAATAATTACTTGGGGAGTTCTTCAAAAGTGCTAATGCCCAGGCCTTACTCCAGACCAATTAAGTCCCAGTCTCTGGATGTGAGGACCAGGCTTCTGAAATCTCAAAAGCTTCTTGGTAATGCCATAGTGAAGCTGGAATGAAGAGCCATATATTTAGCATCAGATGACAGTGGCATTAAGAAGTGGTATTAACTTTGGGAGGCCAAGGCAGGCCGAGTCATTTGAGGTCAGGAGTTTGAGACCAGGCTGACCAACATGGTGAAACGCTGTTTCTACTGAAAATACAAAAAACTGTAGCCCGGGAGGCTGGGGCAGGAGGAGAATTGCTTGAGCCAGGAAGGCGAAGGTTGCAGTGAGCCCAGACTGCACCATTGCACACCAGCCTGGGCAACAGAGCAAGACACTGTCTCAAAAAAAAAAAAAAGTGATGTTAAGAAAAAGTCTTTCTCTCCAAGACCTCTGATACTAACATCTACCTGGCTTTCCACCTTAGCTCCTAATGGCTCCCAATAGGTTTGCCTACATCTGAGTTTGTCACTCTTCTGTAGGCAGACCAGGGTCAGCTTGACTTCACTATAGTGTTCCTTGTTCCAACATGCCTACTCTTCATTTCCTTCTCCTCCCTATTGACCTAATTTCTAAGGATTGAAGGGTGTCCAAGTGCTCTAGACAGTTAAGCCCAGGTGGAGTTTGAGCTGGGTTGGGGGCATAGAGCAGGGCTCTGGGAGGTCCAGTGCATAACTGATTAATCAAGCTGCAGGCCCAGTTTCTTGAACAGAATCTGCATTGGGAGGAGTCCCTATTGTGCCAGACCCCTGTTAACTCCAACACTGTGTCCAAGAAACTGAAGAAGAGACCCAGAACTTGCAAAAGAGACAAGAGACATAGAGTTTATTGGAGAGTTACAGACAGTGTGGTCCAAGAACAGCAGGCTGGACAGGAAAAACACTGCCATGTGTAGCATTCAGTTTATTTAGCCATGAACCCGCCTTTGCAAAATTATAACTGAGAAAATTATGACAGCGAAAGAAATCAGACCTAACTGACTCCATCTTGCTTCTAACCTCTAAGCCGTCTTTGTTCAATCCTGGGCATAGGTCGAACAAACTTTGGGAAGGAATTCAGTTCATGATTTGACTCTGAAACAAAATTGAGAACAGCTCTTTCCCCAAAAGACGTTCTTGCCTGGGGACCAGTCTGCCTTTGCAGGACTAACAAATAAGCTAAAAGATCAGAAATTACAGTTTAGGGGTCATGCAGCCTCTGGCTCTAAGAGTCTGAACCTCCCCAAATGGCTCCTGGGGATAACGTCACTACTGTAAAACCTAAGGTCAGTGCTTGAGATATTTTGCAGACCCTGAACTCGATGGATCAGCTGACACCACCCAGAGCAGTAATCTGGCTCATCCAGTTCTGCCATCCCACCCAGGAACAGAAAACAGCAAGAAAAACTCACTTTGATCCCCTATGATTCCATCTCCAATCTGACCAACTGGCACTCCCCATTTCCCGAGCCCCTACCCAACAAATTGTCTTTTAAAACTCTGATCCTCAAATACTTGGGGAGACTGATTTGAGTAATAAAAAAACTCTGGTCTCCCGCACAGCTGGCTCTGCATGAATTACTCTTTCTCTATCACAATTCCCCTGTCTTGATGAATTGGTTCTGTCTAGGCAGGGGACAAGGTGAATCCATTGGGCGATTACAGCAGTCCTCACTTAGCACCCTCTCCCTAGGACTTCTACCTAGCAACCTCCATTTAACCCAAAACACAGGGGCTTGATCCCCTGCACGACATTACAAGGAATGGATCAGGGATTGCAATGTCCTTCATGGATAAAGAGTAACCTCCAGAATGGCCACTCCTGGATTCCTTAGCTTGAGACTCCAAACACACATTTTCTTAGACCATAGGGTCATTCTTGGATATGCTTCAGTTATTGTTGTCAGGTGCACCTGCCATACAGCCCCACATTTCAAAAGTGCTGCCTTTGAGATTATGTGAGCATCCAGGGGTCGCCTGCAGCTCTGAGTTCAGTAACTGGTGTTTGACTGCCAGCAAGAGAGCTGGAGAAGGTGCAGGGCCCAGGGAGGCAGCCAGAGGCCCAGCTGTCATGTGGGCTCTATTTTCTGAAAATGTGAATTCATCTGATCTCCAGTGGTCCCAGGGGGTGGAGACTATTAATACACTCCTTGCCCCACGGAAGTCTGCCCTGGAACTGGAGCAGGTACAAGCAGTAAGTGGGAAGCCTCTGAGACACCAAATTTGGAATGTCATGAAAGGCAGAGGTGGGACTGGCCAGAGATGGGGAGCCAGAGACAGCCAGCTCCTTCTAAGTGTGTGTGGGGTTGACCTTGGGGCTCTTTTTCCTTGTTCTGTCCTGGCTTCCTTCCGTATTCAAATTCCAGCTAACAGCTAGACTCCACAGGGGTGAGAGCAGTCTTTAAAAGCAAAAGTAAAGACCTCATTAAATGGAGGCATCCAGAGAATAGAATGAATAGAAATGAAACACTTTCAGCTACCCCTTAGGAGGCCCTGGCAGAATAGCACTTCTCAGTGGAAAGCATTAACACCGAGGTAATTCCTTAATGAACTACATCTCTACAGTGCCCCCAGAGGCCCAGCATCACTGACAGGAAGCAGGGGGAATTTACACCCAGCCCTCTCCCTCTCCCATGATTCAGCCTCAGACACGCAGTCCCAAGGCTGTAGGTGATGAAACGGCCAGGCTGCGGGAGACCCAGAGAATTTGACCGCAAAACCCACACTTCCAATCTCTCACATGCTCTCAGTGAGAGTTACATGGACCTCCAAAGAGAGCCTTGGCTTTTTCAGTCTGCAGTGTTAGAATGTAAAAAGGAAAAGTAAGGAATAGTGCACATTTTAAAAATGTCAGTTCTCCTGGTGTCCTGGGAATCCTGGATGAAGAGAAACCTCTGCTCGGGCTAACCATGCTCTCCAAGTTCAGAAAATGAGATGTTTTATATAATCTGGTATCAGGCCAGTGGTGGTGAACGCTTGAGCTACTTCAAACCCGTGAAAGCAGTGAAGGCAAGTCTGTGAAGCTGAAAGCAATGGCAGCTGGAACTGGAAACCTAGGTTTGAATCCTGGCTTTGTTGCTGAATTGTGATAGGATATTATGCAAATTCTTAGCCACTCTCCCTAGGGCTTAGAGAGTTGTGTTATTTGTCAAATAGGGATAGTAAACACCTAAAAATAAAATAAAATATATGAATGAGGCAAACTGTTTACTCCAATGAATAGCAGCTATCAATATATATCTGGTATTTTAGGTAATTAGGGAGATCTTCCTTAGAGTCATGATGATAATAAATAATATTGATGAAGCATTTACTACATGTTAGGCACCATGCTTCCATCTTTACATACATGCACCCATGTATTCCTCTTAATGATGCTGTGAGAAAAGGATTTGTCTTATGTTCATTTTATACACAAGAAAGCAAAGGCACAGAATAGACAAGTAATTTTCTCAGGGCCATATACCTGGTAAGAGTGAAACCACCTTTGTAAAAATGATAACAGTGATGCTCAGTGAGGTGGCTCACGCCTATAATCCCAGCACTTTAGAAGGTTGAGGGAGGCAGATCATCTGAGGTCAGGAGTTTGAGACCAGCCTGGGCAACATGGTGAAACCCTGTCTCTACTGAAAATACAAAAAAATTAGTCAGATGTGGTGGCATGTGCTTGTAGTCCCAGCTACTCAGGAGGGTGAGGCGAGAGAATCACTTGAATCTGGGAGGCAGAGGTTGCAGTAAGCTGAGATCTTTGCCACTGTACTCCAGCCTGGGTGACAAAGTGAGACTCTGTCTCAAAAAAAAATAAATAAATAATTAAAACAATGAGAAAATGATCCCCCCACCTTTTTTTTTTTTTTTTTTTGAGACAGAGTCGTCTGTTGCCCAGACTGGAGTGCAGTGGCATGATCTTGACTCACTGCAACCTCCACCTCCCTGGTTCAAGCGATTCTCCTGTCTTACCCTTCTGAGTAGCTGGGATTACAGTTGTGTACCACCATGCTCAGCTAATTTTTGCATTTTTGTAGAGATGAGATTTCACCATGTTGGCCAGGCTGGTCTTGAACTCCTGAACTCAAGTGATCTGCCCACTTTGGCCTCCCAAAGTGCTAGGATTACAGACATGAACCACCACACCCAGCCAGTATTTGTCTTTCTGTTTCTGACTGATTTCACTTAACATAGTATCCTTTAGGTTCATCTGTGTTGTCACAAATGACAAGATTTCCTTGTTTTGCAAGGCTGTATAATATTCCACTATGTACATATACCACATTTTCTCTATCCTAAATGCTGATGTGGCTGGATGCAGTGGCTCACGCCTGTAATCCCAATGCTTTGGGAAGCTGAGGCAAGAGGATCACTTGAGTCCTGGAATTCAAGACTAGCCTAGGCAACATAGTGAGACCCTGTCTCTACAACAACAAAAAAAAATTAATTAGCCAGGCATGGTAGGTGTGTACCTGTACGCCTAACTACTAGGCAAGCTGAAGCAGGAGGATTTCCTGAGCCCAGGAGTTCCAGGCTGCAGTGAGCTATGATTATGCCATTGTACACCACCCTGGGTGACATATTGAGACCCTATCTCTAAAATATAAAATAATAAATACTCTTGTTCAAAATTACTAGGTTCAGGGTAATTTGTTAAATAGCAATACATAACTAACACAATATCTGTTAACAAAAGCAAAGTGATAAGAGTATATGACCTCTATATAAGTTATTTCCAAGAGGTGGAGGGAGAAAGTGTTGGCAGGACAAACCCCAAAATTGGGCCCCAACCCAGGAGACCATAAGGATTCTTGGCTTCATTCAGGAAAGAATTCAAGAGTGAACCACAGAGTAAAGTGAAAGCACACTTATTAAAAAGTAAAGGAATAAAAGGGTGGCTAACCCATATGCAGAGTAGCAGCATGGGCTGCTTAACTGACTCTCCTTACAGTTATTTCTTGACTGTATGCCAAACAAGGAGTGGACTGCTCATGAGTTTTCCAGGAAAGGAGCAGGGAGTTCCCAGAACTGAGAGTTCTTCCCCATTTCATACTATGTAGGGAAACTTCTAGAAACTGCCATGGCATTTGTAAACTGTCTTGGTGCTGGTGCGAGTGCCTTTTAACACACTAGTCCATTATCATTAGCGTGAAGACGACCAAAGGTTGCTTCTGTCACCATCTTGGTTTTTGGTGGGTTTGGCCAGCTTCTTTACCTCATCTTCTTTTATCAGTGGGATCTTTGTGATTTGTATCTTGTAAAGCAAATCTCACTGAATTCCCATCTCAAAAGAGAGTGATATGCTGCCCAAAAGTATTCCATAAACATAACATATGACTTATGTAGGAAGGTGCTTAGCTTAGTATAATGCCTTGTAGGTTAGAGATTTGTGGTATCATGTGGGAGGGTAAACTCTTTGAAAGGCAGATGTCCCTGCTTATTTGATATGTGGTCCTTTTTGCATACACAAGGCAGTAAATATTTTCCCTATCTGATTAGCTACCAAATGGTAGCTCCTGGATGTACACAGAAAAGCATCCAGGATTTTGCAATCTTCAAATGGCAGAACACACCAGTGTTTAACAACTGGTGCCTTGGTGCCTCATGGCTGTGCCCAGGACTAGCATCGTCATGCTGTCAAGAAGCACACCATGAAATGCTTCTCCCTGGTAGAAAATAAAATTAGCAAGACTTGGTTCCATTCATGAAAGACAACCATGTAATCATCAAGCCCACCTCTAACATTTTCAAGACATAGGGCAAGAATAAAAATGGAGGCTCATATACTATGTGTCCAAATAGTTATAAAATGAAAATCAAACTATTGACTGTTAAATAAAATATATTCTCGTCTCCTTCTTTGATAAATATATGAAATAATTAACAGCCCACCAAAGTGGTAAACAAAAATTACTTTAAACTGAAAACATCTGAATAAAAAGCAGCCACAGCAAAATTATCTGAACTTGAGCAAAGCCTCCCAAAAAATACAACTGCTCTTCACTCAGTTTCCTGTTCGGGAGAGGACTAATCATTAGCACTAGGAAGTACAGATTCAGCTGCCATTAGCAACAAAAATCCCAATAGGACCCTTTGTACTTTCATATGGATACCCCAAGCCACACTCCTTCCCCTCTTTTGTTAAATTGGTATAAAACCTCTACCTCTGGCTATTCAGTAAATTACTCATTACTGAGTACTTCTGCATGCACATGTAAATAAATTTTTCTTTTATCCTGTTAGTTTGTCTACTGTCAGTTAATTGGCAGGCCCTTGATCATTAAACCTAAGTGGGTAGAGGAAATGTTTTCCTCTCAACGTATACCTTCATAACAACCTAGGAGGTCAGTTCCTCTGGCAGAATTATCAGACTCGCTCTGTGCATGGGGAAAGCCAACTCCCAGCCCTTGGCCCAACCCCAGCTCTGTTCCACACAACAGCCTCACATACAAGCATGTGGATACCCTGGTTTGCATGTCCGTGCTCCATCCACACTCCCCCCTCAAACAACTACATCTTGACTAGCCATCAGGCCTAGGAAGGAACACACCAGCATAGTCCACTGTCCAGAAGACAGACACAGGAAGTTTTTGCAGGTGCTGAAAGTTATCACGGGGCTATTTAAATAAGGAATTGCAGGATTCTCATGAGCAAAGTATGGTCTAGAAGGGTGCCCAAGTACGTACGTTCCCTTGGCATTACAAATTTTCATCCTGGGAAAAGGGAGATGGTGTGCAGCCATTGAACCATAATGGGGCCCTCAAACCACCACAATCTTTCTTGCTTCCAAGCGCAGTGCTGTGGCTATTAGTGCCTGAAGTGGTGTTGTGTGCATGGTAGAGAGGAAATGAAAGGATCATTAGCTGGGACTTGCTAGAGCCACTGGGCCAGTGTCCACACTGATGGGATTGCAGAGTGGAGTTAGGCTGCAGACTCTGAGAGGAAGTCTAGTTGACTAGGCATGTCTTCCAGTATGAGTGTAGAGACAGAAATAGTAGTTTTGTCCAAAGTCAGCCATGCCCAGCATGAAGTAACAACAATTAGAAAGGTCAAAAGGACCAGAGCAGGGAACACCCTTTCCCTGCTGGCAGAAATGGACTAGGGAGTGTCAGAGCAGGGTGAGAGAAGAGAAAGAAAGAAACCAGTCAGGCAAGCAGTTAGGATGGGTCCTTGGTTGAATTCTTTCAAACAGAAGAACAACTTACAGGCATAGGTAAGGGAACTTGCACAGAGGGGTTTGCCTCAGACATGCCCACAACTGCACAGATAAGAAAGGCTACACAGGTGACATGCCTGCAATGGAAAATTCCATTCCCTGACACATGTATGTAGGAGTTCAGTCAGGGTGGTGGGAGAAATTGTAGGAAAAGATGTAAACCTTCTTGGAAGGCCAGGAGGTTTTTGCAGAAGCCTCAGGAGGAGTTTATGGCTGAAGGCAGCCTACTCCCCTTATCTTGAGCTAAAAGCATAGAGTAGTTACCAAGGGAATGTAGGGGAGTTTAACTAAAGAGCTTGTTTACTCATGTGGTCCTAAGACCAATCTTTGATCTTCCTTGGGCGCATGACTGCTCTCTACTTGAGGGATTGGCAATGTTAATTACTCACAAATGGTGTTTGCTTTAGGCCTTTGTCATTAAATCTGTACTAAATAAAGACCCATGGGGCTGGCTTGTCCAGGCCACAGCTGCTGACTCTTTACAGCACTCTCCTCAGTGTCTGTGAATGGCCTGGTCCCCTAGCCCGCTCTTTCACTGGATATCTGTGTCTGAGTGCATTTGTTCATCCATCACTGGATCAGGAACTGTGAGTCAGACCCAGCATATATGTGCAGTAAGGGGAACAAGGCAATATGGAGTAAATCAAGCTAAGGACCTGCATGTGCACTAGGGGGAAAGGGTGGAGCTACCAGAAATTCACACCTTATACAAATGAGATGCCCAGCCCTTACTGGTTTCTTATAAAAGTCTTTGCATTCAACTATAAAAACAGCAACCCTCTTCCAGGTCCCCTCTCCACAGTGGAGAGCTTTCTTCTTTCACTTATTAAACTTTCACTCTAACCTCACCTTTGGTGTCCATACCCCTTAATTCTCTTGGTTGTGAGACAAAGAACTCCAGGTGATATCTCACAATGAGAGACTGCTACATTGTGATGCATTGTTGAGACTGTAACAAGGGCACACCCCAACATGTAGATAAGTAAGAAATTTTGATGTCAGGAACACAGTCTTGGCCACTAATCAGGGAAGAGGGGCCGAAAGAGTAACAAATTCTCCTCTGAACCCAGAGATTGAGGGAGCCCTGTGAGATGGATGAACTTACAGTTACCAGGATGGGATCACCAGGTCAAAATCAGACTAGCGCAAAATAATGTAATATGGCGTCCACTTTCCCATGTTTTAAAAAATCTCAATACATAGCTTGCTGAATTACCCAGCTCACCCCCTCTGGGAATGTTCAAGGGGCCAAGTGAAATTGCACTTTTCCTATGAATGCTTTCTAAGCCCTTCTGCAAAGACAGCCAACTACCCTCTCCATCCTGCTCCCTGAATACACCACTCATAACTGGGAGGTGGCAGGTACAACAGGAGAGCCCGTAAAGCTGGGTACCCAAACATGTGAACATTTGGATCATAAAGGTCTGGGTTCATTTCACAACTACACTGTAGCTGTTTAAACCTCTCTCAGCATTTATGTCCTCATTCTTAAAACACAAAGTAGTCCCTACTTTGTGAGAATTAAATGAGGTACTATAAATAAAGCATTTAGCATGGTGCCTGGAATACAGTCTGAGCTCAATGAACATCAGCCATTATTGCATTAGAGTTAGCTTCTCGATAACTATCTTCCATCCACATTATTTCCTTAAGGTTGATGGCAGTATCTTACAGCTTCAGAATCTGTCACAGTGACTTAATTCAAAAAAATGTATTTAAGGACTGCTATATGTCCAACACTATGTAAGACTAATAATAGGCTATGACTAAGTAGATTTTTTTTGAGATAAGGTTTCTCTCTGCTGCCCAGGCTGAAGTGCAGTGGTGCAATCACAGCTCACTGCAGCCTTGACCTCCCAGGCTCAAGCGGGTCTTCCCACTTTAGCCTCCCAAGTAGCTTGGACCATAGGTGTGCACCACCACATCTAGCTATTTTTGTTTTGTTTTGTTTTGCTTTTTAGTAGAGACAAGGTCTTGCAGTGGCACAATCACAGCTCACTATAGCCTCAGCATCCCAGGTTCAAGTGATCCTCCGACTTTCGCCTCCCAAGTAGCCAGGACCACAGGTGTGCACCACCACATCTGGCTACTTTTAAAAAATTTTTAGTAAAGACGAGGTCTTGCTATGTTGCCCAGAATGGTCTCAAACTTTTGGGCTCAAGCGATCCACCCACCTCAGCCTCTCAAAGTGCTGAGATTACAGGCATGAGCCATCACACCCAGCTAAATAGGAATTTTTTGAATCAAATAAAGAAGTCAAGAGATTGCAGCTTATTATTAAGAATTTTCCAACTATCCATTAAGGTCATAAAGCATTTATAACTCTTCTTGAAAGCTCCTTGTTTAAATGTTCAAGCAATTTTCCCCTTTTTTCTTTAGCACCTTAGGGGAAATAAATAAGATATTTTCTTTACTTTCAAACAAGCATTGGGTGGATCTACAAGCAAAGATCCTGCCATTGCCTTGAAAGCTTCCAGTTTCTCTGATTCATTTGGGGAAAACTGCTGGACAGTTATCTGTCATTTGGTCGTTTCATTAACAAAATACTCCAGCTACAGATCCTCAGTAGTATGAAACCATTCCTTCTCAAAAGGCAGTGATGAGCAGAATCATTTATAGAAGAGTTGCCAGACATATGCACCACACAGCTACCCACAGTGTTGCCTGTGTGGAAGGTATCCCCCTCCCCGGTTATCAATAAACCACAAGAATTTATTTCCATATTCTATTTATAAGCACGTAGATCATTGAAAGTAAAAAGTAAAAGGAATATCAGTGCATTGTATTACCTGTCTCCTCCATTTGATTTGGCTAGAATGCCTCCTCCACTAGGCTAGCCTGATTTTGTTGCTGACAAAGCCAGTCTTTGCCCCATAATCGGGTCTTTCCCTGTTTGACGCAGTGAAGACAATACTCAAAATTGAAAGTGAGCATCAACCAGTCCAGGCTTTAGTCAACGGCCATGGAATTAAGCAGCAGGAGCTTGGCTCGCAAATCAACTTCTTGACTAGTCAGGAGTGAGGGACTTAGAGCATAGGGTTTTTTTCTGATGAAAGGGTTGGACTTAAAACGTGAGGGAAGGAATATTCATGTCTCTTCTGGAAATGGGTGGCGAACTTCCTGAAACTGGAGTGCTGCCTTCTTTTTTCTCCTTTTATGGCTTCTTCCAATCATCATGGCAATTATCCACTGTCATGGCCCTGGTGGGAGTGTCATTTAGCATGGAAATGAGATTATAATGAAGTCTGAGGTCTTTTTGAGGTCATTCAGTCGAATCAGTCTCAGTCGGCTGGTTACAAAGGGAACTGTTTTTTTTTTTTTTTTTTTTTTTTTTTTTTTTTTGAAACAGTCAGACTGTCGCCTAGACTGGAGTACAGTGGCACGATCTCAGCTCAATGCAACCTCTGCTGCCTGGATTCAAGTGATTCTCCTGCCTCAGCCTCCCAAGAAGCTAAGATTACAGACGCATGCCACCATGACTGGCTGGTTTTTGTACTTTAGTAGAGATGGGGTTTTATCATGTTTGCAAGACTGGTCTTAAACTTTTGACCTCATAATCCGCCCACCTCGGCCTCCCAAAGTGCTAGGATTACAGGCGTGAGCCACTGCATCCGGCCACAGAGGGAACCTTTTAATCACAGATATCCTGTTTCTTAAAAATAAACAGAGTTAGGGCAGGGTAGAAATTCAGCTATGTCACGTAGGCATTACGCCAGATAATAATTACACCACTAGATCCCAAGTTCCTAGAATGAGAATGACGCCTGCCATACAGCAGGGACTCAAGGAGTATTTGCCACATAAATGAACAACGAATGAGGGAAGAAGTGAATGAATGAATCCTACCCAGGATATTGACTGCACATGGTATCTTTGCCGACCCCGATCCTCAGTGATATGATCTGCTCAGATTTTTCATGGACTTGTTCTGAAGAATTTTGAAGAGCATACCTTCTTAGAATCGGAACTTTAAACTTTCAAAACAATAAACACAGAAGAGTAGGTTCTATAGCTAAATGAGAGGATGACATATCTGAGCTGGCCTGTAGATAGTGCGGAGTATTAATTTCCCACAGTTTGTCTGCCCTGTCAGCAGGAGGCTCCTCCCTGAGTACTGCAGACAGTGTTCATATTGAACATTGCTCCTTTAACTTCTGAGACACCTGGAGTTACATTCAGATAGCCTGGGGAGGGGGGGAATTCTTTTGTAATAGCTCCTTGGTCCCTCTCACTATCAGGGATTCTGTATCTTCCCAATATAGTTCTTCCCAGCCCCACTGTGTGTAGCAAAGGACCTGAGATTTCATGAGCAAGATTAGAAGTAACAAAAAGCTGAAAATCATCAGGTCTGGAAGGAAGTAGATAAGAATGTATTCAAAGGATTAAAGTATAAGGTTTTAACCTTGGGAGGGGCATCTGCCTCAAATGGGAAAGAAGTGAAATCCTCTGGAAAATAAAGCAATAAAGCCCCAGTGAGTACCCCCAATGGCTAAGTGTTTGCAGACTGGAGAGGAAGGCAGAAAATTCAGGTGGAAGTAAAGAGGAGGATGGTTAGTAAAGGGACAACCTCTGGTTGCCCAAGGGATCTACCATGACTGCCTATCATAGGGGTAGGAATAAAACCCACCCCTAGGAAGATCATCCTTTCCACTAAGCTCCCACGAATCAGGGTGGACTGCAGAAGAAAATCTAGATACAAAATCCTCTTCAAGAGTCAGAGATAGATTAGAAGGACATGAAGCTCATCAGAATTAGCTTCCTTCATCTTTGTGCTGAGCGTAACCAAACACAGGTTTGGCTGCTCGTCTCTTGCAAAGTCAAATAACAAGGATGAAATGTGATGAAAGGAAAGCGACTTTATTACAGAACTGAAATGGCCAAGTCTTCATGCATTAAAGAAATCATTTAGGATTTTGGACAGAATGCAAGAGCTTAAAAAGGGGGGCTGGCTTTGGGGACCACGCAGGAGGCCTGAGGAGGAACTGGTCTACATGACTTGCTCCAATGACTTATCTTGAGTTACTGCCCCATCTGGTGAATGGGCTGACACCATCTTAGGCACAATCAGGTTGTAAATTAACTGCAGCCTTGAGGTACTATCCTGGTGGGGGAGAATTCCATAAGGGCCTGGATTGTTTTAGGACTCGGTGCCTGGAATTTCTAAGCAAGCCTATAATTAGATAAGAGGACATTATGTAAGGGAATGCCTGGTGGAAGGAAAGACAGCAAATGTTACCGTTTCATTTTCAAGAAGCTAAACATAAAGTAAGCAAGGAGAAAAAGGGAAAAGGGAGAAAATATATATTCAAAAATAGGGGCTTGAGACAGTAACACATACCTATAATCTCAGCACTTTGGGAGGCCAAGGCAGGAGGATCACTTGAGCCCAGGAAATTTTGTAGAGCCTGGTGTCTGGTTATGTTGACCAGCCTGGGCAACATAGCAAATCCCCATCACTACAAAAAAAATCAAAAGTCTACCCGGACATAGCGGCACAGGCCTGTGGTCCCACCTACATCAGAGGCTGAGCTGGGAGGATTGTTTAGCCCTAGAGGTAGAAGCTGCAGTGTGGTATGATTGTGCCACTGCACTCCAGCCTGGGTGATACGGTGAGACCCTGTCTGAAAAATAAATAAGTAAATAAACAAATATGAAAACAGGACACTCAGTTAAGGATATCATCGTCACGGGTGCTGTCTTTGAATAATTTCTGAGTATGAGTCAAGCAGAAAGAGTAAAAATAAGAGTAACTCATTCAAAACAGTTTTCCCTCCTTAAACTTGAACCATGATGTATTAGTCTATTTCCACATCACTATAAAGAAACACCCTAGGCTAGGTAATTTATAAAGGAAAGAGGTTTACTTGACTCACAGTTCCACATGGCTTGGGAAGCCTCAGGAAACTTATAATCATGGCATAAGCAAAAGAGAAGCAAGTATCTTCTTCACAAGGTGGCAGGAAAGAGAGCAAGAGAATAAGGAAGTGCCACACTTTAAAACCATTAACTCTCATGAAAACACACTCACTGTCAGGAGAACAGCAAGGGGGAACCACACCCATGAACTAATCACCTCCCACAAAGTACCTCCCTTGGCGCATGGGAATTACAATTCGAAATGAGTTTTGAGTGGTGACAGAGCCAAACCATATCACATCCCAAAACTCCCGTGAACAGATAATGAAACAGACTTTGAAAATACAGTGATTGAAACAGTGTGGTATATTCATCCCACCAAATATAACAGATACCCTAGATTATGTACCTCATTACACGTGAAAATTTAACATTTGATAAGAAAAAAAAAAAGTGTTGAATAAATTATACTGGAATCCTTGGTTAGCCATGTAAAAACTCCCTTCAACATCACATACTGAAAAAAATTCCACCTAGATCAAAGACTTATTTTTTATCAAAGAATAAACAAACTATAAAAAAAAGAAATGAGTATTTGTCAAGCTTCTGGAGAGAAAGGGAGTGTCTAGAATTAACAGAGATTTTAAAATCACAAAGGAAAAGATGGGCAGATGTGATTACAAAAAATTTTAATCTTCTGTACATAAAAAGCTTAATCAAACTTAAAAGGAGAACAACAAGCAGGGAAACATATTTGAAGTAATAACAAAAAAGAAACATGCATTTGTATATTTCAATTAATACAAATCTGTAAAAATAAAATAAACCAACAGATGAGTAATGAACAGACACCACAGATATTTCTC
This sequence comes from Cebus imitator, assembly GCF_001604975.1. NCBI lineage: Eukaryota > Metazoa > Chordata > Mammalia > Primates > Cebidae > Cebus > Cebus imitator. The sequence continues at coordinate 8,050,316 of NW_016107400.1, read as the reverse complement.
CCAAACAGGAAATGCACTGTTTAACAAACATGGACAGTTTTCTTTTTTTTTTTTTTCAAAATATCTACTGATCAAAGCCATGCAAATAAAAACAACATTTCATGCCTTTCAAATTAGTTAGTCTTTCTAAACAATAACAGGCATAATAGCAAATGTGTAGCAAAATGTGTATTTTCCTACACTGCGTATCAGTGTAAATTGGTATAGGCTTTTTTTTTAAGAGAGTAATTTGTCAATGAGTATTGAGTGCCTTAAAATGGTCAAATCTGTTGAGCAGTAATTACACACTGAAATGTATCATTTAATGAAATAACCCAAAATTTTGGTGGTGGGGGACAGTGAGGGACCTGTGAGTTTATTCAACAAGAGCAACATTATAACAGCATAAGTACCAGTGAGATAAGCATTTTAAAATTTGAATGTTTGGTAAATAATCCATGCCACAGTCCTTGCATGGAACATTATGAAGTCATAAAATGCAGTGTTCACAATGACTGTATAATGCAGAAAATCGTTATGATATAATTGTAACTAGAAAAAAGCATAAAAATTACATATAGATGATGGGTATAATTATGTAAAAAAAAAAAAAACCACGCATAAAATAATGCCCTGAAGAAAAGAGACATTAAAATGTAAATAGTCATTATGCATAGATGGTAAAATTATGGATAATTTTTAAATTTTCTTTTCTGCTTTTCAGGAATTTTCTATTTCTCATCCTTAAGGGACTTTTGTCATCTTTGAGATCTTAGCTCTATTTCTTTTTTTGTTTGGTTGGTTCTTTTGGAGACGGAGTCTCATTCTGTTGCCCAGGCTGGAGTGCAGTGGCACAATCTCAGCTCACTGCAACCTCTGCCTCCCGAGTTCCAGTGATTTTCCTGCCTCAGCCTTCTCCCAAGTAGCTGGGACTACAGGTGTGTGCCACCATGCCTGGCTAATTTTTGTATTTTCAGTAGATATGAGGTTTCACCATATTGACCAGGCTGGTCTTGAACTCCTGACTTTGTGATCCATGCACCTCCACCTCCCAAAGTGCTGGGATTACAGGTGTGAGCAACCACGCCTGGCCTATCTTAGGTCTATTTCTGAGAAAAAAATTCGGGGGTCCATGGGGACTGCCTCTTCCTATGCCCTCTCAAGCAATAACTCTTGCTTCTATGGAAAAAATCTGGAAATTTACCACCTGGGCTTTATACGAAGAGGCTTTTAGATTCAGTCACTGTTGGAATAAAGTACTTGAATAATAATTCTATGTGATAACATAATCTAATTTTCAGTCTTTCCTATTAAACTATGACATCTCTAAAGGCACAAATTAAATATTCTTTTTCTTCATGTCTCCAGGGCTTAGTGTATTGCCTGGTGCACGAAAGACACACTGTAAATGTTAGCTGACTTGAGCTCTGCCTTTTGTTTTTGATACAGGGTCCTGCTCTGGAGAAGTAGTGACACAAACATGGCTCACTATACCCTAAAACTTCCAGGCTCAAGTGATCCTCCCACCTCAGCTTCCCAAGTAGCTGGGACTACAGGTGCCCACCAAAACACCCAGCTAATTGTTTATTTTTTTGTGGAGACAGGGTCTTGTTATGTTGCCCAGGCTGGTCTTGAACTCCTGGGCTCAAGCAACCTCCACCTCGGCCTCCCAAAATGTTGGGATTGTAGGCTTAAGCCAACACACCTGGCCTGAGGTCTTAGCTCCAGGTGCCATAACAAAATCCCATAAACTGGGTGGCTTACACAGGAGAAATTTATTTTTTCACAGTTCTGATGGCTAGAGTCTGAGATCAGGCTACCATCATGGTCAGGATCTGGCAAGGGTCCTCTTCTTGGCTTGCAGACAGCTGCTCCTCACATGGTAGAGACAGAGAAAGACAGTTGGCTGTCTCTTCTTTTAAGGGCACTAATCCCACCATGAGGGACCCAGCCTCACGACCTCATCTACACCTAATTATCTCCCAAAGGCCCCATCTCATCTCCATGTACCATTACATTGAGGGTTAGAGATTCACCATGCAGATTCTAGGGGCATAATTCCATCCATAGCAAGATCATATTCAGTTGAGAGCCAGGAGTTCTGTGGAGAGGAGTCCCCTGACACCTGTTAGAAAATTGGCTCCCTATGTCAAGGGATCCATTCTCATCATTAAGATATAGGCTGAGCGGGCGCAACGGCTTCTACCTGTAATCTCAACACTTTGGGAGGCCAAGGCAGGTGGATTGCTTGAGCCCAGGAGTTTGAGACCAGCCTGTGCAACATGGTGAAACCCTGTCTCTACTAAAAGTACAAAAATTAGCCAGGTGTGGTGGTGGCGTGCCTGTAGTCCCAGCTACTCAGGAGGTTGAGGCAGGAGGATAGTTTGACCCCAAGAGGTGGAGGTTGCAGTGAACTGTGATTGCACCACTGCACTCCAGCCTGGATGACAGAGTGAACCCTGTCTCCAACCGTGGGGGGAGAAGATACAGGCTGAGCAGACTGTTATTATTAATAAAACTATGCTTTCCTCTTGTGTACATACAAACTCTTCTGCCTTCTCAAGAGCTCTATAAAATATAACTACACAAGCTCAAAAGGAACATGTGCGCAAACCTAAACTGGAGTCAGCTGCACATATGAAAAGTTCTGTGTAAACTCAAGAGATTCTTATCAATGATGCAAGCCATCATGAATATAAGTCTGTTCCCATATTGCTGGACTCTGAGATGTACACTATTTCTCTGCAAAAATACTAGGTTGGTGCATAGGTAATAGTGATTTTTGTCATTAAAAGTAATGACATTACTTAATTTTTGTCATTACTTTTAATAACAAAAACTGTAGTTACATTTGCATAAAACTAATCCTTCCTTCCCTTCCTTCCTTCCTTTCTTCCTTCCTCCCTCCCTCCCTCCCTCCCTCCCTCTCTCTCTCTCTCTCTTTCTTTCTCCTTGCTGAAATCAGATCTCTCTCCTTCTGATGGTTATTGAGGTATGCTCCTTGCCTTGAATTTAGGAAAGCTATGCAGAGAGAGACTTGTTAGGCCATCCTCCTCCTCCCTGCACCACCAATAACACTATGCTTGAATATTAGATTAATAAATGGCCTGACCCCCGAAGAACACTTCTTAATGAAATTAGCTCAAGACTTCTGACAAGAAAGAAAGTATTCTGCCCAATGACCCCAGTTTAAAAGCCAACTCAAGAATAACATACTACTTATGCACTCCAGTGAGATTTTAGAAATAGATACTGAGGTCATATAAGATAGTCCATAAATTTTCCAGGACTATTAGTTGTAAAAGCCTCTTTTTTTTAACTTAAATTTTTATGTTCATTTTAAGTTCCAGGATACATAAGCAGGATGTGAAAATTTGTTACATAGGTAAATGTGTGCCATGGTGGTTTGCTGCACCTATCAACCCATCACCTAGGTATTAAGCCTAGCATGCATTAGCTATTTTTTCTAATGCTCTCCCTCTCCCAACCCCATCTCCCAACAGACCCCAGTGTGTGCCTTTCCCCTCCCTGTGTCCATGTGTTCTCATTGTTCAGCTCCCACTTATAAGTGAGAACATGTAGTGTTTTCTTTTCTGTTCCTGTGTTACTTTGCTGAGGATGATAGCTTCCAGCTCTATCCATGTCCCTGCAAAGGACATAATCTCATTCCTTTTTATGGCTGCATAGTATTCCATGATGTATATGTACCGTATTTTCTTTATCCAGTCTATCATTGATGGGCATTTGGGTTGATTACATGTCTTTGTTATTGTAAACAGTGCTGCAGTGAAAATACGTGTGCATGTATTTTTCTAACAGAATAATTTGTTTTCCTCTGAGTAGATACCCAGCAATGGAATTGCTAGGTCAAATCGTATTTCTGGTTCTAGATCTTTGAGGAATCACCCCACCGTCTTCCACATTGGTTGAAATAATTTACATTCCCACCAACAGTGTAGAAGCATTCCTGTTTCTCCTTAACGTTACCAGCATCTGTTGCTTCTTGACTTTTCAGTAACCACCATTCTGACTAGAGTGAGATAGTATTTCACTGTGGTTTGATTTACATTTCTCTAATGATCAGTGATGGTGAGGTTTTTTTTCATGTTACAAGGCTACTTTTTAAAGTATTCCACTAAACCAAAAATTATTGTATTTGGATGTTTATATTTATCTTTTTATTTCCTGCCTCCCCACTCCTGAGGCTAGCTTGGTGTCTCCCCAAATGGCCTCCCAGTTTTGTGCTTAAAACTCAGGACTCCAGTGGCATAGAAACCTGAGGGAATCTCCTGGTGAAGACTGTGGGAAAAGTGGTCCTTTAGGAATAAATTCCTTTGAGAAGAAGAAAACCTGTCTTGCTTATCATTAATTCCCCATTATCTAGTAAGTAGTGAAGATGCCAATAAATAGTTAACAGACAGATCAACCCATCTAATCTCTCCCGCCCCCTAAAAGTGGCAAAAGTTTAATGTAGTGAGTGTGTGAGGTGACCAGAACATGAAAGAAGTCCTCTCTGAGGAAGTGAGGAAGTGGCATTTGGTTCAAGTTCTGAATAATGAGACAGCCATAAAATGATGTTGGGGTAGAATTTCAGTCAGAGCCACGTGCTGGCTACTTTTCTAAGTGCTTCACATCAAGAACTCATGTAATTCTCAGACAACCCTATGAGGAGGGTACCGTTATTATCCACATTTTACAAATGGGGGACTGAGGCCCAGAGAGATTAAATGACTGGTCCAAGGTCACACAGCTAGGAAGTAGCTGAGCCAAGATGGACCCCACTGTGCAGACTCTTTTTTTTCTTTTAAGTGAGATGGAGCCTCACTGTCACCAGGCTGGAGTGCAACGGTGCAATCTCAGCTCACTGCAACCTCTGCCTCCTGGGTTCAAGCAATTCTCATGCCTCAGCCTCCCAAGTAGCTGGGACTACAGGTGCATGCCACCACACCCAGCTAATTTTTTGTATTTTTAGTGGAGACAAGGTTTCACTAACCTGTTGGCCATGCTGGTCTCAAACACCTGACCTCGGAGATCCACCCCACTCAGCCTCCCAAAGTGCTGGGATTACAGGCGTGAGCCATTGCGCACAGCCCATGCAGGCTCTTACCAACTGTGACTGTAGAGAACACTGCCTTTGGGTCCAAGGAATCTCTGGTCATGACTGAGTCACTGTAATACATCAGTAAATCTAGACACCTACTGCAACTTATGTGAGAGGTTTTCCTGATTTTTTTATGAATATCATTGGCAATGGCGTTGATGATAGATGGCAAGAAAGTTTCAGGAACATCTATCTGTCTGGGTGGTCTTGCAACAGTCTCATAGGGTTGTTGAGAGGTTTAATTAAGATAAATTGTAAAAACCCTTGGCAGAGTGCTTTGTGCACAAGAGCTACTCCACAAATATTCACTAATAACAGCCACCCCAGCCAACAGCCACCCCAGCCAACCCTGCTTAAATCCCTTCTATTGTTAGTCTCTGCTTTCGCTTCAGGGTTTTCAGATTTTCCAAGCGGAGACTCAAGAGCTAAGCGATCTTCCAGCTCCACATGTTGGACAAACTTCAATTGAATAGATTCACCACACAAGGTCAGAGTGTCCTCATACCTGTGACCGACTACTTGGAAGAAAAGAAGCTGCCCAGTCTTCATGATGGAAAAGCTCTGTGACCAATTCTGCCTAGCTGGCTCATGAGCCACAAAAACAGTAACCTATCCCATCTCCCATTTCATAGATAACACCTTAGAAAGCATGAGTTTATTTACAGCAAACGTCAGGCCTCTGGTCCTCTCTGATGTAAGTGAATTTCAAAATACTTTAAATTCAGGATAAAGCAGCAAAATGGGAAAATCTTTACACTCCAATAAGACATCATTACTGGCCAGCATATTGCACTTTCAATATCAGACTGAAAACCACCAGTGCATGAAAGGGAATGAGGACATCAGCGTGGGCATCAGCTGGCTCAATAGATAGGGGCCTGCTAGGGAGGAAAGAGCTCTGGGGGCTTCTTACAAAAGACTCCCCCTCCCCTTTCTGGACCACTAGAGGTTTCCAACGATGGCACAGTTTTGAGTCCATGTCCTGCACGAGAGATAGGGTGAGGAGAGCGTTTGCATCTGTTATTGCACCCAGTTATTCTAGGGTGTGTTGACTTGCATTAATGGAGGAGGATGAAAGGGAAGATTGGGCAGGGGCCACTAGCATTTAGATTGCACAACTAAGAAATTGATAAATGCAAAGTACTGGTCACCGTGACACATAAGAGGGGAGACCAAGAGCAGACACCAGAAGTCCCTGAGATCGGTCAGTTGCTCTTAAATAGGGGTCTTACAAATGGGAAACAGAAGAGAAGGAGAGAGAAAAGGAGGAGAAGTAGGAAGGAAGGAAGGAAGGAAAGAAGGAAGGAAGGAAAGAAGGGCCAGACAGGGGGAGAAAAAAAGAGAAGGAATAGAAGAAGAAAAAAAAAAAGTGAAGGAAATCAATTAGGAAGGAGGATGAATGGAAGGCAGTGAGAGAAAGAGTTTATATTTCTTGAGGGTATCAGCTATTAGGCAGACATTTTCTGCTTAATTCTGTGACAGAAGGGCTTTCTGACTTCATTTATGAATAAAGCAACTGAAACTCAGAGAAAGTTCAAGTTCTTTATGGTCATATGGCTGAGTCACAGCCCAAAGCTCTTTCTATTCCAATATGCCACTGGCTCTTCCCCTGTTTTTCCTGAGCCAAATGTTCAAAAGGGCAAGTTAAAGGGCTGTCATAAACACCGGAAATGTCTATCAGCACTCAGTTTTCATGTCAGTCGCTGTGCTAGACACTTAAAGCCAGTGTCTCACTTAATCGTTAAAACAATATCCCCAGCACTTTGGGAGGCTGAGGCAGGAGAATCAGTTGAGGCCAGAAGTTTGAGAACAGTTGGGCAAAACAGTGAGAACCCTGTCTCTACAAAAAAATGTAAAAAGTAGCCAGGCATGGTGGCATGTGACAGTTGTCTCAGCTACTGGAGATGCTGAAGTTGGAGGATTGCTTGAACCTAGGAGTTCAAGGCTGCAATGAGCCATGATCTTGCCACTGTACTCCAGCCTGGGCCACAGAGCAAGATCTGTCTGTAAAAAAGCAACAAACAAACAAACAATACCCCCATTTTACAGAAAAAGAGGGAAGGCCAAAGAGACCTAACTGACGTCACATAACTCTGCAGGAGAGCCAGGATCCTTATCTGAAGTCTCTTAATTCAGGTACCAGATGCCTTCTTTAGACAATAGAAGAGTCTAATTACTTCTAAATTCCTCAGATAAGGAATTTAGAAGCAAGAGAAAACTCAAACAGAGCCTCAGTTTCCTTATCTGAGGAAATTATAATCTTGGACCTGCCTGTTCTATGGGGCTTTGATGAAGATTGCCTGGAGAGGCATCAGAGTCCTGGCAATGGAAAGTCATTGGCTCACCAGCAGTAGGAAGAATTTCCCAACAAAAGCACAGATTTGAAAAGGCAAGTTTTGTTAGAAAGAAAGAACCTGCAGAAGAGGGCATCAAGGTGCCCCAGGAAGAGAAGACTGATTGTGCTGCAGTAGATTTTTACTTAAGGGTATTTATGAACCTTAAAGGGAGAGCCTGATATGATTTGCCCATGTCCCCACTCAAATCTCATCTTGAATTGTAGCTCCCATAATTCCCACATGTCGTGGGAGGGACTTGGTGGGAGGTAATTGAATCATGGGGGTGGGTCTTTCCCATGCTGTTCTCATGATAGTGAATAAGTCTCACAAGTTGTGCTGGTTTTATAAAGGGGAGTTCCCTTACACATGCTCTCTTGCCTGCAACCATGTAAGATATGACTTTGCTCCAGCCATAATTGTGAGGCCTCCCCAGGCATGTGGAACTGTGAGTCCATTAAACCTCTAGCTTTTATAAATTACCCAGTCTCAAGAAAGTCTTTATTAGCAGCATGAACACGGACTAATACACAGCTTGAGGGCATTTGGACCATATCAGCCATGTTGGTCATGATAAATGATTACATTTGTAGACATTTCGGTGCCTTGATGTCAGCAAGTGTTGTACAATGAGTTTTGACGTGCACACTATCCAGAGATGTATAGAAATTCTAGTTTCTTACACATTTTTAGAAAAGAAGTCTGGTACTGGATGCCTTCTTCAGATAATAGAAGAGTCTAATTACTTCTAAATTCCTCAGCTAAGGAGTTTTGCCTCTGGTGGTCTTCTTGATGGTCACCAGGTAATCTTTGCTGTCCTCAAAGATGAAATGTGTCCTTACGCTGGCCTGAATGCCATTCCCACTAAGACACATCACATGGACTATGGTGCCCAAACCTGTTTTTTGCTGCCCAAAAAGGGTTCATCCAGGCCTCCTGCATCTCAGCCTATGTTCTTTCAAAGTTTTCTGTTTTGCTTGCTCCAGAAATAAGCTAGCTGGTCCACTGGGCTCAATGAAGAATGAAGCCTAAAGTTGGGGGACATTGTTTCGTGATAACATTGTTTGAGCTCCTGGATCCAGCTATGCCTGAAGCTACTTACCCTGGACTTTTCAGTTAGGCAGGCCAAGAAATTTTCATTTTCTCTTAAGCTGCTTTGAGTTGAGTTACATAGAACCTAAAGCATTTGGGATAGCCTACTATGTATGTGGCTTCATACTATAAACCTTTGCTGCATTAATTCTATAGAGTAGAATTACTTTTGTTAGTATATGGGAAAACTGAGACACAAACGACTTAAGCAGTTTGCCCAAAGTGCAATAGCTCGTAAGTAGCAGTGGATTTCAAGCCTAAGTTAGAGTCAAAAGTCTTTGCTCTTTTCCCAGAAGCAGTGTTTAACTTTCATTTAACTTGAGCACAACTTGGGGGGCCATAAAGTCAAATTGAAAATGCTCTTTCTCTCGGGTCTTTACTCTTGCACTAAAAATAATAGATCACAGTTGTTGTTAAGTCCTATGATGGAACCTCTTAAAATCTCTGCTGAAAAATCTTATTAAGTTTCTGTTCAGAATGTAACGCTTGGTAGTAAAAAGGCACAAGCCCTTTGTAAAACAGTTTATATCAGAAAACATGTTGTAAAAGCTGTTGGCTGACAGGTAGTTGCCCAAGGAGTCATTTTACTTAAAATCAAATACCACCTAAGAACACTTGATGGCCGGTAATTTACGTTAGAAAGGAGCTGTTACTATGCATGGGAGATTGGAAATTGCATCTAGAATAGAATCCACAACTTTCTTCTCTTCCCCACCCTCATTTTCTGTGTTTCTCTGCACAGCTGAGTTTTCCTTTGTTTTATCACTGTTTTATTGATCTGGGCTTTGGGGTAGGAGAGGAAGGGGCCTTTTTTTCTGTTGATCTATCCAGATATCATAAACTCCAGTGACTACAAGAGTGTGTAAATGAGCAAGCAGACAGGGTAGTATTTTTTTCAAACATCCTTGGTTTTTTTCTTTCTTTCTTTTTAATTTTTTAAAATGTTGAAACATGGGGAGTAACCGGCCAGGCATGGTGGCATGTGCCTGTGGTCCCAGCTACTCCAGAGGCCAAGACAAGAGGATCATGTGAGCCCAGAAGTTCGAATCCAGCCTGGGAAACATCTCCAGACCCCATCTCCAACTCTTAGGAAAAGAAAAGAAAAATGAATAATCATTGCTTGCATCCAGAATAAAATATGAGGTCTTGAAACTCGCAGTATCTTCTCTCCACTCTTTGTTTCCTGTCTTTAAGGAGACCTAGAAACAAATATGAATGGCACAGGGTCTTGGTGGTGGGGACACCGTGGGGAGTGAGCGTGGGGGATAAGACAAAGAGGAGATGCGTGTAACTGCGTGACCCCAGAGACTGTAAGGCCCTTAACAGAAGTCTGCTAGGCTGAGGGAGCAGGTTGGATGGCACAGATAATATATTCAAACTATGACAGGTTTGAGACACATGTAAGTCTAAACGTCTAACAGATAACTGGAAGAGCTAGAATGGAGGTTTCATGAGGGCGGGATTGTGTCTGTCTTGTTGCTATGCCCACTGCTTAGGGCAGAGTCTGGCATAACACAGATGGGCAATACATGTTTTCTGAATGAATCAGTCAATGAATAAATGAATGAATGCTGGACCAGAATTCAAGCGAGAAGTTGAAACTAAAGATGAATCCTCTGGAGTCTTTTTCTATAGATTCATTAGCTGATACCATGCAATTTAATGGAGCAGCCTAAGAAGAGAGTAAATAGAGATCAAAGGAGAACCAAGGAGAGAGCTTCATGAGGAAAGACATTTAAAGATGCTGGTAGATACATTTAGAAGAGCTGCTAAGAGGGAAAAGAAGAGTCAGTGAGGTGAACATACAGGCTGACAACAGAGAGATCGTATCAAAAAGTGGGTCTTCTATTCTGAGGCTTAGAACCATTACATCAGCCTTCAGAGAAACCACAGCTTGGAATCCTAGAAGGACGAGGGCCTGCTGGCATCTGAACAAGAAAAGAGTTGCAGAAAAAGCAGCAGAACCGAAAACCTCCCCAGCTTGTTAAATCCTGCTTGAGGCAAAGGAAAGCAGCCTCCAAGCCCAGCAAATTCCAGGAAACTGTCAAGAGGAAGGATTACCCTCCCCAAGACAGCACAACGGCCTCATCCCAACAGGGCCAAGAAACCTAGCCAGGGTGTCATTGAGCAGGCTTTGCGGTGGCCAGAAAAGCCAGACTGCCAGTGAGTATTGATCCTCCATTGTTCATCCCTCCAAGCAATTCCAAAGACTCACCCATTCCCCTTGGGTCTGAGCTGCTCACAAGAAAATGAAAGTATTGTCACACTCAGCAGCCGTGATACTTGCTAGTCTTGCGCAGTCTTTGATTAATGATTTCGTTCATAATTTAGTCATCTCCTTACTGTCTTCCCTGTGCAACCCCCAAGTTATTCCTGTTTATGTGGAAAAAACATTTTACTGGTGTACAGGGAGAATTATGAAGTGGCAGGACTTGAAATTGATCTTCAAAAGACAATAGTGTTATTCATTTTTAATTTTTATTGATGCTTTCATTGCTCTTTAGATAAGAGAAAGCACCTTTGCTGGTTCTCTTGGGGAGAGGGAGAGAGATCTAAAACATTCTACTCCAAAAATTAATGTGACCTTTGTACCTTACATAGTCCCTTGTGCTAACCCCAGTGTAAGGACTTCATAATATTTGGTCAAGTAAATTCATGCAATTAGAGGACAATCACCGACAAACAACTCTTATTATTATAGGTGAATTTCAAAGATAAAAACTTCAAGGTCAAAAACTACTCCCTCAGCTATAAGAAGTAAAGATACTCCCTGGGGCAGGACACTGAAGCTCATGCCAGGAATCCTGCATTTTGGGAGGCCAAGGTGGGAGGATTACTTGAGCCCAGAAGATCAAGACCATCCTGAGGAATACAGCAAGACCCCATTTCTACGAAACTTTAAAAAATTAGCCAGACATAATGGCGTGTACCTACAGTCCCAGTTACTCGGGAGGCTGAAGCAGGAGAATCACTTGAGCTCAGGAATTCAAGGCTTCAGTGAGCTAGGATCATGCCACTGCACTCCAGCTGGGGCAATAGAGCAAGACCTTGTCTTAAAAAAAAAAAAAAATTACCAGCGGGCCGCTGTGGCTCATGCCTGTAATTCCAGCACTTTGGGAGGCCGAGACAGGCAGATCACGAGGTCAGGAATTTGAGACCAGCCTGACCGTCATGGTGAAAAAAACCCGTCTCTACTAAAAATACAGAAATTAGCTGGGCATGGTGTCACACACCTGTAATCCCAGCTACTAGGGAGGCTGAGGAAGGAAAATCGCTTGAACTTTGGGAGGTGGAGGTTACAGTGAGCCGAGATTGTGCCACTACACTCCAGCCTGGGTGACAGAGCGAGACTCTGTCTCAAAAGAAGAAAAAAATTATTTCCTCGACCTTGACCTAGTCACCATTCACTCCAAGCCAGACCCTCAGTCATTGTTGACATTCCTTCCACTTCTTCCTTTAGTCCCTAAATCAAGCTATTTGATTTTACTTCACAAATCTCTTTCAGATTTGCCCTCAACCTTATATGGCTTCTGTCACTGCCTTCTTTTAACTGTCTGTCTTCTGGTTTTAACCAGGAGGGACTAGTAACAACATTCTATACTGCTAATTATCTTTGTCAAAAAAAAAAAAAAATGAGTCATTATTCTCTTATTTTTAAAAAAACCTCCTAGGGATCTAACTTTTTCCAAAATAAACTTTAAAATCCCTGCAGAATTTTCCAGTCTCATCCACCTCTACTTCTCTCATTTCAACCGACATCCCAGCCACGCTGAGCATCTCACTGATCTCAGAGTAAATGCATCAGGTTCCCAAGATGCTTTCATGCTCTTGTCTCTCTTTTTCCAGAATCCTTCTCCCTCTTTTTTTGCAGAGCAATTTATCTCCTATGATCCCCTTGACAGTCCTTTATGGGTCTCAAACTGGGTCCCTCTTGTCCTAACTCACCCCATCTATATCCTCAGTACTGAGGCAAGAAACCCATCATCACCTGTGTTTTGGGAACTGAAAGAGAGGACGCAGTCCTCCAAGATAGAGTTTTATCTCTGCTATTTATTTTTTGAAAGGTCCCCAGAGAGGAAAGGACAAATAACACGGCGTGCATTCAATATGTGAAGTAGTGAATGGGAACATGTCAGGCTGAAAGTATTATACAAGGTGAGATGCGGAAAGCAGCACAGAATTGCTCTCTGACCCTGTATCCTTCTTGCCCACCTGCTAAGCAGCTCCCAAAAGCCCCCATGTGGCACCAGGCCACTGTTCTCACCCAGAATTCCAGGAAATGAATCCCAGCTCTCATCAGGGGCCCAGGACAACCTGCTCTGTCCTGCTAGGAAAATAGGACTAGGGATTCTTCCTTCAAAACTGTACTGCAGCTGGTAAATATTTTCCTAAAAAAGAACTTAGCAGCCTCCAGGAGAAATGAAGCTCAAAATTACATGCACACAACTCGATTTTTATTATTGAAAAAGAATAAAATATATCAACATGGTCTAATAAGCAAACAGTACATAAAGATGTACAATGAAAAGGATGTCAATCTCTCAACTCCTGTGCCCTAGCACCTGCTGTGGAACTCCTAAAGATAAAAAATTACAAAGTGTTTGCCTTCTACAAAAATAAGCATCTGCACATTTTTAAAGGAATGGAAACCCAGTAAAGTGCTAATCAACACCTTACAATTTTTTTTTTTTTTTTTTTTTTTGAGACAGAGTCTTGCTGCAACACTCAGGCTGGAGTGCAATGACATGATCTTGGTTCACTGCAACCGCTGCCGCCCAGGTTCAAGAGATTCTCCTACCTCAGCCTCCTGAGCAGATGGGATTACAGGCGCCTGCCACTATGCCTGGCTGATTTTTGTATTTTTAGTAGAGACGTGGTTTCACCATATTGGCTAGGCTGGTCTTGAACTCCGGACCTCAAGTGATCCACCCACCTTGGCCTCCCAGAGTGCTGGGATTACAGGCATGAGCCACCATGCCTGGCCAACACCTTGCAATTTTTAAATTACACTTAAGATATACTTTGAAGATCATTCCATATAAGTCCATAGACATCACAGTCCTTCATAATGGCACAGTATTCAGTTGTGTAGCTGTGCCATATGAGTTCAGCTTCCCTATCAATAGAGCCTTATTTGTTTTCAGTATTTAATATTAAAATTGTTGCCACAAATAAGTCACACATGTCATGGTGCACATATGCCAGTACCTGTGACATACATTCACAAAAGAAAAGACTCTGGGTCAAAGTTTATGGAAGAGGCCAGATATGATGGCTCATTTCCATAATCCCAGTGCTTTGGGAGGCTGTGGCAGGAGGATCACATGAGGCCAGGAATTTGAGACCAACCTGGGCACCATAGAGAGACCCCATCTCCACAAAAAAATAAGAAATAAACAATTAGCCAAATGTGATGGCACAACCTGTAGTCCCAGCTACTCTGGAGCCTGAGGCCAGAGGATCAATTGAACCCAGGACTTCAAGGCTACAGTGAGCTGTGATTGTGCCACTGCACTCCAGCCTGGGTGACAGAGTGAATTCCTGTCTCTACAAAAAGTTATGAAAGTACAAAGTCTTTTAAAAATAGTCTTTTTTTTTTTTTTTGAGATCTTTCTGTGGATGGGTTGATCCCTCGAGTTGTGATTCACTCCTCATGGTCCTGTTGGGCTCCAGTTGAAAGCAGCTGGCCCTCAACACAAGGACTGGTATCACCCAGCCCTGCACTACATGCATGGCAGCAGAGCTTGGGATATTTTGGTGTTTCAAACCTATTGTCTATATACAAACCCTTAGTGCAGCATTCAAGGCCTTTTACAATCTGACCCATCACATAATAAGATGATTCAGGCTCTATCTACAAACCAAACCTCTGCTCAAAAACTTGAGAGCAGACAGTAAGAGTTGCCAAGATGAACTCAAATGATGATTAACTTTCCACAAAGCATGCAGACACCAAGCCCCATGTTACATCTTCCTAGTCTGCTCCCAAGTCACTAACCACCTCCCATGCATATTCCATAATAGTCACTAGCCACATCCAAAAGCACAGAGAAAATACTTCAGAAATTTAAGACCTCAGGCATACCCGATGAGAAACTTGTAGATTCAGGGTTGCAAACTCACATACCTACAGGGTACTGCCTACATTTACAAACTTTATGTGGTGATCAAAGCTGAGTGGAACCTACATTGGGCAGCTCAGGCCCTGTCCAAAGCAGGCAGCCACTGCTCAGCTCAGCTCTATTGTCACAAGGGAAAGCAGGCCTAGTATCACAAGGCTATGCACAGCTTCAAGACAAACTGGAAAACCAGATTTGTATGTAAAGCCTCCTAATTTTGAAGACTCCAAAAATAACATTTGAAAAAGTTAATCCTATGTGGGATTTTAAAAAAATGCATACAGTCAGATTAGGTCCAAGGGCCCTATGACCTCTTTGCTCTAGGTCTACTCCAGACTGGCAACATTTTGTTTCCCACTTCCTCCCAAACAGGTTCATCCCAAACACTCAGAATTAATGCTTCCAACCCCAAGTAATAAAAACACTACAAAGGGCTCCAACTTACGGCTAACATAGAGCTGAAACGTTAGACCTGCTTTCGTTGCAAGGAATGTTCCAAAGGCCAGTCCTAGCCTGCGCTCCAACTAAGGGTATGAGACTTACCCTTGTTGAGGATCTTACAAGACAAGATAAATTTAAGAGGTACTGTGGTGAAGACCAACTGGCAAAATGAATGGCTTGCACTGTAAAAGCAACGAGCAGTTGGATCCACTTAGGAAAGCTACATTGCTTCACGATCAACACTAAAGCTGCTTCATAATTGAGCCTTCTTGACCATTTCCCATTTCCCAGGTGATGTTCTTTCCTTGATCCTTTGAAAGGAGACATGCGTTCTTTCCTAAAGCACCTCAGAGGAGATGCAGAAAATCTGGGGGCTTCTCACACCCATCCTTGCCGTCCCCCCTTTGAGTGGGATGTGCAAATTTGCTTCTCCTTGGAACAGCCTCTTGTACATATGGCATGTTCTTGGAGGAGATGTGCCTGCATCTCGGGGAACTTGCTCAGGGCATGGTTGGCACCAGCACATGACCTTTCTCATCAGAACAAGAACAGGTGGACAGATACAGGTCCTTGGGTTAACAGTCAACAGCACCCCAAATCTGGCTACCATTGTGTGTGCAAGAAAGCAAGGGTGGGTTTAGATGCCGTTTGACCTTGATTCTTTGTTGCTATGTTGAAATGTGAAAAACACTGGGAAGAGATTTGACGTTTTCCACATTTATCACCTAAACCTTGCTGGGAAATCAAAAGTACTTCTCCATGTCCCCGCAGCTACTGGCTGCCCATTCAATTCAATACTGTTTTTATAATATCAAGCTGATTTCCTTCAGGCTTTGGATTTGGGGGATTATTTTTCCACATGCTTTATTTTACCCTGGTCAAAGGGTGGAAACATGTTGTTACTCCTTGTTGGTTCATTCTACAAATATTTATTGAACATCTTTGTTTCAGACACCGACCTTGCTGTTGAAAACACTGATTGATAATAATTATTGTCTTCTCACTCCTGACTTAGTAAGCTTACACATGAATGTGCAATTCAGTTTCCCTGGACCTAGGCTAGGCTAATTGGTAAATCCCTCACTGGAATTAGGAGAACATAATAGCTGAAAACGGTTGGACTCATCTATTCCAACTTGGCACTGTTTGGGAGACTTTGTGAAAGTCTCTGATTCTTGGGCCCTTTAGAATTGCTTACATTTTTATCCACAGGGATTCCTGGGTACTTACCCATAATTCTATTTCCCATTTTCCAGCCTTCCCATCCATCCATGAGTACACAATATACTGCCAATAAACCTTGGTTTTTATTCGCTGGTGTCAGTTTTTATTGCTTGGAAGCAAAGAGCCCCTACTGTTTTTGGAGATGCTTCCAGGCTGCCTATCTGGGCATCAAACATAGGCTGTTAGAAGCAGCCAGGTCACCTCTTGAACACTTTGCTGCTTAGAAATACTTCTGCCAGGTATTTCAGGTGATCGCTCTTAAGTTCAAACTTCCACAGATCCCTAGGACATGAACACAATGCAGCCAAGCTCTTTGCTAGTGTGACATTTGCTCCAGTTCCCAAAAAGTTCTTCATTTCCATCTGAGACCTCATCAGCCTGACCCTCACTGTCCACATGCTTTTCAGCATTTTGGTCACAATTACTGAAGTCCTTAAGTATGTAAGAAGTTCCAAACTTTATTTTATCTTCCTGTCTCCTTCTGAGCCCTCCAGACTCTTCCAACTTCTACCCATTATCCAGTTCCAAAGCTGCTTCCACATTTTAAAATATCTTTATAGTAATGCCCGCTCTTCAATATCAATTTTCCATGTTAGTCCATTCTTATGTTGCTATAAAGAAATACTGAAATCTGGGTAATTAATAAAGAAAAGAAGTGTATTTGGCTCATGGTTCTGCAGGCTCTCAAGAAGCATGGTACCAGCATCTGCTTCTGGTGAAGGCCTCAGGCTTCTTCCACTCATGGTGGGAAGGAAGGGGAGCTGGTGTATCAGATGGCAAGGGTGCCAGCAAGAATGAGAGGTGGGAGGTGCTAGACTCTTAAATAACCTGATCCAGCTGAACTCAGAGTAAGAATTTACTCATCACCACAAGGATGACAACACCAAGACATTTGTGAGGGATCCACTCCCGTGACCAAAACACCTCCCACCAGATGCCACCTCCAACACTGGGGATCACATCTCAACATGAGATTTGGAGGGGATAAACACCCAAACTTCATCACTCGTCTTATCAAAACCTGGAGTGCTTTTTTTTTTTTTAATCAGACTTTTACAAAAACAACTAGGTGGAAATAACTAAACCCATGTTGTAGATACATTTAATGCAGTTTGCCTCTTTCTCTTCTCTCTCCATGCTTCCCCCTGAAATCAGTAATATCTAAAGTACAATTTAATGATAACTATCAGTAACTTCTCATTAGGATAATATTGATGGAGTTCTCAGGCAGCAGTGACTAGGAAAATAGGCAGTTGTGACCCTAGTTCTCACCTATGTTGGTTTCTTCCTTGTTTGAACTCACTCACTGTGTGAACATAGCCCACTGTTGGGAACAACTCCCACATTCTACTTAGTAATTGCTTTGTAGCAGTGCAAATATCCTACCAACTTGTCTTTCAGACTCTCTGTGTATTGTAGCTTCCAGTCACTCCTACAGGGAATGTTAGATGCACCTCAAAAGCAGCTCGGCTCTTTCTAAGCTAGGATCCTACATGGCAGCAGGAAACATAAATGGTTTTGGTTATTTTTAGAGTCCAGGCAGATAATGCAAACAAGGAAAAATGGCTTGATGTAAGATGTCTAAGGTGTCGGGAGCCTATGACCAGGAGCCTCGGTACCCTTCCCGTAGACCCAGCCACCATTCTCAGCTATTCCATGCAGAAACACTGGCCCATGACTGCCACATCTTTCTATTTTTCAAGACAAGTTTTGAAATCTGGATTTGCAGGTGAAAGCTACCACTTTTTAGATGTTGGGAATTAACTAGAAAGGAATCAACACTTTGAGAACTGAACAAAACATGTTCATGGGAAGGTTTTGGCCCGCAGACTGTCAGTTTTCAGCTCCGGTCTTCCTTCACCTGTTCTCCAATGCCTCTCACTACAGACCAGCCTCCTGTGCTTCTGCATACCTTGACTTTATTCTCTTGCCTTGTTAGGAACTGATAACCTCCTAGTCCACTTGCTTTATGGGAGGGGTCCCCAAGCCCGGGGCCACAGTACCAGTATGGATCCATGGCCTGTTAGGAACCAGGCTGCACAGCAGGAGGCCAGTGGCAGTTGATCATGCAAAGCTTCATCTATATGTACAGCCACTCCCCATTGCTTGCATTACCTCCTGAGCTCCACCTCCAGTCAGAACAGCTGCAGCATTAGATTCTTATAGAAATGTGAACCCTGTTATGAACTGCATATGTGAGGGATCTAGGTTGTGTGCTCCTTTTGAGAATCTAATGCCTGATAATCTGTCACTGTCTCTCCTCACCCGCAGATGGGACCATCTAGTTGCAGGAAAACAAGCTCAGGGCTCCCACTGATTCTACACTATTGCGAGTTGTATAATTATTATGTTATATATTACAATGTAATAATAATAGAAATAAAGCACACAATAAATGCAATGCACTTGAATCATCTTGAAACCATCCCCCAAAGGCTTCAAGTGTGAAAACATTGTCTTCCATGAAACTGGTCCCTGGTGCCAAAAAGGTTGGGTAGTACTGCTTTATGGTATTGCTCTAGGAATTACCCCAGGTTCTCATCCTCATGTGTCCTTGACCTCACTGCAGACCTCCCAGCCTCCAACCTCTGCTTGAATGCGTTCCATGAAGGGGAATTTACTGCCGCTCCGCAGATGCCTTCGTAATAAGGAGCCACAAAACATAGTGGAAAGGATGGGGATTTCAAAGTAAAATAAATGAGTTTACATTTCAGCTTGGTTGCTCTGCCTGTGTAAGCCATGGTTTTCTCACCTGATAAACAAATCTTGTTTGGAGAACTAAAGGCAATAACATGGATCCATGTACTGTACCTGCCACAGGGTAAGTAAGTGGTAGCTTCCCTTCTTTCTATTGCTTCCCTGTCCATTTTTCCTGGGAATGCCTTCCAAATCATCCAGAATATGTTGAATCTCTCACATTATGGTCTTTCAAGATTAAGAGATCACATTCATACCCTTCCATGCCTTCTCTTTTCCAGACTCCATAGAACTAGTCGGTTCAAGTATAAATGGGTGCTGTATGGTCTTTAAGCCCTGCCACTCCTGGGATGCCAGGCACAATAAGTTATGTTTGCAGTTTTGATAGAGACGGGCTTCTGGAAGTCTGGTCAAGGAACTGTGGATCCACCTGAGAGAGTGGCCATCTTAGGAAGATGATCCCAAGGGAAAAGGATTTTGTTCACTTACAATGCTTCAATTTGTGGGTGGGAAGCAGGCATAGGAAAAGGGTCTTTCCTTGTGAAGCATATGACATTTGTGCTAAAGCTCATATAGTGACATGCCTGAGTCTCTAAGGAGAAGGCAGTGCATTAAGAAATGGAGGAAAGGGCCAGGAGCAGTGGCTCAAACCTATAATCCCAGTGCTTTAGGAGGCCGAGGCAGGAAGATCCCTTAATGCCTGGAGATTGAGACCAGCCTGGGCAACACAGACCCCATCTCCACAAAAAATTTAAAAAATATTTTAAAATAAATGGTTTAAAGGAAAACAAAAGGAAAAGAGCTATTTGAGCTTTATAAAACATCAGGACACAGGGCAAGATGGCTTAGATGCTCATGAGACAAACTATACTGTACTATAATGGTAAGAAGGACCATCTTCCCCCTAACACAGCCTTGTTCCCTACCCCCACCATCTCTAGCAGACAGACCCCTCTCAGGATTAAAGAGATATCAGCTCTGCAATGCTTTACACATGAGACCTGCAATAATTGTTATTATTCAGTGTGATGGTGTGGAGCTTATAGCGTGTGTGACTTGACAATCAAGTAATGAGCTATTGACGAGGGAAATGAAGCTGACGACAGCTGGGTCTGGAGACCATTAACATCTGAGCCTCTTCCTGCTGAATGTTCTCACTTGGGAGTCTTCGATAACAGCCAATCATTACAAGCACATTTATTGAGATGTTACTCTGTGCTGAGTGCTTTCTAGAGATGATTATGTATAAGTTTCACAACAGCTCTAGGAGAAAAGCGGGATTATTCTTCTGATTTACAGATAAGGAATCCAGACAGAAGAAAAAAACAAACATCCACAACATATTGGAGAAAGGGGACTCAGTGGGCACTCTTTCATGAGAGAGTTTATTAAGAAACACAAGTAGAGAAGTGACAAAGCATACATGATTCCCAGAGAAGGAGTGTATAGTCTGAGCTGAGCTGGGCTGAAGGCACCATGGATGAGAAGGCTATTGAGACAGGTGCTTTTTCCTGCATGGGGTCCACCATTGCAGGGGAAGAGAAGGGCCAGTGTCTCAGAGTTTAATTTGCATGGGAAATCATGTGGGGACCTTGTTAAAGATGAAGATTCTGATTGAGTAGGACTGGTATGAGGTCCAAGATATTGCATTTCTTAAAATTCTCCAGGGGATGCCAAGAATGCTGACCCACAGATCACACTGTGAATAGCAAGGATCTAGGCAATTGCACAACAGTGGAGCTTTTGCTTAGCAAAGTGTCCAGAGGAGCAGCTCGACTCTGGTCTCGGCTTGTCCTACAACTGAGCTTACTCAACCTGCTGAGCCAACTTGCTGCTAGATCAGCAATGGGGACAGTAGTCACCTAGGCTGGAGTGCAGTGACACAATCATGGCTCACTGCAGCCTCAACCTTCTGGGCTCAAGTGGTCTTCCTACCTCAGCCACCTGAGTAGCCAGGGCTACAGACATGCACCACCATACCCACCTACTTTTTAAAAAATGTTTTCTTTCCTTTTTTTTTTTGAGACAGAGTCTTGCTCTGTTTCCCAGGCTGGAGTACAGTAGCACAATCTTGGCCCACCAAAACCTCCACCTCCCAGGTTCAAGTGATTCTCCTGCCTCAGCCTCTGAAGTAGCTGGGACTACAGGCGCACACCACCATGCCCGGCTAATTTTTGTGTTTTTAGTAGACATGAGGTTTCACGATGTTGGCCAGGCTGGTCTCGAACTCCTGACCTTGTAATCTGCCTGCCTCAGCCTCCCAAAGTGATGGGATTACAAGTGTGAGCCACCGCAACCTGCAACGTTTTTTTTTCTTGTAGAGACAAGGTCTTGCTTTGTTGCCTAGGTTTGTCTCAAACTCCTAAGCTCAAGCAATCCTCCCAACTCAGCCTTCCAAAGTGCTAATCTTGCAGGCATGAACCACTGCACATGGCCTCACCATAAGAATTTAAAGTGCATTTAGCTATCATATGACTAAAAAAAAAAAAAAATGCCAATTAAATGTAAGCAAAACCATAAAACTCATCAAATTAAATGTTTAATGTTAATTTAATATGATGGTAATATAGTTAATATCCTGGTAAAACAACATGCATTAAGTGAGGGTGATATAAATTAGTATAATCAGGGTTCTTTTCATTTTAGCAAGTGAACTATTCCTAACATAAGCTATTGCAAAACTGATTTTTATACAGCTCACTGTGATGTAATTTGGCCCTTGCTTTATTCAAAAGCATCCTTGATCTATTACGGCCACCTCTCTTATTTTTGCATCCACCTGTCACAATTGAAGTCATATGTTGCTGTTTGGTAACATCAAATCAAAATCTTTATTTAGTAGCAACATAAGCTGACATCGTCTTCCATAAAAATATCTTTCAATTGCAAAAGACAATCTTTGTTTTCATTCTTGCCAACATAATTCTAACTGAATATAAGAGTCAGAAGACAAAGTTGAGTCATTTTGTTTTTTGATTTCAAATAATAATAAGCCTCTATTTTTTTCTTCCATTAAAACAGTGTATTTTTTCACTCCCTACTTTCTAACATGATAAGTATCCTATTCAGTTCTACCCCGTTTCCATTTTCCAGTGTTTCCTGAGTTTTTACCTTCACAATGTCAAATTTACAATATTTATATTTTGTTCTGTAATGTTAATTAAATCTTCTGAGCTTTATCAGTACGTTGATTCTAAAAATTGAAAATCCATAGTGATTTCATTATGATGACTGTGTAACTGCGGTTCACCACACAGCTATTACTCTCCGTGATTAAATGTTCTTTCCTGTATGACTTTTTGCCTGGAGTTGAAATTTTTTGGAACTAATTACTTTGGACATGTTTTTTATTTTGTTCAACCTCTTGCACAAATTTAGTATTCTGTTGAAGCCTCTGGTTTCCCTGGAGAGTTCCTCCTGGGCTTATGTATCTGATAATGTCTTTATTCTGCCATTCTGTTTGTCGATACTTTATGTATAGAATTTTAAATTGGTATGATCTCCCCTCATAAAGTCAAAGCCTCCCAATATCTAGAGTTGTGGGTGAATTGTCTGATGCTGACTTTAAGTTTTCATTTTGGATTTTTCTCTTTTTGCTTTTCAGGTTTCTTTTTATCGTTGATGTTCTGACATTTGCTGGTAGCGTGTTAGGGGTTTGGGTTTTTGTATTCATTATGCTAAGCACTTGGTGTACATTTTCAACTCGAATGCTAGGGCACTCCAATCTGGAAAAATTCCCCTATTATTTCTTTGATACCTTTTCCCATCATTTATTTATCTTTTCATCAGATGTTGATGTACCTCCATTGAATTTCTGGGTTTCTTTCTCATAGCCATCACCTCCTTCTTTTTTTGCTCTACTTCTGAGAGAGTCCTTAAGTCTAATCTTCCAACTTTTCTATTGAATTATTCTCTATTCTGACAAACATGTCTTTACTATCTAGAAGGTATCTCCTGGTACAGGGTTAGGACACATTTTCGCTGTGTCCTATGCTTGTTTTAACATTGCAACATCTCCAGTCTCTCTGAGAACACATTTTAGGATTTATTTCATGTCTCTTCTGTTCCTGGCATGATATATGCCTCCTCCAGAATTGTTTTCTGTGCCTGTTTGTTTTGAAAAACATGTTGGAGGTTCCCCACTGGAGAAGTTTGCTCATGCTCAGGAACAAGATGAGTAAATCTGGTGAGAGCACTGTAGCCTGGACAGACCTTGCTGATTTTGCCAGTCTGCTCTGAGACCAGTTTCAAGAAGAAAGTGAACCATTACCTGGTAAACCCCTGCTATGGTTTAAATGTTTGTATTCTCCCAAAATTCGTATGTTGAAGCTTAATCGCCAATGTGATGGTAATGGGAGATGGAGTTATTGAGAGGTGATTAGGTCTTGAGGGTGGAGCCAACATGGGTGGGATTAGTGCCCTTATAAAAGAAGCCCCATCCCCCTCCACCATCTGAGGACACAGCAATAGTATACCCACTATGAACCAGGAAGTGGGCCCTCACCAGAAACCAAATCTGAGGTGTTTTGATCTTGGACTTCCCAGCCTCCAGAGCTGTGAGAAATAAATGTCTGTTGTTTATAATTTACCCCATCTATGTTTTTTGTTATAACAGCCTGAAAAAGCTAAGATAATCCCTAAATGATAGAAAGTAGAGAGAATTCCCCTGGAGACTGCCAGTTTCTCTGGAATAGAATACTCCTTTTTATAAGGTCTGGGAATAGAAGCCTGGCTTCTAGGCATTATGTCCTCTGGGTAGAGTAGGTTTGACTGTTTAGCATATAGACTTTGATTAATTGCCTTGTGTATTAGTCTGTTCTCATGCTGCTATGAAGACATACCCAAGACTGGGTAATTTATAAAGAAAAGATATTTAATTGACTCACAGTTCTGCATGACTTGGAAGGCCTCAGGAAACTTACAATCATGGCAGAAGGGGAAGCAAGCATATCCTTCTTCACATGATGGCAAGAAGGAGAAGTGCCAAGCAAAGAGGGAAAATCCCCTTATGAAACCATCTGATCTCATGAGATTTCACTCACTATCATGAGAACAGCAGCATGGGGGTAACTGCCCCCATGATTCAATTACCTCCCACTGGTTCCCTCCCATGACATGTGGGGGTTATGGGAACTAAAATTCAAGATGAGATTTGGATGGGGACACAGCCAAACCATATCACCTGGTTTTCTGCTCCATATCGGAATCTTTCCCTCTCTTGGCGCTGGTATTTCATGGTGCTGAGGCCCTTCATTGCACAAAGGGCCTACTGGCTGCCTTTCACTTGAACCTCCTTTTGCATATACTCTGCACAGTGACTTCCTTGATTCTGCTTCACCAGTTTTCAATCCCCCTATTTTATCCATCTCCCAGAAATGTGATGAAATCTTTTTTTTCTGAAGATTGTCTTCCCATTTTCCTGCCATTGAGTATTTGGACTTTTTTCCTGTTTATGTATTATCATTTTATGGCGAGTGTTGGTACAGAAAGAAAATTAACTTCTGTGGTCAACTGGTCTACTCTAACCAGAAGTCATTATTATCAATCTAGCACTGAAAATGCCAATCTGCTGACAGGCTGATCTGCTTACATACAACTTTAAAGGTAAATTCTGCCTTTAATTGATGCCAATAATTACCTGGTGCCAATATAATTATACACCACTTGCACAGACAGTACTTGAGCATAGGGATAGGTGCCAAATAAGAGGTTTTTCACCTGTGAGTAAGAGGAAACCTTGACACAATATGTTTAAACAATAAGGACATTTGTTATTTCATAAATCATTAGGTCAGAGGTAGGTAGGACACAGGGTAAGTAAAATCAAGGCTCTGTCTCAAGTTCTCTGAAGTTCTGTTCACTATGCTTTTCTCTGCATGCAGACTCACATTAGCTTCCATCACAGTAACAAGACTATTTCCTGCATCATCACTAGAGGCAACTAGGGCAACTGGTTTTTCATTTTTGTATCCTGTAAGAAAGGGGAAAAAAAATCTCAACCACAAAACTAAAGGTCATCCCAGCAATCTTGTGTCTGCCCCACACCTTTAACTGTCATTAGAGAAGTCTCATTTATTTAAGTCCAGGTTCTAGGTTTCTGAAACAGTTACTCACAAGATGCTACGGTTTGGATATGGTGTTTTTTTTGTCCCACCAAAACTCATGTGGAAATTTGATCCCCACTGTGGCGGGATTGGGAGGTGGGCCTAGTGGGAGGTGGTTGGGTTATGGGGGTGGATCCCTTATGAATAGCTTGGTGCCATTCTTGGTATGAATTCTTGCTCTCTCAAGATTGGATTATTTCTCAAGGAAATGGATTGATTCCCTAAAGCATGGGCTGTTTTAAAGTCAAGGTGCTCCTCAGGTTTTCCCCTCTTTGCACACATCCCTTTCCCTTCTCCACTGTGTTTTATGCCCCTCCCCAGGAATCCAGCAGATGCTGATGCCATACTTCTTGCACTTCCCAGCCTGCAGACCCATGAGCTAAATAAAACTCTTTTCTTTATAAATTGCCCAGTCTCAGGTAATCTGTTGCAACACCAAAGGGACTAAGACACAAAGGAACTAGAACTGCCCTGCATAAAGAAACCAGAATCTGCCCTCAGAACATGGGCTATGTGAGAGGTGAGAATACCTGAAAATATGGGGCTTTGATAAAAGGTGAATGTGAAGTAGGATGCAAGGCAGGTAAACCACAGTGTGCACCACTAATGGTCATAACAGTGACACAGAATATGCTAACATTTATGCAAACAATGCAATGTATCATTTAAATATTCTCATAGAGAACTATACAGAACCTGACCACACATTGGTAAAACACTGCACCTGACCACATTATACTGTTTCTCCAAATGTGAGCTTCCCCATCAATCTAACTCACCTAACCTCCCTACAGAGAGTAGGCTCAGTTTACTGTGCCCTCTGAGATGAAAGTTGTCTGGGAGATCTTAACTGTCAATCCTGAGAAAAGAATGCCCAGCAAAGGTTTCAAGACAGCTTTGTGGGAGGTAAAGCTACCATGCTGTCCCACCGTCAATGATGTTTGAAAAGGAATTACTTTTATTGTCATTCTCCAACACTGTCATTCCTCTCTGATGCCAACTTCAATTTACAGCCCAAGCTCAGTTCTTGATCATGCTGCTATCTGCCTCCACCTTCCACATTAATACTGTGTGCTCAAGTAATTCATCTTCAAATGCATCACAAAAGCGACAACCGTGCTAGGTTCATCCAAGCAGCATTAAAGTTCAATTAAAATAGAAACTTGCAAAGTGAGGGAGTGTTATCTTACCTAAACCCAAGATTAATTTCTCAGACTTTGGAAGTCCAAGTTTTGTTAGTAAAAAATAAGAAAAAAAGAAAAATTATGTAACTTGGGAAATCTGAGCAGGTTAAATTCAGGCAGCTTTGTTTTCATTCATGTATTCATTCCACAGAATGTTTCTTTTCTTTT
>NW_016107400.1:8017043-8023784 GCF_001604975.1 Cebus imitator | reverse complement strand
TTTTTTTGAGATAGTCTGGCTCTGTCACCCAGGCTGGAGTGCAATGGCGCAATCTCAGCTCACTGCAACCTCTGCCTCCTGGGTTCAAGCGATTCTCCTGCCTCAGCCATCTAAGTAGCTGGGATTACAGGCATGCACAGCTATACCCAGCTAATTTTTGTATTTTTAGTAGAGACGGGGTTTCACCATGTTGGCCAGGCTGGTTTGGAACTTCTGACCTCAAACAATGCACCCGTCTCAGCCTCCCAAAGTGTTGGTATTATATGTGTGAGCCACTGCACCCAGCACCACAGAGGTTTCTGAGTATCTACAGCTGGAAGAAGCCCTGAGGGAGACCTAGATGTTCTCCACTCATAGGGTAGTGTCTTAAGTTCATCTCCTTGGGATGTAGGGCTAAGATGGAAGTTTGTGAGCAGGAGGTTTATCAGAGATGCTTTTGAAGTTAACACCTATGAAGTAGTAAGTGAAGCAAGATCCATAAAAGTAAGAGGTTGAACTGCAATACAGTTGAAACAGAGGCCTGAGGCCACTCCACAGAGAGCTCTAGATGCAGGCTGGCCCTTTATCACTGTCGAGAATTGACATAAGGAGGTCAGCCCTTGGTACCCCTACTTGACCAGTCATTAGAATGCAGCAACTTCTGAGGGAGCGTCATAATCTTAAGCATAGCAGCTCCCTACAGCTGAAGAAAATCCCTGGCCGGAAGCTCAGAGCAGTGCTCTCTCAGTCCCCTGCAGCTGAGAATGAGTGCTTCATCCTGGAGAGAATCTGGGCAGTTCATCAGGGCATTAACTACAGGTAGCAGAGTTAAAAACATATCAGGACAAAAAAAATAACAAATGCTGATGAGGATGCAGAGAAAACACTGTTGGTGGGAATGTAAATTAGTACAGCCACTATGGGAAACAGTATGGAGATGGAGGCTCCTTGAAAAAAACTAAAAATAGGACTAACATATGATCCAGCAATCCCACTGCTGGGTATATAGGCAACAGAAAGAAATCAGTATTTCAGAGAGATATCTGCACTCCCCTGTTTATTGCAGCACTATTCACAATAGCCAGGACATGGAATCAACCTAAATGTCCATCAGTGGATGAATGGATAAAGAAAATATGGTATATATGCACAATAGAATATTACTCAGCCATAAAAACGAATGAAATACTGTCATTTACAGCAACATGGATGAAACTGGAGTTCACTATGTCAAGTGATATAAGCCAGACACAGAAAGATAAATATTTCATGTTCTTACTCATATGTGGAATCAAAGACAGTGGATTTTATGAAGGTAGAGAGTAGAATGGTTACCAGAGGCTGGGAAAGGAAGGGGAGAAATGAAGAGAAACTGGCTAATGGGTACAAAATACAATTAGATAGGCCCGAGACAGTGGCTTATACCTGCAATTCTAGCACTTCAGGAGGCCGAGACTGGTGGATCACCTGAGGTCAGGAGTTTGAGACTAGCCAGACCAAAAATAGTGAAACCCCTACTCTACTGAAAGTACAAAGTTAACTGGGCATGGTTGTACGTGCCTGTAATCTCAGTTACTTGGGAAGCTGAGGCAGGAGAATCGCTTGAAACCAGAAGCAGGAGGGTTGTAGTGAGCCGAGATCATGCCATTGCACTCCAGCCTGGGCAACGAGAGTGACACTCCGTCTCAAAAAAAAAAAATTCAATTAGATAAAAGGACTATGTTCCAGTATTTGATGGTACAGCAAGGAAATTATAGTTAACAATAATTTATTGTATATTTCGAAAAAAGCTAGAAGAGGAGATTTGTAATGTTTCCAACACAAAGAAAAAATAAATGTCTAAATTGATGAATATCCCAAAATCCTAATTTTATCATTACACATTGTACGCATGTATCAAAATATCACATGTACCACAAAAATATGCAAAACAAACTATGATATACCCATAAAAGTATAAAAAGAAATGGGAAAAGGAGTATCGGATTAACTTCTGGTCAAAGAGGGGTATATTATAAAGTACATGCTTTGAAACCCCTACTGCTACTCCAAACACATGCCAATAAAAGATAAATGATCAAAAGTCATATCCAAAAATGCATATTCATATAAAATACTGAAAACTGGCTGGGCATAGTGGCTCATATCTGTAATCCCAGCACTTTGGGAGGCCAAGGTGGGTGGATCACATGAGGTTGGGAGTTTGAGATCAACCTGACCAACACAGAGAAACCCCACCTCTACTAAAAATACAAACTTAGCTGGGGGTGGTGGCACATGCCTGTAATCCCAGCTACTAGGGAGGCTGAGGCAGGAGAATTGCTTGAACCCAGGAGGCGGAAATTGCGGTGAGCCAAGATAGAGCCATTGCATTTCAGCCTGGGCAACAAGAGCGAAACTCCATCTCAAAAATTAGGAAGATGTGTTCATATACTTGGCACATTGCTCTGATAGTAACTTTCTTATAGTGATAAGAGAACTTCTCATGGCAATTAGAGCAACAGGCTTCCTTATTTATATGCTATGAGAGTGAGGAAAATTAACATCCCCTTGAACCACAAAGTTAGAGACCAGTCTTGTGTCACGCCAGCCACAAAACATCCACAGATAATGAGTGTGTGCATCAGTAACTCAAGGTGGGGCTGCTGGACCGGGCAAAAGGAAGCCAGGAGTTTGGCTCCTAAAAGAAAATGAAAATCAAACATTCCCCACAGTGGGGAGGGGACAAAAGCCTGAATTAATGTTTGAGCCCAGGAATTAGACTGGCTTTTCTCACCTCTGAAAGAAAGCTGAAAAAGCTAAGAATTAATCAAAGGGGTAGTGAGACAGGCAGGAGGGATCAGACACAGCGCCCCATTAAACATAGCCAAGCAGCCCAACACAGATGGCTCAGTAGCTGCATCTGTGTTCACTCAATATCGCCAACAGTAGCCTTCCCAACAAGAGAAAGTGGGGCTCTGGACTGGGGGCCCCTGAAGGGCCAGCTGCACCATTGTCACGAGGGAGGAATGAGCAGAGGAAAAAGGAGGGCAAATAAATGTTTTAGTACAAAACAACAAGATATGCAAGAGCTAATGTTAAATAAGAAATTTTATGTCATCAACAATTAGGCGATTATAAATAAAAATAACAACAATGAAAATAATAGACTAATCTGAAGTTAACATTAAAATGTTTATGTTTTATACTCTTGAAAGAAATAAAGCGATATTATTATTATTATTATTATTTTTTTTTTTTTTGAGATGGAGTCTTGCTCTGTTGTCCAGGCTGGAGTGCAATGGTGTGATCTCAGCTCACTGCAACCTCCACCTCCCAGGTTCAAGCAATTTTCCTACCTCAGCTTCAGTGCCTGCCACCACACCCCCCTAATTTTTGTGTTTTTAATAGAGACGGATTTCTACCATGTTGTCCAGGCTAATCTCAAACTCCTGGCCTCAAGTGATATGCCCATCTCGGACTCCCAAAGTGCTGGGATTGCAGGCATGAGGTACAGCATGGTAATAAAATGTATGTTATGTGTGTGTGTTTTTTTGGTTGCTGTTTTTTGAGTTTTGTTTTGTTTTGTTTTGTTTTGTTTGGAGACAAGCTGTCACCCAGGCTGCAGTGCAGTGACATGATCATAGCTCACTGCAGCCCCAAACTCCTGTGCTGAAGCAGTCCTCCCACCTCAGCTTCCTGAGTAGCTGGGACTCAGTAGTAGTACATCAGCATGCCTGGCTAATTTTTTAAATTTTTTGTAGAGATGAGGTCTCACTATGTTGACCAAGGTGGTCTCAAACCTGTGGCTTCAAACAAGCCTCCCCACTTGGCCTCCCAAAATGCTGGGATTACAGGCATGAGCTACTGCACCTGAACAACATGCCTATTTTAAAATGTCACCTAGAAATGTTGGAAATGAAAATGATGGGCATTAAAAGTTTTTAAATCAATAGATGACATAAACACACAAACACTAAACTGTATATTGTTAGCAAGAATTGATCAATTGGAAGATATTACTGAGAATTCAACCAGAATGCTACATAGAGAGACAAAAATTTTTTTTCATTAAGCAATTAAGGGACATGGAGAATAAATTGATAGATTGCAAAATATGTCCATAGGAAATGTAAAAGAGAATATCGCAAGTGGTAAAATAATAACATTTCAAAAGACAATGGTTGAGAATGTTCCAGATTTTTTGAAAGATGCACCAAATACAGGTGTATAAAGGAAAACAAATGCACATCCATTTACAGCCTATGGAAATTTTGGTATATCAAGAAAAAATAGATAATATTAAAAGAGAATGCAGATTATACACAAAGGAATGACAAGTACACTGTGAGCAAACTTCTCATCAACAACAGTTGATGCCAGCAGGCAATGGGGTAACATCATATCGTCACAGCACTGGTAGAAAATAAGAATAACCTAAAATTTCGTATCTGACTAAATTGTTCTTGCCTGTGAAGGCAAAATAAACACACAAAGATTAAAAGGATATACTGCCTCCAGCCCCTCCTGGACACTCACTGAAGATGCGATGCAAAGACATAACTCAGAAAGAGATAATTTTTGTGTGTGTATGTGAGAAACAGAGTCTGACTCTGTCACCCTGGCTGGACAGCTGTGGCACGATCTTGGCTCATGACAACCTCCACCTCCTGGGTTCAAGCAATCCTCCTGCCTCAGTCTCTCGAGTAGCTGGGACTACAGGGGTGCGCCACCACACTGAAATAATTTTTGTATTTTTAGTAGAGACGGGTTTCACCATGTTGGCCAGGCTGGTCTTGAACTCCTGGCCTCAGTATTCAGCCTGCCTCGGCCTCCCACAGTGCTGGGATTATAGGCATGAGCCACCTCACGCTGCCTGAAAGCGACAATTTTTGAGCTGGCTGAGGTAGTCCCAGCTACTCAGAAGGCTGAGGCAGGAGGATCCCTTGAGCCCAGGAGACTGAGGCTACAGTGAGCCAAAATCACACCACTGCACTCCAGCCTGGGCGACTGAGAAAGACCCTGTCTCTGAAAAAATGAAGATGTAGAAAGTGCGAATCCTCAATGACTCCTTACAGGGAAAATAATAGGAGAGTTTTAACTCTCTGTGGAGGTGTTTAAAAGATGTCAACACTTTTCTGCACACTACTTAATTCATCCGAATTTTTCCAGTCCTAGCTATTGATCATCTTATGTTTTGACAATATGGGATCAAAAAGGAGAGAGTAAAAACAGGATGAATTCCAAATGAAATAGCAACAAACTGAAATAAAAAGGAAAACCCCTGCCCTTTAGTCCATTTTGCTTTCTGAAAAAAGATGTGCCTACGAATTTGTTTCCCTAGCTACCATGTAGAACAATAGAAGATGCAGTATTTTGGTAATTTTATGGCTATTAGAATGATAAAGTGTCACAGAAAGTTATTGCATTTTAAAGCAGTATTCACCTTCATGCACAGACTCTGGGGAGCAGGAAAGGCTGGGGGAGATACTGTCATGTACAGAAATAGTTTGTGTGTTTATGGATCTTTTTAGAAAACTTTTGCATACGTAGAAGGCAAGATGTTAGCAGTGGTTGTACAATGCTCTCAGGAGTTAGCCCACACATAGCTTCGGAAGATAAATACAATGTTATGAATCTCACACCGGAGCTCCTTCATCACAAAACACATAAAACTGTCTTGCCGGTTTGATTTCATGCTGGAGAAAAAATACATGGCAAGGCACACAATGTAGCAAACACACCGGTACAACCATCGGTGCAGCTTTGCAGGAATACACAGGGGCTGCTGAAGGAAGACATGAAGGCCAGAGGAGTTTCGATATTGGAAATGGTTGGGAAATTGAAGTGCTTCATTTTCGTTCAGGGAAACCATTGGGTTCCATGTCTTTGAAAATCATAAATTCAGTCTTTGGAGTTGGACGGCGAGAAATTTAATGATAGGACTTTCTGTTTTCATTTCAGAGACAAGACCTTCCTCTATTGTGCAGGCTGGAGTGCAGTGACATGATCAGGGATCACTGCAATCTCAGCTTCTACCTCCCAGGCTCAAGCAACCTCCTGCCTCAGCTTCCTGAGTAGCTGGGGCCTCAGGCACATGCTGCCACACCCAGCTAATTTTTTTGTTTCTTGTGGAGGTGAGGTTACCCAGGCTGGTTTCACATTCCTGGCCTCAAGCTATCCTCCTGCCTTGGCCTCCCAAAGTGTTGGGATTACAGGTGTGAGCCACTGTACCTGGCCAATGATAGGATGTTTTTTATGAAGTGAACCATTTGATTACTTGGCAGGTAATCCAATCCAATCCTTGAAATCTAAGCACATTCTAATTACATCTACAAACATGGGGACAGATATGCCAACTACTGTCATGGCCTTTTCCAAGATGCCATGATCTTTGTCAATAGGACGTCTTTCTTTGCACTCCCGAGGAACATGAATAGATTACCCAACTCTCCACCTTGGCTTACGCAGTACCGCAATGAAACCTTATCAGAGGAACAACTGTGCTTTTCAAAAATATCAACTCTGCCTACCGTTTTTTGAATCTAGCTCACCATCGGAAAAGTCTTCAACATGTTTACATTCCTAAGATTCTCCACCATCCCCTGGATTATATCCTCCAAAGGCCCCTATGATTATCCAACAAAACCCCTTAGAATAACAAATAGAGCTTCTCTTGTCTTTCTCCTACACACATCCTGCCCTCCTTACATTCTGGACTCAGGCTCTCCACTGCACTAGGAACACTTCATGTTTCAGCCTTACCAAGCCACTTACGGTTTT
>NW_016107400.1:7992587-8015598 GCF_001604975.1 Cebus imitator | reverse complement strand
AAAAAAGCTGGGCATGGTGGCATGCACCTGTAATCCCAGCTACTCAGGACGCTGAGGCAGGAGAATGCTTGAACTGGGGAGGCAGAGGTTGCAGTGAGCGGAGATAGTGCCATTGCACTCCACCCTGGGCAACAGAGCAAGACTCCATCTCAAAAAAGAAAACAAAAACAAAAACAATGTACACTGTATCCATTAAGTAATTTCTCATTCCCCACCTCTCCCACCCTCCCACCCTTCTGAGAATCCAGCATCTATTATTCCACAGTCCATATCCATGAGTACACATTGTTTCACTCCCACTTATAAGTAAGAACATGAAGTATTTGACTGCCTCTGAATTGTTTCACTTAAGACAATGGCCACCTGTTCCATCCATGACACTGCAAAAGACATTATTTTACTCTTTTTTATGGCTGAATACTATTTTATTTTGTATATATACCACATTTTCTTTATCCAATTATCTATTTATGGACACTTAGATTGAGTCCATATGTCTGCTACTGTGAACATTCATACTGTGATAAACATATGAATGCAGGTAACTTTTTGATATAATAATTTCTTTTCCTTTGGGTACATACCCAGTAGTGGGATTGCTCGATCAAGTGATAGTTCTAGTTTTAGTTCTTCGAGAAATGCCAGCACACAGTGAGATGAGAGAACAAACTGGTTTTGAGTTGGTTTTACTATTGTTTTTGAGTTACCTGTACCTCCAATCACCTCCTCCCAGAGCTGACTTCTCAGTCCCCATCACACCCCCCTACAATCCCACCTTGGTACGCCACTGAGTCTGGGTGGAGGTGACAACTCTCTTGCTTTTTATCTATGAGCTCTTTCATCCCATTTAGATGAGACTTCTCACATTTTATCTTGTGAGGATATTTGTGTCCATATTTTATCAAAAGCTATTTGAGATCAGGTACCGTATCTTCTCCACTTTCCTAAGTGTTCAGCAGAGTATCTGAAACAAAGGCCGCCAACTAATCTGTTAGTTTAATGAATAAGTCACGAGTGAATACAGGTAAGAAAGCTGAGACACAGAGAGGTGAAGCAACTTGCTCAGAGTCACAGAGAGTTATCTGTGGTGCTAGGACTGGAATCATGATTGCCTGATTTAAGTAAAGCTGTTAATCAGGCAGAAATTGCCCATTCATTCTCCTGATCGAAAGTCACAGAAAACTGACCATTTATTTCCACTTTAGCAGTGACGGGTCATATGAGAGCAGCCAAGGTCAAGGTTGCACAATTTTCTCAACCTCTTGAGTATAATGTGAAATATCAAAAGCTGAAGAAGCTTCCTATTGTTAATTATTTTTTAGGGTAGTAAGCTTTTTTTTTTTTCCTTTTGAGGAAGAATATAAGGGATAAAAAGCATTCACAGGTTTTTCAGCCTAATTGAAATATACTCTACATCAAATATGTTCAATGTAGTAGAAACTACAGATGTTATTGCTTTAATTTTATAACCCAATTATTCTTTTATTTCTAGTTGTCTTCAGGATAAATTAACTCTTATCAGCTATTCAAATAGGTAATTATCATAAAGCTAAATACCACACAACCTCATAATCCATGTCAATTTATAGACTAAAGTAAAATCGTGCTCTGGAGTTATAAGAAAGAGAAATACAGATTTTTATTATTTCTCAACATTTTCCCCAGAATACCCAAATGAAATTTAACAAGGAGATGATTACTTTATGTGAGGAAAAGGAATCTAGAGCTGGCTTTTTAACTGTGGTGAAAAGAATGCTAAATTTGCAGCAAAATATAATGAGTTTGGATACAAGATCTATAATTTATCAGCTGTATGACTTTGGCCAAATTATTTTATCCCCTTGTGTTTCTGTCTCCTTGTATCTAACAGTAAGTGTTGAGATATTTTATCTTGAAAATCCTTTTTATCCATAAAATTCCATCACCTTATGCTTCTGATGGTACTATCGTATTCTTGCCAGGACATCCCAGGATTCAAAGCCTTATGATTATAATAGATAATACAGTTATCATGTGGCCTTCAAAAACAAAATTGTATTCATCTGCAGCGCCCTACGGCAGGAACAGGATTAAGGTGGAGCAAGTAAAACTATCAACATTTATGCAAAATTTAAGGCCACCCTCAAAAAAACTCAGTAATCAAGGTAATTCATATTTTGATACCCTCTTTTTGTTTGTTTGTTTGTTTTGAGACACAGTCTGTCTCCCAGGGTGAGTGCAATGATGTGATCATGGCTTACTGCAGCCTTGACCTCCCCTGGTTCAAGCCATCCTCCCATTTCAGCCTCCCTTGGTGGACTACAGGAGCATGCCACCAAGCCAGACTAATTTTTGCTGGATCAAATGATAGTTCTCATAGAACTACTTTTTGTAGAGAAGGAGTCTTGCCATTTTGCCCAGGCTGGTCTCAAGCTCTGAACACAAGCAATCCTCCTGCTTGGCCTCCCACAGTGCTGGGATTACAGGTGTGAGCCACCATGCCTGGCCTTTGATGCAATATTTTAAAAAATCAAAATTAATGAAAAAGTCCACAATGAACAAATGTCAAAATTTTAAATAAAGATAGGATTGATACTTAGAAAGAAGAGGTGTGTTTCCATCAAAATAGGCTTATGTTTTGTGTGTATGTGTGTTTTCAGCACCATTCTCATATCTCAGAGGCTTAACAAAGTAAACATTGATTTACTGTTCTTGCTAGAAATCCAGTGAGGGTCTTCGTGGGCTCTTTTCCCACACTCAAACATTGAAAACAATTTGGTACTTGAAGAGGAGTGCTGCCATTAGAAGGAGAAATAAAAATAAACATGCCTGTAATCCCAGCACTTTGGGAAGCTAAGGCAGGCAGATCACGAGGTCAGGAGTTCAAGACCAGCCTCGCCAATATAGTGAAACCCATCTCTACTAATAAACACAAAAAATTAGCCGGGCGTGGCGGGGGGCACCTGTAATTCCAGCCACTCAGGAGGCTGAGGCAGGAGAATAACTTGAACCCGGGAGGTGGAGATTGCAGTGAGCCGAGACCACACCATTGCACTCTAGCCCCTGCAACAGTGAAAGACTCTGTCTCTAAATAAATAAAAATTAAGACACGTCACATTGTCTTTAGGACTGAGTTGCAGCCCAGAGCTTTAAGAGCCTGAAGAAGTTTTAGTGAAGGCTTGAAGTTCAGTAAGGAATTTTTTATTAAAGAATGGAGAAAAAGGGATATGTGTCTTTAATGGTAAAATGTTTGGCAACATTTTTGCCTGAGGTAATGTGGAAAGCAGAAAATATACATAATGAACTTACAGATTTGGCTAAGGAGATCCCCAGGAAGAATGTGGAAAGTGCCAGTTAGTTTTATTTAGCTACATATAAAAAAGTACAAATAGAGACAGATGAGCTGGGGGAAAAAAAAAAAAAAAGGAACTCTTTAGTTTTCAATTTCAATAGGAATGTAGAGGAAATATAAAGGAACCAAGACCTATATGTTTAAAAATAAAATCATTCCTCATTCCCGGACTTTCAAGACAGCAAAATGATCTCAACACAAGAAATGGCCTCAGGGTACTCGTCTCAAGGATAAAACTGAGACCCTTTGTTAATACCTCAGAAAGATTTATGGGCACGCCTCATGGACCCTCTCAATGAGACAAAAAGATTTCTAAGCATCTTAAGGGTGTTGTCTCACAATATTCTGATTCTAAAAGGATGCCGAAGAGAGAACTGTCATAAAGAGATTTGTGAGTGTTGTTTTTGTCTAATGGGGTGAAACCAAGTAAGATTTACAGAAAACTCACATAGTATTTATGATTTTTTTTGTTTTTTTGGAACAGAGTCTCTCTCTATCACTCAAGCTGGAGTGCAGTGGCATGACCTTGGCTTACTGCATTCCTGAACCTCTGGGCTCAAGTGATCCTTCCACCTCAGCCTCCCAAGTAGCTGGGACTGCTGGCACACACCACCACACCCAGCTAATTTTTGCCTTTTTTGTAGAGACAGAGTTTTGCTACATTGTCAGGCTGTTCTTGAAAGCCTGAGCTCAATCAATTTGCCCACCTATGCCTCCCAAGTGCTAGGATTACAGGCATGAGCCACCCAGCAATAAATTTTTTTTGAGGCAGAATCTTGCTCTGTTGCCCAGCCTAGAGTACAGTAATGTGCCATAGCTCACTTCAGCCGTGACCTCCCAGGATCAAGTAATCCTCCTGCCTCAGCATCCCGAGTAACTGGGACTACAGGCATGCACCACCATGCCTGGCTAATTTTACTTTTTGTAGGGATGGGGTCTTGTTATGTTGCCCAGGCTCATCTTGAACTCTTAGGCGCAAGTGATCCTCCTGCCTTGGCCTTCCAAAGTGTTGGAATTACAGGCATGAGCCACCACACCTGGCTATTTACTTATTTATTTATTTTTGTATGATAATTAAATTGGTAGAAGTACCAGTAGCTCGCACAGAAAAGGAGAAAAATAGTGTAAAATAAAAATAAGCCTATGGATCTCCAACTTACTCTGGGAAGAAAAAAGGGATAGACAGCTATTCATTTGCATACCTGATTTATCTTAAGCGATAAAGTGGTCTCAGAGCATGGAACCCAGAACCACAGAAAATCATTTTCAGGGAGTAAAACCGGGCGCATAAACCTTGACAAGCAACATGTTCCTAACAGGATTTCAGAATCACTATGGACCCCATATTCCCCGATTGTGATTATTCTGTCTTTCTATGACATGTTAGATGTATCTGGGAAATAAAGACCTTAGCTCTTTAATCTACAAGTCTTCAGATGAAGAGGAACCATTCTCAAAGAACCACATCCAAAGACCTGCATCCATGCCAAGACCTGATTTGGATGATGATATCCTTAAATTTGAGCCAATGCCATGATGAGGTGAGGCTTTGGTAGTCGTGGAAATGGTAAATGTATTTTTCAAGAAGGAAGAATATATTTGTGGCTAGCGTGCAGATTGTGGCAAATGAAAGATGACCACAGACTTTTTGACACTCACCCCGTCTATGCCTTCTTACTATTTGGAATTTGAGCTAGCTGTGACTTCTTTGATCTGTAGCATATGGTAGAAGTAAACCATGCCAGTTCAGAACCCAGCCTTTAAGAAGACAGGCAGTTTCCACCTTAGACTCTTGGAAGTCTGGTTGAGTTATGCTGTAGAAGTAATGATCCCCAAAATTCTGTGATTTGTTTCTTATTCCTATTTCAAGTTGAGTTAACTGCAACTCTGGCCCACATCGTTTTCATTATGGGAGCAGGATAAATAGAGTGTTTGTATCTGGACCATTTGAGGCTTGTCGCAGAGGGAGACAATGACATGGAGTAACCATATGTTGGCTCCTGGAGCTTCTCCTTGGACAAGTCACACTGCACATCTGCTCACAACCCAGTGATAAAAACCAGTCATGTGGTCCATGTATAACTGCAAGAAGACCTGGATATGTGAGGGGGTTCTTGAATATTAAGTCCATATCTTTATATCTTATTTCTTTCATTTTACTTTAAGTTCTGGGATGTACGTGCAGAATGTGCAGGTTTGTTACATAGCTATACATGTGTCATGGTGGTTTGCTGAACCTATCAACTTGTCATCTAGGTTTTAAGGCCTGCATGCATTAGGTATTTGTCCTAATGCTCCCCCTCCCCTTGTCCCCCACCCCTCAATAGGCCCTTGGTGTGTCAAGGGGAAGATGATCAATCTTAAAGAAACATATCTTGCTCTAAGGACTATTTAAAAGGTCAGTCGTTCCTTGAGTCTTAAGTCAGAAGACCCAAGACAAGCCATTATCAAATCTCCTGTCTTTCAGAAGCATGGAGTCCTAGCGGAATTTTAATTTTTGAGAAATGTTTAAAATATGGCCAGAGTGGCACTCTGAATATTGTAGAGTAGCTCAAACTACTTAAGCTAGTATTTTCCATGGAAATCTTGGAGAGAAAAATGAAATGACTATGCTCAAATCAAAATCTTTCCTGGAAGTTCCCCAGGAGTTTCTTTTTGAAAAACCATTCTGGCAACATCTGGGACTGAATTTTAGAGTTCTAAGATTGGAAGCAGGGAGACCAGATAGGAAGCTGTTGCAGTAATGTAGGCCAAAAATAATGAATTCTTGGCCAGGGTGGGGAAGTTGGAGGTGGAATAAGGGAATGCATTCCAAAGATATTCTGGAGACAGAATTGAAAGAACTTCAGGAACAAATGGTAGCGGGTGGGAAATCCAAAAAGCCAGAAATCAAGGGAGAAAAACTGCATCACAACACACTCCACAAGTCTAAATAAATCACGGTGGATCAACTGTTCTAAAAATGAAATTTTTAAATCCCAAAATAAAATAAGGCTGAAAGTTATTGCTTTTCTTTTCATAAATAGGAAACCCCAAAAAAATAAAAATTGAGAAATTTGACCACAAGAGCTTTAAAAATACCTGCATTCTTCCCATATATATGTGCACAAGGTCAAACGTCAAAGGAAAACAAAGTATCAAGTGGAAGATAAAGGGTGCAACACAGATAATAGAGAGTGAGTGTCCCTAATATGTAAAGATCGGTTACAAATCAATGATAAAATGTGAACTCTCAAATCAAAACTGTTCAAAAGACATGAAAAGGCAACTCACAAAATAAGAAATACTAATCACCAATAAATATATAACATTTATTTTCACTAATGATCAAATAAATTCAAAGCTTAAAATGTGACATAAGCCTTTTCCATCAGATTACAAATACTGAAAATATTTACAAAACCTAACATTGACAATCATTTTGAAGAAACGATATCTCCTAATTACTGTTAATGAAAGTATAAACTAATATAATTGTTCTGGAGGGAAGTATGACAATATTTAAATAATTTTTAATGAAAATACCTTTGATCCAGCCATCTGACCAATCTGACTTTAAGGACTTTATGGGAAGAAGACAGTCGTGCAACTATTTTATATTAAAAGTATGTTTAAGGATGTTTATTGTAGAAATATTTGTTGGAAATCTTAAAACTCACTAGTAAGGAGAATTTGTTAAATTATAGTATATTCATAAAAAATGAAATACAGCCTTTGTAAATGCAAATGAAATGACCTATAAAGTTGGCCAAATTATATTATTTAATGAAAAATCAAGCTACAGCATTTTATTATCTGTTCACAAATGTACAACACAATGTTTAAAATCAAATCATCGTCTTATGCAAAAGGGGCGTTTTCTGTGAAGACACTGGAGATTCTCACAGCCTCTCAGAATAGAACTGCAGTCAGAGCCAGCAGCACATATTGTCCAAACTCTCAGCCTTTCTGCTCTCCTTCCCTGAGTACAGGTGATATTCTTAAGGCTCAATCTACCTAATCTTTTCTGTTTTCTAGTCCGTATGGTAGACAACTGGTCATTAATATCCTATTGCATATCAAAACTGGTCATTAATATAATTTAAGAAATTAGCATTTCTTTAGTTCAACCGAGCAGCCAGACTAGACTAGAATATTTTGGCCTCAACTTCAAGTCCTCAAGAATCCACTCTGATTGGCCCAATCCAGCCCTGGTTTAATAACTGTTAATTGGATAACAGTGCCATATTGTCTAAAATTGTTCCCAGTGGTAACCAAGTGGGAGAGGGGGATGAGGTATCCTCATCTATAAGATGAGGACGATTCCCTGAAAATCCAAGATGGAAGAATTAGTCAAATAAAGCAACCGGCATCCAGTATATTGTACCATTTGCTGCCTAGAAAACACAAATAGTCACTTTTTTTGAGATAGTCTCACTCTGTCACCGAGGCTGGAGTGCAGTGGCACAATCTGGGCTCACTGCAACCTCCACCTCCCAGGTTCAAGCAATTCTCCTGTCTCAGCCTCCAGAGTGGCTGAGACTACAGGCATGCATACCATGCCCAGCTAATTATATTTTTAGTAGAGACGGGGTTTCACCATGTTGGCCAGGCTGGTCTTGAACTCCTGGATTCAGGGAATCTGCCTGCCTCAGCCTCCAAAAGTGCTGGAATTACAGGCATGAGCCACCGCACCTGGCCCCACCCCCGCCCCATACATTTTTAAACTACAGCGTTGCAAACCCAAGCAGGAAACACATCAGAAAACACAGCAGGAAACAAAGACAACAGGAAACAGTAGCTAACTCCTAGGTGCTATCAAGATCCAGCTCTCTGGGTGATATATCCTTTTATCTCCAGTACCACATTTAACAGATCCACACTATTCAATATTATATGAAAAATCCAAAACCGAATACAAAAAAAAAAAGGAAGAAAATGGCATAACATGAAGACTATCATTTGAAAATGATAGCAATGTACAAACTATTTCTTGGCCACTGGTGCAGGGCACACACACTATTACAGGGTTTCTCAACCTTGACACCACTGACCTTTTGTGCCACATAATTCTTTGTCGTGGGGTGCTTGGTTACATCTAGCCTCTACCCACTAGACACCAGGAACACCTTCCCCCAATTATGACAATCAAAAATGTCTACAGACATTGCCAAATATCCCGGAGGGCAAAATCCTGACCAGTTGGTCTATTAGAACAGGTCTATTGGTCTATTAGAACAGTCAAGGATGATTTGTAACAATTAAGGGATAGGGGCAGCAGATCTCATAGTGGAAAAATAAGTGTCTTGTTCTGACATTTTTCTACCCTAAAGTCTTCCTAAGGAAAACATTTCCATTGTCTAGTTATGTTAGGAACCACCTCTGTGAGGAAGGAATTGGGGATGATTTTTCTATCAAGGAAACTATGTCATCTAAGCAGTATACTGACTGTTACTGTAGGTATTTGAAACCGGGGTTGGGGGGGCTGCCTCGAGAAGAAGCAAGTCCAGGTCATTATTTTCCAAGCTTGGAATTCTGAAAATACAACTCCCTAAAAGAATCAATAAGCTACCTATCAGTCTCCTTATTAAGAACTTATTTTCCAGCTGAGAGCAGTGGCTCAGGCCTGTAACACCAACACTTTGGGAGGCCAAGGCAGGCGCATCATTTGAGGTCAGGAGTGCGAGACCAGCCTGGCCAACATGGTGAAACCCCATCTCTACGAAAAATACAAAAATTAGCCAGAGATGATGGTGCACACCTATAATACAAGCTACTCTGGAGGCTGAGGAAGGAGAATTGCTTGAGCCCAGGAGACAGAGGTTGCAGTGAGCTGAGATTGCACCACTGCACTCCAGCCTGGGCCACAGAATGAGACTCTGTCTCAAAAAATACAAATAAAAATAAAGAACTTATTTTCCTGGTAGCCTATGACAGAGAGTTTATCAGGCATGCCCTTTGAACACCCATCCAGTGCTTTGTCTCACCCTCCTGGCCACTCTTTGTCAACCTCATGGCAGGACAGGATCTTCCTATGATGTTGCCCTTATCTTGAGGTTTTTTTTTTTTCATTTATCATTTTTAGTAGGTATTGCCAAGCAGTTTTCCAATGAAGTTACAGTTGTTTAATTTTTTTTAATTGCATTTTAGGTTTTGGGGGTACATGTGACGAACATGTAAGACTGTTGCATAGGTACACACACGGCAGTGTGGTTTGCTGCCTTCCTCCCCATCACCTATATCTGACATTTCTCCCCATGAGTTTTTATTCCAACCAAATGTGCTTTACACAGTATCCTTCATCCAACATGAATTATACTGTAATAAGTGTTTTTGTGGAGGTAAAATAAAACTGTCCATCTTTCCTGGCTTTTCCCTGATATCCCCACTCTAGTACAAATGGTCCATTTTCTTAATCCCTATATTATATTTATAATATAGCGAAGAATCCATTCCCTACCATTCAGTAAGGCATATGTGATCTTAATTTGCTTCTGAAGTCTAGCTAAGATTTCTGTACAAGATGCACACTACCGGGACAACTAATAGTGAACAGGTGTTAGATGGAAGAAGGATTATGTTACCGTCTTTCAAGGTGTATACAAAATAATAGTTCCTCTGGTAATCATGATTGGTAGAGTTGCCTCCAAAATGAGAGCAATTCCAAAAACATCAAGGACGAATCATTGTTTAGACATAGTTTTGGAACCATTTTGGAGAGGGAGGCTGGGAGAAGAAAAGATGGCTATTAACATATTAACCTTTTCTCTGCAACTTTGCCAGAACTTTCACATTGCTGATGGGAATATAAATTAGTTCAGCCATTGCGGAAGACAGTGTGGTGATTTCCCAGTGATTTAGAAACAGGAATACCATTTGACCCAGGAATCCCATTACTGGGTATAACCCAAAGGAATATAAAGCATTCTATTAAAAAGATACGTGCATGCATGTGTTTATCGTGGCACTATTCATAATAGCAAAGACATGGAATCAACCCAAATGCCCATCAATGATAGACTGGATAAAGAAAATGTGGTATATATACACCATGGAATACTATGCAACCATAAAAAGGAATGATATCATGTCCTTTGCAGGGACGTGGATGGAGCTGGAAGTCAATTATCCTCAACAAACTAATGCAGGACCAGAAAACCACACACTGCATGTTGTCACTTATAAGTGGGAGCTGAACAATGAGAACACATGGACAGAGAGACAGGAGCAACACTCAGTGGGGCCCATCAGGGGAGGGCAGGAGCAGGGAGAGCTTTAGGGAAAAGAGCTAAATGCATGCTGGGCTTCACACCTAAGTGACAAGTTGATAGGTGCAG
This sequence comes from Cebus imitator, assembly GCF_001604975.1. Lineage (NCBI taxonomy): Eukaryota > Metazoa > Chordata > Mammalia > Primates > Cebidae > Cebus > Cebus imitator. Next base: position 8,004,951 of record NW_016107400.1, on the reverse strand, counting down.
CAAACCACCATGGCACATGTTTTCCTACGTAACAAATCTGCACATCCTGCACATGTACCCCAGAACTTAAAAAATAAAATACCTTTTTTAAAAAATGAAATGTTAATCTTAGTTATCTACAGGAGCTAAGTATTATGATAATGTTTTTTGTCTTTTGGTTTTTTCTTTTTTGTGGAGAACGGGGGTCTCGCTATATTGCTCAGGTAGGTCTCGAACTCCTATGCTCAAGCTATCCTCCCGCGTCTGCCTCTCTGACAGCTGGGATTACAGGCATGAGCCACAGTGCCTGGCATATTAGGATAATGTTTATCAGTCCACTTTGCACTATTCTGGGAATTGCTTTAAATTTTCAGTAATTATGTCAATTTTAAAATAGAAAAACAATTTCACCAAGTTAAAAGCAATAAAAATAAATTTCCAGAGAATAAATATTTGGCTAAGACAACTAAAAAGATAGCAGCAAGAGTTAAGAGAAAAATAGGGGAAAAAAAGTCAATTAAGAAAGCTACGAAGCACTTTTCAGTAAGAAATGGAGTAGTCGGATGCTGTAGAGAGGTCAACTAAGAAAAGGATCAATATCTTCCCCTTACAGCTAACAATTGGTTCTTTCAGCCGGATGCGGTGGCTCACACCTGTAATCCCAGCACTTTGGGAGGTTGAGGCAGGCAGATCACGAGGTCAAGAGATCAAGACCATCCTGGCCAACATGGTGAAACCCTGTCTCTACTAAAAATACAAAAATTTGCTGGATGTGGTGGTGCACACCTGTAGTCCCATCTACTCAAGGGGCTGAGGCAGGAGAACCGCTTGAACCCATGAGGTAGAGGTTGCAGTGAGCCAAGATGGCGCCACTGCACTCCAGCCTGGTGACAGAGTGAGACTCTGTTTCAGAAAAACAAAACAAAAACAAAACAAAACAAAAAACAATTGGTTCTTCGGTGATCTTGGAAGGTTTTATTTTAGGAACTGGGGAAGATGTCAAAATAGAGCAGGTAAGGGAGAAAGAGTAGAAGGAGAGAGAACAAATTTGGGGAATGAATGACTGCTGAGGAGCATACATTGTTACTGCCCCTTGGTGAAGGATATGAAACAGATAATAGACCCTGAATGGTTGTTGGCCAGTGAGAAAGAGCACTTGGGCGTTGGGTCTGGCAGTCAGACCTAATTTCACACAGCAGATGTAAATTTAGAGTACTAAGATTTTCAGCAAACTTCAGCTTCCCTGAAACCTGATTGAAGAGATCCAAAAAGTAATTTTCTCCTTCATGTAGTTGCACACTTAGGAAAAGCAAAATTCCAACAGCCACTGCCCTCTGTTGAGCTCCAGGCTCACACTTCCCACTGGCACAGGACATACTGTATCTATTTGGAAGTCCACTGGTGTTCAACCATAATATGTCAAAATGAATTCATTACCTTAATAACTGACCTCCTGTGTTCTGATCTTGAATAGAAAGCATCACCATCCACCTAATTTCCACATTTATTATCATCCTCAATGTCTCACCAATTCTCGATTTCAACTCCTAATTGCTGTCAAATTTGTCTTCTTATTTCCTACCCACAGCCAGTTCTGGAAAATCATTCTGGGCTTCATCATTTCTTACATAGACAACAAATGATTCCATAACTGGTCTTTCTGCCTCTAGTGCTTACCTCTTCATTCCATTCTTCATACGTGTACCCAGAGTGATTCCTGCAAAACCGAAGATGGAGCTGGGCACTTTGGGAGGCCAAGGCAGGAGGATCGCTTTGAGCTCGGGAGTTGGAGGCCAGCCTGGGCAACATGGTGAAACCCCATCTATACAAAGAATACAAAAAAATTAACTAGGCATGGTGGCTTGCACCTGTGGTCCTAGCTACTTGAGAGAGGCTGAGCTGGGAGAATCGCTTGAGCCTGGGAAGCAGAGGTCGCAGTGAGCCAACATCGAGCTACTGTACTCCAGCCTGGATAACACAGTGAGACCCTGTCTAAAAAACAAACAAACAAAAAAACTTAAGATCATCTAAAAATCATTTGATGGCTATTCATGAACCCCAACATAATGTGGTAAGACTTAAAGATGAAGGATAAGGTCTTTTTTACTAACTGGCTCAAGCCTGGGCACCTTACAAACATAACATATCACCACCTCTTCTCACACACTTTATACTTTAACTACATGCAACTATCTTAAAAAAATTTGCTGCTAGGTTCTAGAACGTAAGAACCCATCTTCTTGGAACACTTTTCTCTCTCTCTCTTTACCTGGAAAACTCCTACATATTAAATGAAGAGCAAGAACATCATTTATTTTGTGAAGTTTTGACCTTCTCAAGGGAAAAGGCCTTGTCTTTTTTAATTTTGCATCACTCATGCCTTGCATGGTACCTGGAAATCAGCAGGAGATTAAATAAAAATTGAATGTTTGTGCTCCACTCTGAGTACTTGAAGCAGAGTGAACTCAACCACTGAATAAGCCCCAGTAATCAAATTTAAAAAGTCATGAACAATAGAAAATGTTTCTCTTAACTCCCAACATTTTCCCTTTTAAAACTATTTGAGTGCCAAGCACAGTGGTACACCTATAATCCCATCATTGTGGGAAGCCAGGACAGGAGGATCACTTGAGCTCAGGAGTTCGAGGTCAGCCTGGGCAATATAGTGAGACCTTGTGTCTACAAAAGTTGAAAAAAAATAAAAATAGCTGGGCATGTGGAGCACATCTGTAGTCCCAGCTGCTTGGAAGGCTACTTGGCTGAGGTGAAAGGATTGCTTGAATTCAAGAGGTTGAGGCTGCAGTGAGCCATGATTGCTCTACGGCACTCCAGGCTGGGTGATAGAGTAAGACCCTATCTCAAAAAATAAAAAAACATTTGATCACTCAGTCAGCCATTATATAAATGTGTGGGTATTTTCCAGGCACTACACAAGGGTCAGGGAATGCAATGGTAAACAATATATATATCTTGCTCTTGAGGAGCTTCAAGTCTAGTATGATTCTCAATTGTTTGCACTCACTCCCATCTCCTTGTCTCTGAACTCCTTGCTGAATACAGCAACCTATTAATGCTTGACCTTGCATTTTGGACACTGACACTGCGGAATGGCATTTGGCTTCTCTGCCTGCTCTGGCTTTAAAGAATTCCAAAATCTCTAGGGAGAATTATATTTTAGCCCTGGAGCCCTGGGTATCCCTGGTTTGATCAAACCCAATTCTCTTGAAAATATTTGGGAAAAATGAATGACTAAATGATTTTTCAGTCCTTGTTTTATCCTGTGATCTTCTTTATTACTCTTGACACACAGTAGTATTTGTGTCATTTTCTCCATTCCTGTTGAGGACCATAAGCATGCAAGACAGAGGGTCTTATATGCAGACAATACATTTCAAGCTGTCCTTTTCTACTTGGCAAGTGAAAGAGAGATGCAAGGCTGAATGGAAGAGGAAGAGGAGCTTGCGTGAACTGTCAGTTTCAAGAAGGTCATTGAGTATGTTCAGGCTGCCAAGTTCCTGGGATTGTTCCCAAACTCCCACAGTGCTGCCTCAATCTGGCTACAGACTCTGTGCCATAGACTAGGATCTCTGGCTCATTCTATGAAACTAAGCCAGGTTTCTCTGGGGTCTCAGATGCTTCCATGGGTATCAACTGGGTAACTCAATCAGTCACATTTTTGCCTTCAGCTTTCACGTTTGTATTTTCTGGTCAGAGATAAAGGCTAAAATAGTTTATTATATTTAGAGTAAATAATAATATAACACTACATTATTCTGTCTGTATAAGTACACATGAAGCATCTTTAAAATCTCCAAAATGGCTATGCCGGGCAAGACCATGGAGAGCATTCAATGTAGCCTCCCACTGTGTCTAACTCACTTCTAGAAGCATTCCTGCAACAGTAACAACACAGTTAATGTTACCACTGGGACCCCTCTTCTTGGGATTACTGAAATATCTTCCAGGTGTTGCATAAGAAAAGCATTGAATAACCTTAAAAGGGATACTTACTGTGGAATAATAATGATAAATTAAACATTTAATGAACACTTATTACATGCCAATTCCTATTATAATAATTTTCTATGTAGTAACTCATTTAATTCTCCAAATTATTGTTTTCCTCACTTTACAGAAGAAAGGAAACTAAGGCATAGGGTCACAAGTAATAAACATGTAGCTTTCGCAATATCTCTTCTTCTGAAGTACACAACTTTAGTCACACCCAAGGTAAGTTGATACGCCTCCCCCACCCTACCCTCCTTTTTTTTAAGGACAGGGTTTTGCTCTGTTGCCCAAGCTGCAGTACAGTGGCACAAGCACGGCTCACTGCAGCCTTGACCTCCCGGGCCCATGTGATCCTCCCGCCTCAGCCTCCCAGGTCATCACTATGCCCGGCTAAGGTTGCTGTCTCTTGAAGCGTTCAGAATGTCCTCTTTATATTTCATGTCCCCAAATTTTACTATGCAGTAAGTATCCAAGTATGGGCCCTTTCTTCATTCATCCTCCTTAGTATCTAGGGGGCCTTTTGATCTGAAAAGAATATCTTTATTCAGCTCTGGGTTTTTTTTTTTTTTTATGTTATCTATTTAGCTATTTGCATGTCTCCATTCTATCTGTTGTCCTTCTGAAATACATATTAAACATACCATACCATCTTGGCATGGCCTAATCACCCCAAATCTAAACTGTAGCCTGGAGAAAATGTCTTTTATAAAGTGGTCTTTGACTCTCAGTGCATCAGAATCTTCTTGAGAAATTTTTGAAAATGCAGATGTTTGGAATCTCAAAGATTCTGATTCAGAAAGTTCTGAGTAAAGGGCAGGTATCTATTTTTTTTAATGTCTACAGCAACTGTGCAGCTTAGAAACTGAGAACCTGTGTCTTTATAGGCATAAACAATATACACATTTCCACCTGTGACTGAGGTAGCCAAGTGATGAAGAATTCAGGAATTCTGGATCCTGATCAAGTCTCCCCAGTCAAAATGAGAGAGAAATGTGGTTTTATGCAAATAAGAACAGAAGAAGATACTCAGTGTGTACTTCTAAGGTTCTTTCCATTTTATTGACTCTAGCTTTCGAATTTTTCTCAAATTGCATCTACTTGACAGTCTACTCCCCCATACATTGTGAGCTGTTGCCTCCAATTTTGTCTTTCCATAAATCTGATCATTTCTGCTTTTTATACATTAGCAATGCCTCAAATTTTCTTATCTACTAGTGGCAACCTTCCTTGTTTTCCATGCCATTATGAATTCATTCTTGCTCACTGCTCCTCTATTACTTCAAGAAATTTTGAAGGCAAAGGATGCAGATGTGTGTGCTCCTTCCAGCCTCATGAGCCAATTCCTCCTTTCACTTTCTTTGGATTTGATTTTAGGAGATACTGTTTTTATCTACTATGAAAGAGAACTTATCAGGTTCAACTCAAGGACAAAATCCAAGGAGAATTTCAACATTTTTTCCCCTATAAAAAAAAGCTTGAGGCCAGGTGTGGAGAAATGACCTCCCTCTTAAGTCATATTTGCCAGCTAGACTTGGAAAGAGTTACCTTCCTCCAGAAAGTCCTTCTTACTATTCATCTTTCTACTTCCATATCCATATGACTGCCCTCACTCCCTGACATATGGCATATACTTACAATGCTTGTCCTAAAAGGAGTTTCCAGCTGGACTGGAGCTGGAAAGACCCCTGGATCATGCTGATTATATGCCAGTAGAGAGCCAACTTCCAGATTCACCCTGGAGTACAAGCTGGATGTTCAAAAGCCTCTTAGCATGTGATTTTGACGCTAAGTGAAAGATGCTTGTTTTTGATGGAACACAGCAATTCTGTAGAGCAAAAAGCCGGAAAGGACACTGGAGCCGTAGCTTTCAGGTCCCATAACCAAAATGTTCAAGAGATAGAAAAACTATACAATACGAAGAGATGCTTAGATTTTTCTATGGACAAGGCTTATTTTATAAATCAAGAAAAATAATGGGAATACTGAAAGGATAGTGAATAACTGATATTATTTTTAAGTTTGTTTCTCCAGTCTGGACTGTAGTGGTGCTATCTTGGCTCACTGCAACCTTTGCCCCCTGGGTTCAACGGATTCTCCTGCCTCAGTCTCCCCAGTACAGGTATGTACCACCATACCTGGCTAATTTTTGTATTTTTAGTAGAGATGGGGTTTCACCATGTTAGCCAGAACTGGTCTTGAACTCCTGACCTCAAGTGATCCACCCACCTCAGCCTCCCAAAGTGTTAGAGTTACAGGCATGAGCCATGGTGCCAGCCTCATTTTTAAGTCTTAACATTTTAACTCCCATATCTGATTCAACTTGCACAGTGGGATGCTGGTTAATACTTATATGACCAACCTAGAACATAGAGCCACTGATAACAGTGAGGACAACATCTTGTCAGTAGCCTTGCTACATGGAGCTGGAAGAAAGTACTAATTCAAGACTTAGAATAGGAAGTCTGAATGTTGGCTGCATCTTAGAATGACACTAATGTCCCAGCTGTCCCTAGGCCAGTGACAGCAATATGCTTGAGCATGAAATCTAGTCACTAATATTTTTAAGCCTTTCCAGATGATTCCAATGTGCAGCCAAGATTAAGTGAGCGATTGTAAGGTGAGTATCATGAACTGTGATAGAAAGCAAAGGAAGTTAAAGATTTAGGAAAAGGAAAAACAACTGAAGGTTACAATGTGCAGATGAAATTCAGGAGACCGTTTAATTGCACAGGATGAAATAGACATTGATGTTCTCTAAGGCTCTTGGAAAAGTCTCAAACTATTGATCCAAGCTTGCCCCATACCTACAACATGCCCAGCATGGTGATAGACGATAGAGCTATGATTTATGAGACCTAATCTTGCCTTCCAGAAGTCAACAGTGTGGCAGGAAAAGATATATAAATGACTAATTATGCCCAACAGAGCAAATCTACAGAAAGATAAACTTTCAAATCACTGCTGGAGCAAGGAGGAGGGAATGATACAATTAAGTCTGACTTGTGGTTGAAGGGAACCAGAAAAGACAACAAAGAAAAGATATCACTGAGCAGAGGTTTCAAGTATGAATGAAAGTTTCCTGAGCAGCCATGGAAGATGAAACATTCTAGGCAAGGAGATAAGAAAACATATTCATGAAGGGTTTGATTTGACAGTTGTGTCAGAGTAGCTACAATACAGGGTATGTGTCGAAGAGTAGCCAAAGGTAATGTTGATAAGGTAAGATGGAAGGAAATTCTCAATGCTATGTTTAGAATTCTGTACTTGGTAGACAATGTGGCATGTCACTAGCGAAAGTTTTTTAAAGGAGGGTGACAAGCAGATTCATATGTGTTGTAGAAATCTTTCTGGCTATAACGTGAACTTTGAGTGTTTGAGGAATGCATAAAAATAAGATATACCAGTTGGTTATTATAATAATTTAGGTGCAAACCCTTGCTAAAGCAGTGGCCAGGTGAACAGAGTAAAGTGAAACAAACACAAGGAAGATTTCAGAGAAGTTGACAACATGGCTATAGCAAAAAAAATAAAGAAAAAAATCAGAATTGATTTTTAGGTTTCTAGCCTGAGCGAATGGGTGGTACCATGAGTCAAAATGTGGAATAGTGGAGTTATTGATTGATTAATATTAGTTAATGGTGGGCTTAGTTCTGTATGTAAAGTTAACCATCCTATTTCCAACCATTGAAAGGGAAAGGCCCTCAACTAACTTGCTCTCTAAAAAACACAAAGGAAAACAGATCTCAGTTTTTCCAGGAGGGAGACTACCAAGGGTTCTTTGGGAAAAGATCTGTTTACCTTTCATGACAACAACTGAAAGCTATTAATGACAACTGTCATGCATTTAAGACCCCTTCTGGATTTTTTTTTCTTTTTTTAGTTTATTAAGAGTTTATTTGAGCAAAAGTGATTCATGAATTGAACAGCACCCCAAACCAAAAGTTTAGAGAGGTAAGCTCTGCTTAACATGGCATTAGCCCAAATGAGGCATGCACCTACCTGTAATCAATATTTATTTCTATACTTTACTTCTGTGTTTAGCCTAAAGTACAGCAGTAAAGCACAGAAATTACTGGATTGATTGTTTAGGCTAAACACAGAAGTAAAGTACAGAAATATCTGGATTGATTACAGGTAGGTGCCTGCCTTATTTGGGCATGGTCTAATTAGCTGGCTGTCTAGAAATGGCTAAAGCTCAGTTGCTTGTGATTGGCTGAGACTCAGTTATCTGTTTCAAAAATGATACTCCTAACCTAGGTGTTGATTTGTTTGTGTACCAAATTCAGTTACAGGTTGTTACATAGGAACTCAAAGTATGGAGGCAGTATCAGGCCAAGGGCTTCTTGCTTTTTTTTTTTTTTTTTTTTTTGAAGCCCCTGGACTTCAAACCTTCTTGAAGCTGAAGACTTATATATTCGTCATATGTTACCACTTTGAGATAACCTGGTGAGAGACAGTTCCAAAAGCCTCTTCCATTTATAAAAGTTGGTCTTTCCATTGGTCCTAAATCTAATGCTTCCAAATATCTCACGGTCCTTCTTTATAGGGTACCTGGATTTTATGGACAATGCCATTTTCAATTTATCCATGTCATTTGTGATTTTATTGATTTTAATCATAGCTTCTTTCAGCCTTTTCATTTCTAAACTAATTTTACAGATTATTATTAGAGGCTAATACTTTCACAGATACAGAAAAGTTTACGGCTAAAAGTGATATTATATTGGGTCATCTAAAATCACTAAAACCTTCTCACATTAAACGAAATCAGAGCCAGATGGACAAAGTACGTGTTCAAAAGTCATACAGCCAATTACTGGCAGAGAATGATAACCTAGCTTTACTGGCCCTCACTCCTTTGTCTTCCCAATGTCTGGACTGAAAGCTCTTTGTGAGCTTGTTTTTCTTTTTGGCTATATCAATTAGCTGTTTCTGCATAACAAACAACTCCAAAAATATCAGTGGCATGCTCATACATGCATTTGCAAGTCAACGAGGTTCATTTATCTTCAGCTACACTCTTCTGGGCTTCACTTAAGATTTGAGGTCTGGTTCAAGTCACATGAAGTGGTTCTGCTCCCATTCTGAGGCCCAGGTTATCTGGGAGGAAGAATAGTCTTCTCATGGTGATGACCAAGAAGATCTCAGAGGAGCAAGCAGAAATATGCAATGCCTTTAAAGCTCAGACTCAGAATTCATTTCCATCTATATCCCTCTGGCCAAAGCAAGTCATCTGGAAACATTCGATATGTTTGGGGCAGAGAAGTACATAACCTTACGGAGATTGTGGAGGGAGAAGGCAGTGAGTGTACACGAAACACTACTCATATCTATCATGGCTACCACTAGTTAAAGAAATATATTGTACCTGGCACTGTATCAAGTACTTAATTATTGCTAAATGTAACCTTCATGAGAATTTTACGTGGTATGTATAATCACCTCGATCTTACAGATAAAAATATTGAGTCTCAGAGAGATCAAACAAGTGGACAGATGCCACACATCCTAGTAAGTGGCAGCATAAAATATGAAAAGAGATCATCAGAGCACATGGACACTGCAATGCTGGATCTTTTATCTCTTCATTCTAAATGGCATTGCCTATTTTCAGAAGCTCAATATGTTCATGATCCCCAAAATGTGTCATTATATCACCGGTTGATCTACATCTGCATGTTAGACCATGAGTGTTATGGTCAAACACCTGCATGGTCAAACCTCTGTGATTACAGCACACAAAAGGAATGGAGTAGAAAATGGAGTAGAAGGGTAAACAGGACTGTATGAGGAACACTGCGGCAGAAATCCCTTTCCATATGTGCTTGGACTGATTATGAAAATAAAAATAAGACTCTGTGCCAAAATAATAGTGTGCAACTATTGGGCAGCATGTTAGTTGTTTTACATTACAGCTTAGCCTTTAAGTTAGAACCACAAATAAGAGTGAATACTTCTCTTGAAGCACAACCCCAGGGATCATATAAATAACTGGAGCTCATCTAACGTGGGAGTTCAGATAGGGCAGACAAGTCCACAACATTAAGTCAAATGTCACTCTTTCTTCTTTGTACTAACACAGATTCCTAACCAGAAAGGGCAAGACCTGACAATGGCACTGGCCAGAGAGAAACACGTGATGAATTAGGCCCTGAGTGAGAGATCATTGATTCCTCTAATGTTCTTCTTCTAATAATGAGGTAGCCTAGTCTTCCTATCAGCCTTTATTGTGCCCTTGATGCTGGGTTTCTCATTTGGTTCTCACTGAAAGTTGCTGTTCTGGTAACTTTCTAGCTCCCCAGACTAGCTCTTGAGACTGGGAAACTACCCTAATCTGACCAAGACTTTTTCCTTGGACTAAAGTGCTGGACTTGAACCTGTCCCATTCTCATCACTAAGCATTACTCCAAAAGATTCTTCAAGGACCTGCTGGCAGGCCTGATTTTGCTGTCCACCAGCCAAGACTGAACAGTCACTGAGTATCCAGAACTTTAATCACAAAAGTTTAGGAGTAACTTCAGACTCTAAGTCAGCCAACATCAGAGGCCGGTGGAGAAAGGCTTTTGAGCTAACTCAGGCCAGACTTGTCAGTATCAGCATCACATTTATAGAATCCATGGCCAAGTGAAGCCCCTTCATGGCTAACATAGAGCTCAGTAAAGAACAGTGGTCTAAGGCCAGGTACAGTGGCTCACACCTGTAATCCCAGCACTTAGGGAGGCCAAGACAGTTAGATCACTTGAGGTCAAGAGTTCAAGACCAGCCCAGCCAACATGGTGAAACCCCGTTTCTACTAAAAATACAAAAAATTAGCTGGGTATCTGAAATGGGGTAATCCCAGCTACTCGGGAGGCTGAGGCAGGAGAATCACTTGAACCCAGGAGGTGGAGGTTGCACTGAGCTGGGATCATACCACTGCACTCCAGCCTGGGCAACAGAGTGAGACTCCATCTCAAAAAAAAAGAACAATGGTCTAGCCTAGGAGTCAGCAAACTACAACCTGGGAAAAAATGTGTTCACGGCTTGTTTTTATACATAAAGTGTTACTGAAACACAGCCATAGTCATTTGTTTATGAATTGTCTATACCTGCCTTTGCATATAGTTGAGGAGTTGTGACAGAGACCATATGGCCTGAAAAGTCTAAAGTATTTACAGTCTGGCCTTTTATACAAAACTTCTGCCAATGCTGGTCTAGTTCTTTTAATTTTAAGGATAGATATGTCCACATCCCTGAGCTGAGAAGTGTCTTCTGCACAGCTCACTGTCTCTCTATTTTTAGGGAAATACTCTATCTTGTAGTTGGGTTTGAGATATCATGAATCAATGTTTTTAAAGCTTAGATACTGTGGTATTTTTAAGATAGGTTCACAATGAATTAGTTGATGTGTTTAAAGCTTAGATATTGTGGCGTTTTTAAGATAGGTTCACAACTCTTTGACAATCCTTCCATAGAGAGGTGGGGTCTATGTTCCCTCCTCGAATCTGGGCAGACTTGTGAGTCATTTGTAACCATAGAATGTGGAAAGGTAATGTGACTTCTGAAGCTACATCTGAAGAAAAAAAAGACAGTATTGTTTCACCTTGCTTGTTGGAACACTTATGTTGGGGGCTTGAGCCACCATTTAAGAAGTTTGGCTGACCTTAGGCCACCATGCTATGAGGAAGCTCAAGCCATTTGGGGAGGCCACTGCTTAGGTATTCCAATCAGTTTCTGCACTGAGTTCCCAACAGCCCACATCAACTGCCAGCCATGTGAATGAGTAATCTTGGACATCAATACAGTGAAGCCTTTAAATCACCACAGCACCTGCCAACATGCCAATATCTGACTACAATTTCATAAGAACTGCCAGCTGAGGTATGCCTGAATTCTTGACTCACAGATGATGAGAAAACAAATGGTTGGGCTGTGTGTGTGGATGGGGGAGATGGAGGAAGGAGGAAGTTAAAAAATATATATATATATATGTATATATATGACTGAGTTATCCTGTTCCCCCTAAGGGAACAAGGAGAGAAAAATTAAGACATAGTTGTAAAGTCCAAATTCCAGATGCATAGTCTTACTAAAAGACTGAAACCTAATCATGGGACTAGAGAATGCTTCTCTTTATTCCATGCCTTACCACCATATTATTAGAGAACTAGTTACAGCAGTTTGTATGCTGTAAATAGCATATGCAGTATATATCAATAATCACTTTGGATACCAATAGTCTAAATGCATTAGTTAAAAGACAGATATTGTCAGAGTGGATGGGAAAACACAACCCTCTTTAAATTTACTTTAATATAAAATGATACATAAATTAAAAGTAAATGGTTGGAGAAAGATATGTCATGCTAACACTGATCAAAAGAAAGTAAAAATAACT
>NW_016107400.1:7956954-7992466 GCF_001604975.1 Cebus imitator | reverse complement strand
AAATCTTTAACATGTATACCCCTAACAATGGAGCATCAAACTAAATGAGGAAAAAACTGACACAACTGCAAAAAGAAATAACTGAATTCAACACCCCTCTATCAAAAATGGACAGACTCAGCATGCAGAAAATCAGTAAGGATGCAGTTGAGCACAACAGCACCATCAATGAAGTGGATATAAATGATATCTACAGACTACTTTATCCATGAACAGTGGAATACACATTCTTCCCAAGCTCACATGGAACATTCACCAAGATAGATCATATTCTGGACCATAGACACACCTTAACAAATTTCAAAGAAGAGAAATTATATAATATCTGCTTTCAGACCAGTTTTTAAAAAATTAGAAATCAATAACAGAATGATAACTGGAAAATCTCCATATATGAGAAGTTTAAATGAAACACTTCTAAATAACACACAGGTCAAAGAACAAATTTCAAGAGAAATTTTTAAATATTCTCAAGAAAGAGAAAACACAACTTATTAAAATTTGTTTTATATTTAAGCAGAGGAAAGGGATTCAATGAAAGCAGTGCTTACAGAAAAAAATATAGCATTGAATGCATAGATTAGAAAAACTAATCAAAATCAACCATCTAAGCTTCTACCTAGAAAAAGAAGAGCAAACTAAATTCAAAGTAAACAGAGAAAAGAAGTAAGTACTCGAGCAGAAATCAATGAAACTGAGAACAAGAAATCAATAGAAAAAAACAACAAACCAAAAGCTGGTTCTTTAACAAGATCAGTAAAATTAATAAGGCTCTAGCCAGGCTAAGTAAAAAAGGAAGAATACATGAATTAGTAATATTAGAAATGAAGGAGGAGACATTACTACAGATCCGTGGACTTTAAAAGGATAATAAAGGAATTGTGTAAAGAACTCTATGCCCACGAATTTGATAACTTGGATGAAATAGACCAGTTCCTTCAAAGACATAATCTGCCAAAACTAACACAAGAAGAAACAGTCAATCTGAATTGAATAGACATATATCGGCTAAAGAAATTGAATCAACAACTAATAACTTTCTAAAACAGAAGCAACAGGCCCCGAGGGTTCACTGATAAATTCTACCAAACATTTAGGAAATACATTTGCTAATTCTCTACAATCTCTTTTAGAAGACAAAAGCAGCAGATGCTTCCCAACTCATTCTATGAGACTAGAATCACCCTAAAACCAAAATCAAATAGAAGCATTACAAGAAAAAAAAAATAACTATATATGAAGATGACAGATGCAAAAATTATCAGCAAAATATTAGCACATTGAATCCAACAATGTATTAAAAATATTATTTAACACAACCAAGTTGGATTTATCCCAAGTATGCATGGCTAGTTCAACATTCAAATATCAATTAATGTAATCTATTACATCAATATGCCAAAGGAGAAAAATCACATAATGATATCAATAGATGAAAAAAAAAAAAGCATTTGACAAAACCCAAGACCCATTCATGATAAAAACTTTCAGAAATTTGAAATATATAGGATACTACAATGGTGGATATATGTCCAAACCAATAAAAGATAGAACAGCAAGGGTGAACACTAATATAAACTATGGACAATGAGTGATAATAATGTATTAATGCAGGTTCACCAGTTATAACAAATGTACCAATCTAGTGGTATGCGCCACTCTGAGGGGATAATGGAGGAAGCTATACATGTATGGAAGCAGGAGTTATATGGGAAATCTCTGTATTTTTTTTTTAAATTTGCTGTGAACCTAAAATTGTTCTAAGATAAAAATGATTTTTAAAAAGTAAAATCTAATCATGAAAGAATTTTTCTAAAAAGAATTTTAAACCAAGTACAGGATCCATCTGACTATAGGTCAGGTCAGGTGGTACCAAGGGGTCTCTGATGGGGACCATTCTCAACCGAATACTATAAGGAAAGATGGCAGAGAGAAGGAGAAAGAGATTGAGAGAGAATATTTTTTGAAATTTTAAGTATAATCTATAGAAAAGTGTGCAAATCATGAGTATACAGCTTCAATATTTTCTCAAAGGGAATAAACCTGTGTAACCAGCACCAAGATTAAGAAACAAAACATGACCAGCACCCCGGAAGTCCCCTTCATTCCTCTGATAGGTACCTCTATCCTGACTTCTAACAACTTAGATGAGTTTTGCCTGTTTTTAAGCTTTATATCAACAGAAATCAGACTGCATGTTTTCTTTTATGCTTGGCTTTTTAAATTTCATTTCATGTTTGTGAGTTTCAGCCACATTACTGTATGTAACTGTGGGTGCAAATTCTCAGAATGGTGAAACCAAGAGTGAGAGAGGCTGCTGAACATACCAACCTGCTTCAACTACCTATGGAAAAATCCTAATTAGACATAGCTAGGACAAATATCTGCCACCAAGGAACCACGACCCAGGGAAGAGCAGATCTTTGGAAAGAAAGCACTGACAGTGAATGGAGAGAGAACACCGACACTGGGCTGAAGTGAGAGGAAGCTGGGAACCTTGCATGAGGCTTCCATGCCCCAGGACTTGTTCCTGCCCACTAACAACTGGGGAAGGAGTAAGTTGAACAGGCAAGGAGCAAACCATTCTCACCATGGAACTCCGGAATTCTGGCCACAGGAGACCCCATGATGCCCATGGACACTTGGGCTGGCAGGGAGAGCTGCTTAGACAGGTGGTAGGGACAGGATTACAGCCTGTGTATAGCCCAGAGAGTTTGGTGCAGGAACATCTGCAGAGGAGCACAGCCAGGGATGTCCATCCCTCAAGGCTCACCATACTGTTCTAAGAAACTCTAACCTTAGGGGAACTGTAGGACCTGAGCAGAGCAGGGCAATCTTGTCCATGAGATGGGTCCAGTCTTACCTGAGCACCCTTCTGCTTGCTGGCCTCTCCCTGGGACCCATCCTCATCATGCCTGCTTGCAGTGCAGCCTCAGATGCCCAACCAAAGTGCTTCCCAGGGGCCCATATCATAGGTCCTGTGCTAGCAGACCATGCCTAACCATTGGAGAGCTCCAGCAGAGTGGCCCCCTTCAATATGCACCAGCCTACCCATACCCTCCCCCCATAGCAGCCTCCCCTGTACCACTTCACTGGCATGCACTCACCCACAGCCACTCCATGATCACTTTGCTGGCACCTGTGTACATAGGCAGACCTCACCCCTTCCCCATTGCTGCCTGCATGAGCACACCCACACCCTCCCCCGCAACAGTGCTATTGTGCCACCATTGCTCACATGAACACATCCAGGGAAACCAGTAGCCCCACCCCTTGCTCCATGCCACCACCACCACCACTGGCATGAACACATGCATAGAGGTCACTAGCCCCATGCCTGCCAGGACCCTCACATCAATAATGCCACACATGTGAACGTGCACACAAATTCTAGTGTCCCCACCCCCTCTACTCCCATCCCTAGCACTGCCACCTCTGCTGCTGCTGTCAAGGTCCACAGGCCAGCAGTCCCAGGCCCACCAGTGCCCTACCCTAGCTGATAAGCATGCACCCTGCCACACAGCTGCTGCTGCTGGCATGGGCAAATGAGTACAGATCCCACTGCCACTGTCCGATGAAGCACTTTGGCTAGCACTGCCCTTCAAAGTGTTGTAGCCAGCAGTCTGGTAACACCTCAGCCCCTCCAGGGCAATAGGTTCCCAACTTTGAGGGGCCAGAGATCAAAGCTGGGGGCCTGATAGCAGCTCCCACAGAGTTATAACACACAGCCCAGGAGTGCTGAGCTCAGACTTGAACCCCCAAAAGTCTACCAGAAACAAAGCCAGTTGACTGAATCTACATCATACCACAATCAAAACCCCAAGCACATTAAAGAAAATAAAGCAGAAAAAAAAAAATCCAAAAGATAGCAACTTCAATGATTGAAGGAACATCAGCCCACACAGATAAGAAAGAACCAGCTCAAGAACTCTGGCCACTCAAAAAGCCAGGATATCCTCCAAATGATAACAGTCCAAATGACAACACTCATTCCCCAGCAATGGTTCTTAACCAGGCTGAAATAGTTGAAATAACAGAAATATAATTCAGAATATGGATAGTAATGAAGATCATTGACATTCAGGAGAAACTTTAAACCCAATTCAAAGATTCTAGGGAACAACATAAAATAATATAGGAGATAAAAGACAAATTGGCCATTTTAAGACAGAACTAAACTGAGCTAAGAGAGCTGAAGAACTCACTTCAAGAATTTCAGAGTACAATTGCAGGTATCAACAACATAATCAACCAAGCTGAGGAAAGAACCTCAGAACTCAAAGACCACCTCCAAGAATATGGAATCATGTAAAGAGACTAAAGCTATGACTCATTGGCATCCCTGAAAGATAAGGGAGAGAAAGTGAAAAACTTGGAAAACATATTTCAGGATATTGTCCATGAAAATATCCCCAACATTTCTGTAAAGGCCAACATTCAAATTCAGTAAATGCAGAGAACCCCTGTGAAATGCTGAATGAAAAGAAAATCCCCAAGACACATAGTTATCAGATTCTACAAGGTGGAAATGAGAGAAAAAAATATTAATGGAAGGTAGAGAGAAGGGGAAGGTCAACTACAAAGGGAACCCTATTAGGCTAACTGTGAACCTTTTGACAGAAACCCTATATGCCAGAAGACATCAGGGGCCTATGTTCAGCATTCTTAAAGAAAAATACTTTCAACCAAGAATTTCATATCCATCCAGTCTAAGCTTCATAAGCAAAGGAGAAATAAGATCCTTTCAGACAGGCAAATGCTAAGGGATTTTGTTACCACCAGACCTGCTTTATAAGAGGTCCTGAAGGGATCTAAACATAGAAAGGAAAGACCATTACTAGCTACTACAAAAACACATTTAAGTACATAGACCAGTGACTCTATAAAGCAACCACACAAATAAGTTTGCATAATGACCAGCTAACAACATGATGACAAGAACAAATCTGCACAGGTCAACACTGACCTTGAATGTAAATAGGCTAAATTTTCCCAATTAAAAGACGCAGAGTGGCAAGTTGGATAAAGAAACAAGATCCAACAGTATGCTGTCTTCAAGAGACCCATCTCACATGCAATGACAGCACTAGACTCAAAGCAAAGGGACGGAAAAAAATCTACCAAGTAAATGGAAAACAGAAAAAAAGCAGGGGTTGCTATTCTAATTTCAGACAAAAACAGGCTTTAAACCAACAAAGGTAAAAAAAGACAAAGAAGGACATTACACAACAGTAAGGGCTCAATTTAACAAGAAGACCTCACTATCATAAATATATATGTACTTAGCACAGGAGCACCAAGATTTATAAAGCAAGTTCTTCAAGACCTATGAAGAGACTTAGATAGCCACACAATAATAGTGGGAGACTTCAACACTCCCATTGACAGTAGTAGACAGATAATTGAGGCAGAAAACTAAAAAAGATATTAAGGACCTGAACTCAGCACTGGACCAAATGGACCTGATAGACATCTAAAGAATTCTCCACAGAAAAATAACAGAATATACATTTTTCTTAACTGAATATGGCACATACTCTAAAATCAGCCACACAATTGGACATAAAACAATAAACAAGTTTAAAAAAACCTGAAATCATACCAACTATGCTTTCAGACCACAGCCCAACAAAAATAGAAATAAATACTAAGAAAAATGCTTAAAACCATATAATTACATACAAGTTGAACAACCTGCTCTTGAATGACTTTTGGGTAAATAATGAAATTAAAGCAGAAATCAAGAAATTATTTAACACTAATGAGATCAAAAATACAACATAGCAGAATCTCTGGGCCACAGCTAAAGCAGTGATAGCAGGGAAATTTATAGCACTAGACACCCACATCAAAAAGTTAGAAAGATCTCAAATTTACAACCTAATATCACACCTAGAAGAAATAGAGAAATAAGAGGAAATCAACCCCAAAGCTAGCAGAACACAAGAAATAACCAAAATGAAAGCTGAACTGAAGGAAACTGAGATGAAATTTTAAAAATAATAAATAAAAAAATAAAAAGAGCAATGAATCCGGGAGATGGTTTTCTGAAAAATTAATAAGATAGACCATTAGCTAGACTAAAAAAAAAAAAAAGAGAGAAGAGCCAAATAAACACAATCAGAAATGATAAAGGGGACATTTATGGCTGATCCCACAGAGATACCAAAAAAAACAAAAAAAAAAACCCAGTGACTACTATGAACACCTGTATGCACATAAACTAGAAAATCTAGAAGAAATTGATATATTCCTGGACACATACAACTTTTCAAGACTCAACCAGGAGGAAATTGAATTCCTGAATAGACCAATAATGGGTTCCGAAGTGAAATAAGTAATAAAAACCCTGCCAAACAAAATGAAGCCCAGGACCAGATGGATTCACAGCAGAATTCTACCAGATGTATAAAGAAGATGTGGTACTATTCCTGCTGAAACTATTCCAAAAAGTTGAAGAGAAGAGATTCCTCTCTGTCTCATTCTATGAGGCTGGCATCATCCTGATACCAAAACCTGGCAGAGACGCAAAATTTTTTAAAAAAAGGGAAAAGAAAAAAGAAAACTTCAGACCCATATCCTTTGTGAATATCAATGCAAAAATCCTCAACAAAATCCTAGCAGATTTAATCTAGCAGACATCAAAAAACTAATCCACTGTGATCGAGTAGGCTTTATCCCTGAGATGCAAGGTTGGTTCAAAATAGGCAAATCAATGTGATCATCACCTAAACAGAACTAAAGACGAAAACCATATGACCCTCTCAACTGATGCAGAAAAGGCTTTCAATAAAATTCAATATCCCTCCAAGTTAAAAAACTAGGCACTGAAAGAATAAAATTCAAAATAAGAGTGCTCTATGACTCCATAGCCAACAGCATACTGAACTGGCAAAAGCTGGAAGCATTTCCCTTGAAAACCAGGACAAGACAAGGATGCCCTCTATCACTGCTATTCAACATAGTACTAGAAGTCCTGGCCAGAGCAATCAGGCAAGAGAAAGAAATAAAAGGCATCCAAATAAGAAGAGAGGAAGTCAAACTACCCCTGTTTGCAGACGATATAATTCTATTCCTGGAAAACCCCAGAGCCTCTGCCCAAAACCCCCTTGATCTGATAATCAACTTCAACCAAAGCTTTAGGATACAAAATCAATGTACAAAAATCACTAGCATTTCTGTACACCAACAAGAGCCAAGCTGAGAGCCACATCAAAAGCACAATCCCATTCACAATATCCACAAAAAGAATAAAATACCTAGGAATATAGCTAACCAGAGAGGTGAAAGATCTCTAGAGGGAGAACTACAAAATACTGCTCAAAGAAATTAGAGATGACACAAACAAATGGAAAAATGTTCCATGCACATGGATAAGAAGAATCAATATCGTTAAAATGGCCATACTGCCTGCCCAAAGTAAAGTAATTTATAGATCCAATAATATTTCTATCCAACTACCAATGACATTCTTCACAGAATTAGAAAAACACTATTTTAAAAGTTACATAGAACTTAAAAAGAGCCCAAATAGCCAAGGCAATCCTAAGCAAAAAGAACAAAGCTAGGGATATCAGGGAACCTGACTTCAAGCTATACTACATGGCTATGGTAACCAAAATGGCATGGTACTGGTAGAAAAACAGATGCATAGACTAATGAAACAGAATACAGAACCCAAAAATAATGCCACACACATCCATCTGTTATTCATCAAGGTCAACACAAACAAGCAATGGGGAAAGGACTTCCTATTCAACAAACAGTGCTGAGATAACTGGCTGGCTATATATAGAAAATTGAAACTGGACTCCTTCCTAACACCATATAACAAATCAATTTAAGAGGGATTAAAGAATTAAAATAAAACCTAAAATTATTTTTTTTAAGCCCTGGAAGACAACCTAGGAAATATCATTATGAACATAGGACCAGGCAAAGATTTCAGGTGAAGAGGCCAAAAGCAATTCAACAAAAACAAAAACTGACAAATGGAGTTTAATTAAACTAAAGAGCTTCCGCACATGAAAAGAAGATATTGACAGAGCAAACAACCTACAGAATGGGAGAATATATTTGCAAACTATGCATCCAACAAAGATCTAATATCCAGAATGTACAAGGAACTTAAACAAATTTACAAGCAAAAACCAAACAACCTCATTACAAAAGGGCAAAGTACATGAAAAGACAATTTTCTAAAGAAGACATACATATAGTCAACAAGTACATGAAAAGAATTCTCAATATCACTAATCATCAGAGAAATGCAAATCAAAAATACAATGAGATAACATCTCAAACCAGTGAGAGTGGCTACTATTAAAAAGTGAAAAAAGAGCACGTCAGGAACTTATAAGTAAAGCCCTACCTTCCTAGGACAGAGCACCTGGGGAAAAATGAGGTTATGAGTTCTGCTGCAGAAGACTTAAACATACCTGCCCAGCAACTCTGAATGAAACAACAGAGCTCACAGCTCAGCACTTGAGCTGCTATAAGGGACAGACTATCTTCTCAAGCAGCTCCCTGACCCCCGTATACCCAAAGAGACACCTCATAAAGGAGGGCTCAGGCTGACATCTGGCCGGTATCCTTCTGGGATGAAGATAATAGAATAAGAAACTGGCAGAAACACTTACTGTTCTGCAGCCACTATAGGTGATCCCCAGGCAAAAGAGGGCAAAGGATATGAACAGATACTTTTCAAAAGAAGACATTTATGATGTCAACAAACATATGAAAAAATGCTCATCATCACTGTCATTAGAGAAATGCAAATCAAAACCACATTGAGATACCATCTCAAGCCAGTTAGAATGGCAATCATTAAAACATCTGGAGACAACAGATGCTGGAGAGGATGTGGAGGAATAGGAACACTTTACACTGTTGGTGGGAGTGTAAATTAGTTCAACAATTGTGGAAGGCAGTGTGGTGATTCCTCAAGGACCTAGACATAGAAATTTCATTTGACCCAGCAATCCCATTACTGGGTATATATCCAAAGGATTATAAATCGTTCTATTATAAAGACACATGCACACATATGTTCATTGCAGCACTATTGACAATAGCAAAGACCTGGAACCAACCCAAATGCCCATCCATGATAGACTGGACAAGGAAAATGTGGCACATATACATCATGGGATACTATGCAGCCATAAAAAACGATGAGTTTGTGTCCTTTGCAGGGACATAGATGAATCTGGAAACCATTATTCTCAGCAAACTGACAGAAGAACAGAAAATCAAACACTGAATGTTCTCACTCATAGGCGGGTGTTGAACAATGAGAGCACATGGACACAGGGAGGGGAGCATCACACACTGGGGTCTAACGGTGGGGAATAGGGGAAGGACAGCAGCGGGTATGGAGGTTGGGGAGGGATAATGTTTTAAAATTTTTATTTACTTTTAATAATATATATATTATTAAAATAAACAAAATATTAAAATGTTAATTTTTAATAACATATATACTACTAAAAATAAATAATATTTTTTAAAAGTCAAAAAAACAGATGTTCATGAGGTTGCATATAAAAGGAAATGCTTATACTCTTATACAATGCTAATGGGAATGTAAATTAGTTCAGCCATTGTGGAAAGAAATTTGGAGATTTCTCAAAGAACTTAAAATAGAATTGTCATTTGACCCAGCAATCCCATTATTGGGCAAATACCAAAAGGAATATAAATCATTCTACCATAAAGTCACATGAACTTACATGTTCATCACAGTACTATTCACAATAGCAAAGACATGGAACTAACATAAATGCCCATTGATGCTGGACTGAAGGAAGAAAATGTAGCACAAAAACACCATGGAATACTATACAGCCATGAAAAAGAGATCATGTCATTTGCAGGGACATGAATGAAGCTGGAAGCCATTATACTGAATGAATTAACATGGGAACAGAAAACCAATACTGCATGTTCTCACTTGTAAATGGGAGCTAAACATCGAATACATGTGGACACAAAGGATGTGCTGAGGATGTAGATATGGAGGATGGTGAGAATCAAATAGCTAGTATCTGGTATTATGCTTATTACTTGAGTGACAAAATAATCTGTACACCAAACCCCTGAGACATGCAGTTTTCCCATGTTACAAACCTGCACATGTACCCTTGAACCTAAAATAAAAGTTTTTTAAAAATCCAAGATGAGAGAAATTAACTCATTAGTGAACTACTCAATTTTCAAGCAGGATTTAGAGGAATTGTAAAGGAGTCAAGACTTTTGGAGTTCAAAAATAAAACTACAACTCCAGTCTCTCCCAGCAAAAGATTCTCAAGGAAAGGACCTTAGGGCAAGGATCAAGTTTAAGGAGGGGCTGTAAGATCCTTTAGTAAGACGTTAGAAAGATCGAAGCTGATGCATCATAGATCCTTTCAAATGTACCATAAACCTTTCAAGAATCTTAAGATGTCTCAGAGATCTTTTCCATTAAACAATGGGACTTCTAAGAAATTGAAGGATGTTTTCGCATAGCAGCGTTACAGAAAACAAAAATAGCAAAGGTCTTATCTCAAACAGATGTGTTGGTGGAGTACATTCTAAGAATATTTGAAAAGCGGTTAAATAGAGATTATAGGAAAGTATATAGTCCTTGAAATTAAAGTCTCAATGATGAGTTAAAATAAAGATTAGAGAGATGTGCTAGGCACCTTCATAATTCAGTAGATTTAAAACCTAGCTTTTCTTGCCCCTTTGTGACATGATTTAATGTTGACAATAGTATCAGACAACTGTCTTGCCTGAAGGTCAGGCAAAAGCTGAATAGAACATACTTGGATAGGTTAATGAATAAGTGGTCCATATGTCATCTTTGTGTTCACTTTTTAAAATTACTCAAAGAAATTGTTAGTGTCTCTACCTCATGAGCTAGAGAAAAATATTCAACAAAATACCTGAGTCCACCATGCTCAGCCACATTCTGATCTGATACTAGGTATCAGAACAGGGAGAAGAGTACAGAGCAGAAACTGTCCATCTGCAAAGCTGGACTCTAGCTATTTACACCTACTGTTCCATTATTGGAATGCTAAGCTTGTGGGAGTTATTTACATTATTTATATCCTACTGCTCAAGGTCATTGCCAAGGTCTGATTTTTCACACACACACATGCATACACAAAAAATGTGCAACCTCTGGCATAAATGGGTTAAAAGGCTTGTAAAGATTCCCTTTATCACAAGAATCTTCTAAGTCCAAAACAGTGTCTCTTCTTGTTTACTACCTGTGGCAGAAAGATAAAGTTGTTAGTTTTGCTTTAACAAATCCAATAGAGAAGAACCAAGCCCTTGTGGCCTGGAGGAGAGGAGAAAGGGAAGAACTTAATCTGGACCTCCTTAGCAATCAGGTCACAAACAGCGTTAGCTGCTGCTGCTGTGTTTCAACCATGCTAGTCATTTCAGGCTTGGCAGTGACGAAAGGGCCAGGAATCTGAGGCATCTTCACATACCAGCTCTTCTCTCACTACCTTATATAAAGTTGCTGGGACAATGTGGGTAGATCTGGACAGGAATAGGATCGCCGCAAGGAGGGAGTAGGATGGAAAGGGACATTTGAGGCCACTCAAGTAACAAGACTGGAGGTGGAGAGCCTGCTGAGGGACCCATTAGTTCCAGCAGTATTTTTACCAATCCCATTGCCTGCATCAAGCCTGCTTTCCCAGGAGAGCAACACAGATGAGCATCTGGCTGGCTACTATGAATACAAGCAAGAGTCCTGGGAATCTGGGGGGACTTGGAACTAGAAAATTCAATAGATAATGATGATCACTATGAACTATGCATGTCTGCTAAGGAGTGACAGTTCCCTGAAACCGAAACACCTTGTCATTTGAACACCTGAGACACAGGACATTGTGAACCTTATAGGCAGTGTTGCAGAATGTAAAATTCTACATTTCAGGCACTCAGGGGAACCCAACCAGCACAAAACACATCAATGCAGACACACGCACAGTTTGATTCAGTAGGAAAGCTTTCTACAAGTACTGCAGAGCTAAGTAACAGTGACAGAGCAGGGAATACAAAAACCAAGGCAGGACACAGAGAAACTTTTAGCCAAGATGCTAAATGACTCGGAATAAATAAAAGAAAGGAAAGTGGAAATGAGAACAGGACAAGAAGGAACAGAAAACCTAAGAGAGGAAGAAAACAGAGGATGAAAGAAAGGAAGAAAGGAGCCAGGCGTGGGGGCTCACACCTGTAATCCAGACTGGTCAACATGACGAAATCCGTCTCTACCAAAAATGCAAAAATTAGCTGGGCATGATCGTGGGCACCTGTAATCCCAGCTACTCAGGAGGCTGAGGCAAGAGAATCACTTGAACCGGGGAAGCAGAGGTTGCAGTGAGCCAAAATTGTGCCACGGCATTCCAGCCTGGGTGACAAGGCAAAACTCCATCTCAAAAAGAAAGAAAGAGAGAAAGACAGAAAGACAGAGAGAGAAGCAAGGAAGGAAGGAAGGAAGGAAGGAAGGAAGGGAGGGAGGGAGGGAGGGAGGGAGGAAGGAAGGAAGGAAAGTTAGTTTATAATGGAGAAATAAATAAGAAAACTTCTAGTTTCCAAAACTGTAGTCCATATCATGTAGTATTATAATCATTTGTTTACATTCCTGACCTTGCTTTAAATTCAAGGCAGGAAAACTAGATCGCTACTGTAACTTTCACAGCATTAGCAAAGTGCTTAGAGTAGGTGTTAATAAAGATGAATGTAGAGAAGAAAAGGAATCCAGCCAAAGGAGCTTACGGATTGTGGTTCTTTTTTTTTTTCAATAGCTTGAGGGGTATAAGTGATTTTGGGATAGATGAATAAATCATATAGGGGTGAAGTCTGGGCTTCTCATGCACCCATCATCAGAACAGTGTACATTGTACCCAACAGGTAATGTTTTATTCCTCTTCCCCTCCCACCCCTCCTTTTCTGAGTTTCCAGTGTCCCTTATATTATATCACTCTGTTTGCCTTTGTGTATCCACAGTTTAGCTATCATTGATCAGTGAGAACACATGGTATTTGGTTTTCCATTCCTGAGTCACTTCACTAGGATAAGGGCCTCCAGTTCCATCCAAGTTGTTGCAAAAGACATTATTCCATTCTTTTTTATGGCTGAGTAGTATTTCATAGTATAAATGTGTGTGTGTGTGTGTGTGTGTGTGTGTGTGTGTGTGGTGTAATATATAATTTCTATATACTACGAAATATATATACTATGGAACACACACACACATATATACCACATTTTCTTTATCCACTCATCAGTTGATGAGCACTTAGGTTGATTCCATATTTTTGCAGTCTTAAATGCAGCATTTCACTGAGCATTTTTCTGATTTCAGAGTCTTTCTTCTCTATTTCTTCCTTGTTGTTGTTGTTGTTGTTGTTTGATTGCTTGTTTGTTTGAAATAGGGTCTTCCTTTGTCACCCAGGATGGAGTTCAGTGATGTCATCATAGCTCACTGCAGCCTCGATCTCCAGGACATAAGCAATCCTCTTGCTTCAACCTCCCATGTAGCTGTGCCCACAGGCATGTGCCATCACGCCTGGCTAATTTTTTTGACTTTTAGTAGAGACAAGGTCTCACTGCATTAACCAGGATGGTCTCAAACTCCTGAGCTCAGGCAGTATTCTCACCTTAGCCTCCCAAACTGCTGGGATTACAGGCGTGAGTCACTGCATCTGGCCACTTCTCTATTTGAATGTGTCCTATCTCTCCCTCCCTCACCCCCCGTCTCTTTCCCTCTCTATCTCTCTCTCACACCAGAGTTAAGAACCTAGGAGGCATCCATAATTCCTCTCTCTTCCGTCTCTTAATTCTCCATCACCATCATGTGATGTTTTTACCTGACTTTTACCTCCAAACGTTCTTGCGTCCATTACTTCCTTCCAATCCTTGGCATCTCTTTCCTAAATCATCATATGATGGCTTCATAATGCCATCTTCCTCTTTGGCTGCCCCTTGTGATCACTGCCAGAACAGAAAAATAAACTACCATCAAGTTTTTGCTTGATGTTGTATCTCCTACAGGCCGAAGTTCAAGGCCAAGTATGGCCTGGGTTATGGACACTGCAAGGGCCCACTCCATATCTCCTTGAATCCCTTCTACTATTTCTGGGTACCTATTCCCCCAACCCCAGATTCTGTGTGCTTTGCTTTTAAGGTCTCACGCCTTAGATTCTCTTGTGAGGGCTGTTCCTACATGAATGGAGCCCCTTTGCCCACAGGTACAAAGAGTCAGAAGTGTCAGGGCAGCTACAACAATGAGTGACTGATACCAAGGTGTTAAAGCCCAGCTCCCTTGGCTAACGTAAGGACAAAGTCTGAGGTGTAACTTACATTCCAGAGCTCCCCAGCAGGACCGGATTAATGCTGACACTTTGCCTAAAGTCACACCATTACTTGGCATGTTATTTATCTATTGTTGCATAACACATTCTCCCCCCAAAATTAATGTCTTAAAGCAACAAACATTTATTATCTTGCATAGTATCTGAGGGCCAGGAATCTGGAAGCAGCTTAGCTGTGTGGTTCTGGCTCAGGGTCACTCATGAGGTTGCAGTCAAATTGTCAGTTGGGGCTGCAGTCATCTGATGGGAATAGAGGATCTGCTTCCAAGATCACTCACATGGCTGCTGGCAAGAGGCTCCAGTTCCCTGCCAGATGGGCCTCTCTGTAGGACTGCTGTCTTCTCCCAAAGCAAATGATCCAAGAGGAGGAGAGAGCTAGGAAATGAGCAAGACAGCACCCAAAACCTAATCTCAGAGATGATATGCAACCACTTCTGCTATATGCTGTTGGCCACACAGGTCAGTCCTGGTAAATGTGCAAGGGGATTACAAAAAAGGCAGGAAGTGGGGATCACTAATGACCATCGTGGATGCAGGAGATCACATTTGACTTCTCCCCTTCTCTATCCTGCTCCTTACATTCTCCTATTTTTTTTTTTTTTTTTTTTTTTTTTTTTTTTTTTTTTTTTTTTTTTTTTTTTTTTTTGAGACAGAGTCTTGCTTTGTTGCCCAGGCTAGAGTACAGTGGTGTGATCTAAGCTCACTGCAACTTCCCCTCCCAGTTTGAAGCAATTCTCCTGCCTCAGCCTCCCAAGTAGCTGGAATTACAGGTGCGTGCCACCACGCCCAGCTAATTTCTGTATTTTAACAAGATCAGACGAGATCAGGCACATTCAGGATGATATGACCGTAGACTAACTTTTATATTTTTAGCAGAGATGGGGTTTCACCATGTTGGCGGGTCTGGTCTCAAAGTCCTGACCTCAGGTGATCTGCCGGCCTTAGCCATTCCAAGTGCTGGGATGAAAGGCATGAGCCACCATGCCTGGCAGGTTTTCCTAGGAGCACTTCTTAATGAATCACTTGTATCTGAATCCTAGTCTCAGGGACTGCTTCTGCAGGAACTCAGCCCAAGACAGACTGCAAAGTCCTCCAGGATATGCCTCTTGCCTAAGTCTCCAATTTCATCTCTTGCCAGCAACACATGCCTCACCCTTGATGTGCCAGCAACCTCGAAATGATACTTGAAATCACCTGCACATAGCAAGTAATCTTTCCATGCCTTTACTCAGAGGACAGAAAAAGGGTCTTAATCATCTTTTTATCTCTGTCACTTGCTCCCTTAGATATTTGTTGAATGAATGAATGCGAACATCATAAAATCTTCACTGTCAGTGGAAACATCCTTAAATGGCTACTGCGCAGGGTGGGTGGAGAAAATGACACATGGCTTTGTTCTGTCACCTTCAGCAAGTTTGACAACTTCACCACGCCCTCTATACTCTGGGACAGGAGAATAAGGGAATCCATTCATTCATTCAACAAATACTTATTGAAACTCACTGTATAACTAGCATTTTCCTGAGCACTGGAGAAGCATTAATGAAACAAAGAAGTTTAAAATCTGCCTTCAAGAGCTTCTATTCTAGTGCAGGAAAATAGTGAGAGCTAAAAGATATCGAGTGTTATTATGTCCCAGGCACTGTCCTAGGGGCGTGTGTGTGTGTGTGTGTGTGTGTGTGTGTGTGTACATACACATATAGAGAGAGTGCCTCATTTAATACTTATATAATCCTATGAGATAGGTGTTATTATTATTCTAATTTTGAAAACAAGGAGACTAATACACAGACAATAAATAGTAGGCCTGGAATTTGAACCCAGTTTGTAGCACTCCAGAGCCAATATTCTTGTCTACTTTACTCAACAAATGGAAGTGTACTAAAAAATGCCTTGAAGTGGCAGAACCAACAACACACTTGTTTGTTTTTCTGGATTTTCTTATCCATACAATGTGTTTTATTTTAAAACTCAGAAAAGGGGAAATAAGAAACTGCTGATGCCTAGTATAACTAGAATAAAAACAGCCACTTTGGGCCAGGCGCAGTGGCTCACGCCTGTAATCCCAGCACCTTGAGAGGCGAAGGTAGGTGGATCACTTGAGGCCAGGAGTTCAAGACAAGCCTGGCCAACATAATAAAACCCCATCGCTACTAAAAACACAAAAAATTAGCCAGATGTGGTAGCACATACCTGTATCCTAGCTGGTCAGGAGGCTGAGGCATGAGAATTGCTTGAGCCCAGAAGGTGGAGGTTGCAGTGAGCTGAGGTGGCACCACCGCATTCTAGCCTGGGTGATAGAGTGAGACTGTCTCCAAAAAAAAAAACCAACCAAACTAAACCAAACAAAACAAAAAAGCAGCCACTTTGAGCTGGAACAGGCCGAAGAGGCAATACAGTGAAGAAGCAATAATTTAAGTAGAAGTCAGGAGTCAGGGCTGAGCTAGAACTGGTAGTGTGGTACTGTCCGTTTCCTCTTCTTCATGATAAGGAAGCTGGATGAATGTAGTTCTAAGATTCTTTCTTCTATTTCTTTGATAGCAACCTTAATGAGCTGGCTGTTAAGATTTCAACACCTTTATGAAATGTGACTTTGCATTCTATTTATCAGCCTGTATATGTATCTCCCCTGCTAGACAATAAGCCCTGTAGTAAAAGAATGTTCTTTTACACACCACTATATATCATATACACCATGCCATCTGGGGCATGTCTTACCATGGAGAATGGGCCTCTGTTTCTGAAGACCACCCTTGAAAAGACGCCTTCAAAGTCACAGACGGAATGAATAAAAGAGTCAAGATCTAGACGAAAGACTGTCCCATTCCAAAGCAAGTGTTTTCCACTCACACCTAATGACTCGGGAAAGAGCAATTGCTTAAATAGTATTCCTGCTGGGTCAGCGTATTGTTCCTTAAAGCCTATTTCAAATACTTCTCTCTCAGCCAAACACATTCACTCATAAGTTCAACACTGACTTTTCTAAATGCCTCAGACAGCATCTGTCACCTTGAAAATGGAGCCTCTTATGAGCAAGGTAGGTCCTAGTCTGACTCTTGATTCTCAGCTCAGAAGCACTGTGGAGATATACTTCAGAAGAGATAAAAAACACGAGTATACCAATATTGACATTTTTATTTCTTTAGATGTATGGGAATTCATTGCATTGTACTTCACATGCCTTTACATCTTAATTGTTAAATATGTTTTTTTAAGGGAGGCATTGTTTTTCCCCTGAAAGATCCTAGTTTCTTGGAAAATTTATGAAGTTTCAATTTCTTTTTTTGATGAAGTCTCACTCTGTGGCCCAGGCTGAAGTGTAGTGATGTGATGTCAGCTCACTGTAACCTCTGCCTCCTGGGTTCAAGCAATTCTCCTGCCTCAGCCTCAGAGTAGCTGGGACTACAGGAACGTGCCACCACGCCCAGCTAATTTTTTTTTTTTTAAATAGAGACGGAGTTTCACTATGTTGGTCAGGCTGGTCTCTGACTCCTGACCTTGTGATCTGCCTGCCTCCGCCTCCCAAAGTGCTGGGATTATAGGTGTGAGCCACCATGCCCCACCTGTAGTTTCAATTTCTTAGTAATACCCTAGTTCCCCACAAGTCTGTGAGGGTTGAGGTCCTAGCGGAAAACACATATCACACTTGGAAAGGGTTACTTAAGAGAGTTTAATAAAGGGGCTAACTAAAAACGGTGGGTTTCTATTTGGGAGGCTGAGGCAGGAGGATTGTTTGAGGCCAAGAGGAGTTTCAGACCAGCCTGGGCAACATAGCAAGACCCACAGTTTCTACACACATTTTTTTTTAATTAGCAGGGTATAGTTGTGTGTACCTATAGTCCCGGCTACTTGGAAAGATGTCAGGGGAAGATCACTTGAACTCAGCAGTTCAGTGTTGCAGGGAACTATGATCATGTCACTGCACCCCAGCCTGGGTGACACAGCATGACTCTGTCTCTAAAATTTAAAAAAAAAAAAAAAATTAAGGGCTGGATGGGATAAGGGAAATCAGCATGGGCATGGTACAACACCTCAAGACTAAGAACAGCGAGAGCCATTACTGCTCCTAGGTCAGAAGGAGCAAGAGTGGGGAGCACTTAGGGAAACCTGGCAAGAGCTGTGGAAAGGCCTGGCAGAGAGGCATGTGGCCTCTATTTAGGAATGTGATGCTTGTAGCCTGACTGGGGAGGGGAGGGGAGGGCTGAATATTATTCTCATCTCACCTTGTCAGCTCCTGCTGGTGCCTCCCATTGGCCTGACACAACCAAGAGCCTGGGTAACATGGTTTGGCTGTGTCCCCGCCCATATCTCACCTTGAATTGTAATAATCCCCACATGCCAAGGGGGGGACCAGGGGCGATAACTGGATAAATGGAGGTGGTTTTCCCAACACTGTTCTTGTGATAGTGAATGAGTCTCACAAGATCTGACGGTTTTATAAATCGGAGTTCTCCTGCACAAGCTCTGCTAACCTGCAGCCATGTAAGGAATGACTTTGCTCCTCGTCTGCCTTCTGCCACGATTGTGAGGCCTCCCCAGCCATGTGGAACTGAGTCCACTAAACCTCTTTCCTTTATAAATTACCCAGTCTGGAGTATGTCTCTATTGGCAGTGTGAGAACAGACTAATACATTGGGTAATGCGACCTCCCAGGTGAGCCTCCCAGAGCACAGAGCTGGAGAAGAGTGGAGCAGGGGTCTAAAGTGGCCAAGTGACTCTCTTGCTTAGAAGCCAGTGAACTGAGATTGCATGACAACAGCCACCCGCTTCAGGAGTCAGATGTCAGAAAGCGGTTGGTAGAGGCTGACATGTGGCACACGGCATATCTAGTATTCCCAAAGTGAACAAGCATCCATTTGGCTAAAACAGGAAATCTCTTCAATATTGGATATATTCATTTTGCTTCTCATAAAGAGGAAAAGTCAATCGACAATATATAGAGGAGAAAGAAGTAGATCAAGTGCTATAATTAGGAAGCACAGCGTAACCATAACATTCATGCACTGAACATATGAAAATTCAAATACATTGCAGGAGTGGCAAAAAAGGAAAACAGAATGTGTTTAAGAAGCACAGGAAATCCTGCCACCATGCACTCCACAAGCTTATATATGAAAGTGAGCGTGAGGTCGATGGCATTCATTCACTGTTCTCACCAATCTCAGCTCCCTTGAGCCTCTCACAGTGCAAGTGTTTGCCACACGAAGTGTGATTCTAGTATGTATAGATGTGGTCACATAGGTACTCTTGAATACATAGTTTAGATTTCTATTTATGTTAACATTTATGCATACATGCAGGTTTGTTCACAGAAAAATCATGTGTACTATTCTTTAAAAGCAATTTAAGAAATTTTCAAGGCTTTTTTATGCTTTAGAGCTGTAATTAAACACTTTTTATAATCATAAAACTCTATGCAAAAAATTTTGAGAATAAATTACTTATTTGTATGTATTGTTTTCTGTTCACTGACTTTGAAAGCTCACTCCTACATAAACTATCATCTACTGTAATCTCTTAACAACAAGGTGGAAACTGGGAAAGGAATCTATGGAAAGTCCACTGTGGAAATGGGGAGAGAATGAAAGGAGATTTCTTAGTAGAATAATGAATTAAATTCCTCAGAAAAATCTATTAAGCTTTCTTTGTATCCATATATAACAATTTTTAGATGCTTAAATAAAGCCCTTGGGTCACAGATAAGTGATTCTTAATTATACAAAGAAATAAAAATCTAGGTGATTATTTACCATTCACTCATAAGAATCAAAGAAAGGACTTTAACACAGGATTGGTTTGAGTCCTTCAAGAACCCTCTTGGAGTTAACTGGGGAACTCTGATCTCAAAGTCAGCATAGACTAAGCTGTGCCATAGTAACAATCCCCACACTTCAGGAGCTTAAACAATAAGAGCTATTTCTCAGGCACTCAGCAAAGGGAAGAAGGTAGCTCTGTTCTCCACCATCATTGTCCTCTCTCTAGAACTCAGGCTTATGGAGCCCCCACACTAGCAAACGTTGCCTATCATGGTGGTAGAAAGGGGACACTCACACTAGTAATCTAATGTTTGAATTAGGAGCAGCACAAGACTCTACAACTCACTGCTCATTGGCCAGAACTGGCCACATGGCTCCAACTCAAGGGGGCCAAGAACAGTCATCCTATCATGCACCCAGAAGACTGCAGAACCATAAACAGTCAGTGTGCAGCGTTGCTGGTGACTGTATCAACACAATGACCTTTCCCATGTCCTGGGAACACAGACCGGGACTTGGGAATCTGAGCAGAGTGGAAGATGGGGATCTTCAGACTACTAGGTCAGCAAATCCAGAGAGATTTCGGCAATTAAGTCTGAACCTGTGCCCACATGGTCAGGAGAGTACCTTTTAAAACAGTAGTTCCCAATCTTTTCGGCACCAGGGACCAGTTTCATGGAAGACAATTTTTTTGATGGATGGGTAGGGAGAAGTGGGTATGGTTTCAGGATGAAACTGTTCCACCTCAGATCATCAGGCATTTGATTCTCATAAGGAGGGTACAACCTAGATCCCTCACATGTGCAGTTCACAATAGGGTTCTGCTCCTATGAGAATCTAATGCCACCACTAATCTAACAGGAGGCAGAACCCAGGTGGTAACGTGAGTGATGGAGAGTGGGTATAAGTACAGATGAAGCTTCTCTCACTCACCAGCCACTCACCTCCCACAGTGCGGCCTGTTTCCTAACAGGCCATGGACTGGTGCCAGTCCTTAGCCAGGGTGTTGGGGACCCCAGTTTTAGAAGACTGGAAATGTTGAAGTGTGCTTAAAGATGTCACTTGCCAGCATTTCAGTGTTTTAGAGCTATAGTTAAACATTTTAGATCACAAAATCCTTTGAAAAAAAAATTTGGAGAATGGATCACCAATGTGTATTCACATATCTATAAATTCCATCCATGTACCTACTATGCTAATACATTATGTACATTACTAAACATATAAAAATAGACATTGAAAGGATGAGAAAATTAAGACTGGGCACAGTGGCTTACTCCTGTAATCCCAGCATTTTGGGAGGCTGAGGTAGGTGGATCACCTGAGGTCAGAAGTTGGAGACCAGCTTGACCAATATGGTGAAACCCCATCTCTACTAAAGAAAAAAAATACAAAAATTAGATGGGCGTGGTGGCATGCACCTGTAGTCCCAGATACTCAAGAGGCTGAGACAGGAGAATTGCCTAAACCTGGGAGGCAGAGGTTGCAGTGAGCTAAGATCATGCCACTGCACTCCAGCCTGGATGACAGAGTAAGATTCCGTCTCAAAAAAATAAAAATTTTTAAAAAAAGAAAAAATGAGAAAAATACATATATGCTCTGATATGTTTCCCATCCAATCTCACACCTTCCCTGGGATGTCTGCACCCTGTTTTGGAGAACCTCTCCCTTAAATGACCACAAGGTTTAAGTCCCATTCTCAGGAATAAGAGATCAGTAAGAAAGGGATATGCATGTATAGCAAAGACCTGGAACCAATCCAAATGCCCATCGATAATAGATTGGACAAGGAAAATGTGGCACATATACACCATGGAGTAATATACAGCCATAAATACACGATGAGTTTGTGTCCTTTGTAGGGACATGGATGAATCTGGAAACTATCATTCTCAGCAAACTGACACAAGAACAGAAAATCAAACACCACATGTTCTCACTCATAGGCAAGTGTTGAACAATGACAACACATGGACACAGGGAGGGGAGCATCATACACTGGGGTCTGTTGAGGGGAGCCAGGGGAGGGACAGCAGAGGGGTGGGGAGGTTGGGGAGGGATAACATGGGGAGAAATGCCAGATATAGGTGACGGGCGGGATGGAGGCAGCAAGCCACATTGCCATATAGGTA
This sequence comes from Cebus imitator, assembly GCF_001604975.1. Lineage (NCBI taxonomy): Eukaryota > Metazoa > Chordata > Mammalia > Primates > Cebidae > Cebus > Cebus imitator. The sequence goes on along the minus strand of NW_016107400.1, from coordinate 7,970,206 downwards.
CCTATGCAACAATTCTGCATGATCTGCACATGTACCCCAGAACCTAAAGCACAATTTAAAAAAATAAATTAATTTAAAAAAATAAATGTTTCTAGAAATATGTATTATGTACCCATTTAACTTAAAAACATAAAACATTCATTTTAGAAACATTTCAATATATCCTTCTGATCAAGTGCACATAAAATTATCTGTAATCCCAGATATAACCCCAAAATTATATAACCCCAAAGTGTTAATATCTTGGTACATTCCCTTTTTCTCTGCACAGATATCCATATAGGTACATAACTTTAAAAAGAAATTATTAATGGACACAGTGCTTTGTAATCTCTTTTTCCCCCAGAACACATTGTGAACAATATATTACATATTCCTCTACACGATTTTTACAAGTTTTATCATTTTCCTTATTTCAGTGGTAATATATGTTCATTGTGAAATCTTATTAAATGTGTACAAGCAAAGAGCAAAAATAAAAATTACCCACTTTCCATTACCCAGACATAGCCACTTTTAATATTTTGCTGTTAATGTTTTGTTTTTTTTTTTTTTTTGGTCCAGTTTCTTTTCAATGCACTCACAGTCTTCCATTAATGGGATTACACTCTTCAGACTCTTCTGAAACCTGTGTTATCATTTTATATGTATTGTGAACACCTTTCCTTGTCATAAAATGCTCTTCTACAACACCATTTGAGTAACTCTATATGACAGTGCTTCCAAAACTGATGATCTCTAAATATTATTATAAAACATTGTAATAGGCACATTGAGAAAAATATGTTTCGTTGTAAAATAAGTTAGGAAAATGCTGTCTTTTTTGAACCATTATCATGCACATTAGCTATTAAAGTCTGAAAATCCTACAACTAAAAAAAATTGACTTTGTTTAGCATGAGGTTTCTCAAATTTATTTGAGCACGATTTACTTTTTTGAGACACTTCAAATGACATCCTGCAGAGGCATGTTAATTACTGTATATTCCAGTCCTGTCTTTATAACATTTAAGTTGCCATAATTTTACCTATAAATATCAGTGTTGTAATGAGTATTCTTGTCTCTCTGTCTTACGCCCTTCACATATATATATTATATTTATAATAAATTTTTATATTTATTATATATTATATATAATTCATATATATTATTATTTTAAGTTCTGGGATACCTGTGCAGAATGTGCAGGTTTGTTACACAGGTATACATGTGGCATGGTGGTTTGCTACACCCATCAACCTGTCATATAGGTTTTAAGCCCCACATGCATTAGATATTTGTCCTAATGCTCTCCCTCCCCTTTCCCCCCCACCTGCAGACAGGCCCTGGTGTGTGATGTTTTCTTCCCTGTGTCCACGTGTTCTCACTGTTCAACTCCCACTTATGAGTGAGAACATGCAGTGTTTGGTTTTATGTTCTTGTGTTAGTTTGCTAAGAATGATGGTTTCCAGCTTCATCCATGTCCCTGCAAAGGCCATAAACTCATCCTTTTTATATGGCTGCATAGTATTCTATACACCTTCATATATTATAAGATAAATTTAATAAAAAGGAATTGTCAACTTAAAGATGAATATAGATTTTGAAGGTTTCTCGCCTAACAAATTGCTTTCCAGAAATGTTAAACTTATTTATATTTCTACTGGGAGGACGTAAGAATACTCATTTTCACACAACCATGCCAGCACTGGGTATTGCTATTTTAAGAGTAAGTAAACACATAAATAACTGGTCTTCCTATTTCAAAAGCAATTAATGTTTGTTGTATAAATTTTTAAAGTTAATATACAAAAAAAAAAAAGAAAAATCATTCATAATCCCACAAATCAAATATAATAACTACCTACATGGGAGGCAGTATATGATCATGGATGTTCTATTATTTTTTTAAATGTAATTATGCAAGTTCTATATCATGCCATTTTACACTTAATATTATATTTTTTAATATTATTGCTTCAATTTCCTTTTTTTTTTTTGAGACAGAGCTTGCTCTGTCACCCACCCTGGAATGGCACAGCAGTGGCACAATCTCCACTCACTGCAACCTCCACCTCCTGGATTCAAGCTATTCTCCTGCCTCAGCCTGTCCAGTAGCTAGGATTACAGGTATGCACCACCACACCCAGCTAATTTTTCTATTTTTAATAGAGATAGGGTTTCATCATGTTAGCCAAGCTGGTCTCAAACTCCTAACCTCAAGCGATCTGCCTGCCTCCCAAAGTGCTGGGATTACAGGCATGAGTCACTGCACCCGGCCTGCATTTGTTTTAATTATAGCAAAGACTGAGCAGTTTCTCAGTGGTTTTTTCAAGGCAATTGTTTATACATGTCTTATGCTCATTTGTCTGTTGAAGTCTGTATTTTTCTTATAGTTTCGAGGATGCTTTTGATGTATTAATTAACTTAGCTATTTTTCATGTATGATGCAAATATTTTCCCAAATTACTGGTTTCTTTTTAATTTTACTTATGTGATTTTTTTACATACTATATTTCTGATTGTTTTCTAGTTAGATCTGTACAAGTTATTTTTTTGCCTTTTGATGTTGGTCTTTCATGTAAAGATTAGAAATTCCTCCTAATCTTCACGATTATATTATATTCTTTCAGTGTTGATAGTTTTCTAAAAATATTTACATCTCCGATCCAGCAGAAGAAACAGAAACCAGGTGCCATACCCAAGAAGATGGGCTCCATGCATGCAATTTCATTCTATTCAAATCTCCCCCATATGTTTTAAGCTATCGGGCTGCGTGCAAACTTGCCTCAAATCCCATCCCAGTCTTCTCTCCCTTGTGTGGTGACCAGAATGTTAAAAGTATACCATGTCTTGGCTGGGTGCAGTGGCTTATGCCTGTAATCCCAGCATTTTGGGAGGCTGAGGCAGGTGGATCACTTGAGTTCAGGAGTTCAAGTCCAGCTTTGTCAACATGGTGAAACCCTGTCTCTACTAAAAATATAAAAATTACTCAGGAGTGGTGGCAGACACCTATAATCTCAGCTACTCGGGAGGCTGAGGCAGGAGAATCACCTGAACCCAGGAGGCAGAGGTTGCAATGAGTCGAGATCTTATCACTGCACTCCAGCCTGGGTAACAGAGTGAGAAACCGTCTCAAAAACAACAACAAAAAAGTTTGCCATGTCTTCCACTTTGTCATGTCTGCATGCAAGTTGTGGCATGTTCTTTTTGCCAGCAACTTCTGTCCATCTAACTCTATTGATTCAAACTAGTTTATTTCTGGTGAAAAAATATTATATAGTAATTATTCTCAAGAACATACACCCATTACAAAAATTTCTTACCAAATATCTTTTCCTATTCCTATTATTCAATCTAATACATTTCCTTACTCTGTTAAAATAGATTTGTGCTAATTAGTACTACCCATCAAATGGCATCTGATATAGCAAAGATAGTTTGTGGGGAAATTGTCAGAAGGGTTGGAAGGGAGGAAGAATGGCAAGTTTAGCTTTAAGTGGAAAGGTATGCTGGTTTTAGTTTGTTTTTGTTTTGTTTTTAAAAAAAAAAGAGTTCTGGGGAAGAGAATCGAAGAATGGAAGAGGAGACACAATAAAAATATAATAATAACAATGCCCTTTCTTCAAAGAGCCAAACCAAAATAGATGGAAAACATGAAAGAACACATAAATTATAATTGGAAAAATATAGAAAGGAGATGATTGGACTAAAGGAAGATTTTATTAGAAAGCTGATAGACTCAGGAATATAACAAGAGTTTGAAATTAAAAAAAAAATTATCTCAGAAGTGAAGTCTAAGAAGAAACATGAGTCAAAATTGTATGTGAGTTTATTATTTGACTCAGCAATCCCATTTCTAGGAATCTATTTCAAATATACACAAACAAAAGCATGAAAAGGACATAACACAAACCTATGCATTGCAGCATCATTTGTAACAGAAAAAAACTGGAAAAAAACAACCAGATGCCCAACAGTAGAGGGTTGGGTTCCATAACAAAGATACATCTACACGCAGCGAAATACTGTGAAGCTCGGGAAAAAATATAAAATATCTATACACACTGCTATGTGATTATCTCTAGGATATATTGTTAAGCAAAACCAAAACAAACTGTGTGTGTGTGTGTGTGTGTGTGTGTGAGTGCATGCGTGTGTGTGTGTGCACGTGTGCATGTAAGTATAAAGCAAAACCCATTGTTTAAACAGTGAGAAGAGAATGGAGGAGACAGGAGTAGAAACTAGACCTCTCCAAATATACAATGATCTGTAGATTTGACTTTGAAACCACGCATTTTTTTAAAAAAAAGCAATCTCTACAATAAACTTGAATATAGATGAAACAAGATTAGACATTAGTTGTTCACTGTTGAAACTATATAATAGGTACATGAGATTTTTATAAATTTTTTGTATGTATTTGGGGAAAAGTTTACAATAAAGAGCATTTGTTTTAACACACTACCATGGCCAGACCACCTAATTCTGCCCACAAACCATCTCTTTTCCCCATTATGACCTAAAGGAATATGTATGCACAGACAAATGAACAGAAAATGCAAGGAAAATAGCACTCCATTGTTTGATCTGGCTTTGATCCTAAATCTCAATGCAGAAGTTGGGTAAAACTAGCCGTACCATATGGCTTAGAAGGCTGGAGCTGTAAGGGGCTCTCTTTCTCTCCCTGCATATCTGATGCTACCTCTGCACAGAATGTCCAATCCACTACAGCCTAAGGAAAGAATTTTCATTTCCCAAGACTCCATGTGCTATAAAGCACATCCAAATCCATTTTCTGAAATCTAACTTGCCTGAGAAGGAATGGGAATAGAACTGGAGAGAAGGGGAGTAAGGTGAGCAGAGAAGAGCTTTGAATCCTTTGCATTTTTTAAATTTCCAACACTCAAATCCTCCTCTAAGCTTTGCTTCTGCTACAGAGGCCAAAAGTGTGGTTGGAATTCAGGATCAACTCTTTCTTTGCTGCTATGCCCCATCCCCAAAGGCTTTATATCATAGCTTCACGATACTTCACTCTGTTTTTCCCATTTGCAACTTAACTTCTTGAAATTCTTCAAAGTTTTTTAACCTATGCATGTCCTCCTTTTCTGGTTTCCAGTATGATTAGGGTTTTTCATTTTTTTTAATGAACATTTTGAGGCTGGGTGCAGTGGCTCACACCTGTAATCCCAGCACTTTGGGTGGCCAAGGCAGGCAGATCACGAGGTCAGGAGATCCAGAGCATCCTGACTAACATAGTGAAATCATCTCTACTAAAATACAAAAATTAGCCAGGCGTGGTGGCGTGCACCTATACTCCCATCTACTCGGAAGGCTGAGGCAAGACAGTCACTTGAACCCAGGAAGCAGAGGTTGCAGTGAGCCAAGATCACACCACTGCACTCCAGCCTGGCAACACAGCAAGACTCTGTCTCAAAAAAAAAAAAAAAGGAAAATTTCAATAGCACATCCAAATATACTATGGTACACTATTTTAGAAAGAGGGAAATTAGGTATGACTAGTTGCTAAGGACGCCATAGCAATGGACTACAGACAGAGTAGCCTAAGGAACAGAAATTTATTTTCTCACTGATCTGGAGACTAAAAGCTAGAGATCAAAGTGTTGGCAGGGTTGGTTTCTTCTGAGGCCACTCTTCGTGGCTTGTAGATGGCCTTCTTCTCCCTTTGTCTTCACATGGTCTTCTCCCCATGTGTATTTGGGTCCGAATTTCCTCTTCTTATAAGGACATAAATCATATTGGATTGGGGTCCACCCCGAAGACCCCATCTTAACTTAATTACCTCTTCAATGACCTTATCTCTGCATCAAGTCACATTCTGAGGTACTGGGGTTAAGACTTCAACATTATGAATTGGTTGGAAAGAGAGGACACAATTTGGCTCACAACAGATGTCTTGGCTGAAATTACTAGCTTGGATCAGATGGCTTCAGAGATTGTGTGAAATGGGAGTGACTTGAGTACACTGAAATGAACTTGAGAAAAAGCCAATAAAGAAGAAATTCAAGAAAGAGTGGAATGTTTGATGGAAGGAGGTGGTAGGAGATGAGATTTAGAGTACAGATCTGGAAATTAACCACGTGACAAAACAGGGAAAGGAACAAAGGTTGAAAAGGATACAGAATCTTTTGTATCTTTTCATGGCAGGAAGTCAAGAAATTTCTTGCTTGATGGCTCCTATTTTCTCTGTGAATTGAGAAGCAAGAACCCCAGCTCAAAGTGATGAGGAAGAATTAAAGAGATTAGAAATAGTCCACAATAACTGCCATGGAGAATGAATGAGAGACATAGAAAGATTGCTACATCACAAAAATGGTCCTGAGAAAATCAGTAGGAAAAATACTTGATCGTCCCATATAAATGTTTTTTAAATTCCTGATAGATGAAAGAGTTAGATGTTTTATGAACATACACAAAAATGTAAATATGTGTACATAAGAATAGTTGTCTGACCTTAGGGAAGAAATATTTCTAAGCATAATTATATTTTTAAGAAAACAAGGAAAAATATTAACACTTTTCACTACATAAAACTAAATATTTAATATCACTAATAGTTTAAAAAGCCACCAAAATACTAATTAGAAATTTTTTCCTCTATAAAATTATAAAAGGTAAAGAATGATAACATCTAGTGTTTGCAAGGATATGATCAAATATGGGTTGCCACAGCAATTGAGAATACAAAAGCTTATACCGCATTTCTAGATCCCAACTTGGCAATATCTATCAAGAATGTCTAAAGATCATTTGACTTAGTCCTTCTATTTCTAGAAAACTAAACTAAAGAAATAATCAGAAGTATGCACAGAGATTATGGTGTAAGAAAATTCATTGGTAAATCATTTGTAATATTAAAAAAATGGCAAAATTTTTTTTCATTTTTATGCACAATTTGCAATTGGTTAAATAAATTTTGATGCATCATACTGTGTAATACTGTGTAGTCATTAAAAACATATTGTAAAAGGAAAATCAATGGCATGAAAAAATTCTTGCAATGTAACATTGGGTTAGCAATGAGTGAGGGGTTGTATGCAGGAAAGATACCAAGTACTACATGCCTTAAATGAGAGGACCTGGGCCAGCTCAGAAGTCAGGATAGAGGAAACAGCATAACATAAGGAAATGGTTTCAGATTCTGGAGCCTAAGTCTGCTACAAACTCTAGGCACATAAAGGGTCAAGGAATAAAAGAAACAGACACAGGAAACTTCACTGATTATGTCTTAAACACTCCACCATCTTTTGAAAATCCGTTCTATGTTCAGGGAATTTTCCACATTATAAACCTTTCCTTCCCAATCCAGAAGCTTGGAACTAACTTTCCCAGCCTCCCTTGCAACGATGGCACAGACATGTGACCTAGGCTCTGCCAATCATACAGACACTCCTGAGATTTTAGTTTGAATGACAGCAACCTGGGGAGCAGATACCTGGGGAGCAGATGAGAATATCTAGGGATGCATTGGAGATGGGAGAGGCTGTTAGCATCTGCACTGAGCAGCAACAGCATTAGGTTTTCACTGGAGCAGTCTCACAAGGTGGAGACTTTGTTCCTGGCTGTCTCCAAGTTTGACTCAGCCCCCTTAAAGACTCCATGAAGGAGCTACCTGATATCCTATTTAAAAGATCCCTTTTCTGCTCAAACTACCTCAAGTGAGTTAGTTCAGTTGTTTGCAACCAAGCACATTGACTGATGCAGACTTTACTATAGTTGCAATGCCCACTATATGCTCAATACTTTAAATACATTTATCTCATGGTATCCTCCCAACCACCCTGACTCCTCAACCAGTAAGTGGAAGGGCCGAGAATAAATCCCCAGATCTGTGAGAACCTGAAACCCATTCCTTACTCATAGAAAGTTTCTATTATTCTGCAACCCTTTATTTTCTATCTGTAGAATGAGTACTTTGGGCTAGAAAGATCTCTGAGCTGCTTTTGATTTTAAGTAAGTGTATAGCTCCATGTCCCAGGAGATTTTGTCCCATCACTGTAAAGAATTCAAGAAATCTCTCTTGGATATCTGACCTGATGCCCAGCTTTTCACCATCGTAAGGAGACACCAGTGGAATGAGATTGGGGAGAGCCCTGCAGGTGACCCAGGAGCTTGACCACAAAGCCCATCAGTATTTCCCAGCACTGGACAGACTCCACAGTTACTCTCACTAACCCTGTGTGCAGATTCCACCTCACGAACACTTTCCAGATGAGCTTCCAGGGCTGGCTTTGACAAACAAACTGAAACAGAGGATTCCAATGTAAAAAGTATAGAATTAGCATTGGGAAAACAGGCTATTCTCCCAACTCTGTTACTTACTAGATGACCCTAGGCAAGCCATTTGATCTCTGCAATTCTTCGTGTCCTTCACTGAAAAACTGAGCAGGGTGGTGCAGACCAAATGAGATAATACAAGTGGAAGTGATTTGAAAATTGAGAAGCATTGTACAAATGTGAGGAGCTATCATTAATTTAGAGAGGAATCAAAGAATCTAAAACTGTCTTGCATTTGAATAGTGTTTCTTATTTTGCAACATGCTTTTCTCATTTTTGTCTTCACAGCCACCATGTGAGAAAGTAGGGCAGTTATTATTATCTCCATTTTTACAGATGAGGAACCAGAAGGAAAAGTGACAAAGCCAGCCCTAGAAGCCAGGCATCCTGATTTCCAACCCCATATTCACTCCTGTATATTTGCAGGTAATTTGTCCCTACCCACTGTGCAGATGACATAGACAAGATATCAGAATACAGCTGTCAGTCATAAGGCTGAAAGCTGTCTGCAGGATTTGAGCTCATTGAAAGATATTTGGCCTGTGATGCTCATTTTGGACTTACAAGTGGACTTTCTAGGAAAAAAATAGAGTTACAGAGTTTTGCAATTGCAATGGAGGGCAGGTTAAAAACCAGAAATAGATAAATGTTAAATGCTGAAAGAGATCCAGTGCACATTTTTAGAGCGTGTGCCCCAATCCCATCATCCTCTTTCTGCCATCCCGCAACTCGAGTTAGCATCAGCTGTGACATCTGCACTCTGCATATCAACTGTGGCAGCATTAGGCTGTCCTTGGAGCCATCCTGCAGAAAATTAATATCTAAGTAGGATGCTCAGGTTGAGGTTCACAGACAAATTTGTTTGTATCATCGCTATTGTAGCAATTACGAAGAGTAAATTTCAGGTGCTTTGGCTTTTAAAGAGCATTTCTGCACCTGCTGAGGTTTCAAAATAAGCCTAGAAGGTAGATTGATACCATTCTTAGAAATGACTTACCAAAGAAGACACAACTAATGAGGTTTTATCATTTGAATCGTGAACAAACCCAATCATCCTGGTATGTCACTGATAGATTGGATTATTGTCCAGCCTCTCCTCTTGAGGCAGAACAGCCTTCGGGCTTGGTCATTTGTTTCTTTTACTCCACAAAGTGTGTTTGCTAGTTCCAAGCCAAGCCCTGAAGAGGCACCATGTATTTCTACATATCCTCTTTCTGCAAAGTGACCTACCACAAGAGGAGATGCCCGAGGAACTGGCTACTCCAAAGGGAATGAGGACACTTGCAGAAAGCCTGAACTCAGACTCCATCCTGCTGCTCAAAGCATGGATCCCTACCTTGGCCAAATTGCACCCAAGACATAGACCCATAAGTATGAAATAAATGCTGGATATTTTAAGCTTCTGCTTTAGAGATAGTTTGTTATGCAAAATATTTCTGCAAATAATTGACTGATGCCGTTGCTTTCACCAGAAGAAATGATTGTAAATTAAAGGGCCTATTTGTTTTGTTTTAAGATTCTTGATTTTTCATGGGTGGCAGGTAAGAACTTCTCTACAATATATGAAGTAAGAAATGTTCTATTTATTTATTTCCCTGATGACATGTCCAATACCCCTCAGTACTAGACTCCCTTCACAATATAGGATCTCATAAAAAATCCTGGGCAGATGTATCTCCAGACAAATGGAGGAGGGGCCAGGGCAGGGGGGTCCCTATTTTTGTCATTGCCCCTTCACTACTCTAGAATTTCATCATAGTCATTGCTACTATAGGCAGGTTCAGAAATCACACTGATGAAACGGATATTTTACGTTTTACTGCTTGACGCTAACCAGGATTTGACCAGGTTAGGCCAAGGTGAGAGTCCTTGGATGATAATGAGTCTGACATTAGGAATAATTTGGACCAGCTGTGGTGTCTCATGCCCATAATCTCAACACATTGGGAGGTCAAGGTGGGTAGATCACTTGATCCCTGGAGTTTGAGAACAGCCCAGGCAATACAGCAAAGCCACGTCTCTACAAAAATTAGCCAGGCACGGTGGCTGTTACCTGTGGTCCCAGCTACTCAGAAGGCTAAGGTGGGAGGATCACTTGAGTCCAAGGAGGTTGAGGCTACAGTGAGCTATGATCACACCACTGCACTCCAGCCTAGGTGACAGAGTGAGACCCTGTCTTTTTTGTTTTGTCTCAAAAAAAACAAACAAAAAAAGAAGAGTTTGGGCCAGGCACGGTGGCTCACACCTGTAATCCCAGCACACTGCGAGGCTGAGACAGGTGGAGCACTAGAGGTCATGAATTTGAGACCAGCCTGGCCAACATGGTGAAATCCTATCTCTACTAAAAATATAAAAATTAGCACAGTGTGGTGGTACACTACTGTAATCCCAGCTATTCGGAGGCTGCAGCAAAAGAATCACCTGAACCCGGGAGGTTGAAGTTGCAGTGAGCCCAGATTTCACTACTGCACTTCAGCCTGGACAATAGAGCAAGACCTTGTCAAAAAAAAAAAAAAAAAAAAAAAAAAAAAAAAAAAAAAAGAGTTTGTTGGCCATATAGTTCACAGAGTTTATACTGGGTCTAGATGATCTCAGGAATTCAAAGTCAGCTCTATGTTTCTCCATTTATTCAAGACTACTTGTATGCCTCTCTGAAAAAAAGTTTTGGCTTTTTTTTTTTTTTTGAGACAGAGTCTTGCTCTGTCACCCAAACTGGAGTGCAGTAGCGCTATCTGGGCTTACTGCAACCTCTGCCGCACGGGTTCAAGCAATTCTCCTGCCTCAGCCTCCTGAGTAGCTGAGATTACAGGCACATGCCACCATGCCTGGCTAATTTTTGTATCATTAGTAGAGATGGGGTTTCAGCATCTTGGCCAGGCTAGTCTTGAACTCCTGACCTTGTGATCCATCCACCTCAGCCTCCCAAAGTGCTGGGATTACAGGCATAAACCACCGTGCCCAGCATCTTCAAGATCTATTTCTAATAGTGCCATAGGTGAGGTGTCCAAGATGCTAATTTTGTGCCCCCAGCACCTCCTTTTCCCTACCCTGCACCTAGCCCAGCTCTTTAATCCCGCCCTTTATATACCCCACTCCTTCCCCAAGAACAGCTTGTCACGCCTTCCTTGTGCAAACTCTGTACCTTTCCTCATTACAGCACTGATTGCACTGAATTGCTTTTTTCTTAGAACAGAGACTATGCTTCATCATCTTTGTAACACCAGCACCATGATTGGCATCGTGTGTTTGATGAATAATAGCAAAATCATGGCCAATCTATATGAGCATTTCCTTGGTTCCAGGCAGGATTCTATGCACTTTATTTGAGTTGACTTATTTAGCCCTCACAACAAACCTTTACAGATATTACTACCTCAATTTCCATAGATAAAGAATAAACTAAAAGGTGCTAAGTAAATCGCACAACATCACACAATGACAGTGGGAAAATCTGGGATTTGAATCTGGGTCCTTCTGATGCAGAGCCCTGTATGGATAACTGAACAACATGACTATTCTCATTATATTACACTGGATCAGAATCAAGGAGCAAAAGACTGTTTCTCTTATGTTATTCGGAATCTGAGGCAATCATTACAAAAATTTCTGTCTCAAGGGCAGGGAGGCTGTATGAGCTGGGATGATATTGTGGCCTATTGTGCTGGTAAACAAAGTTTTCAAACAGTGACTCCTTGTCCAGTGTCCACAGACTTCAGTACAGGGAGAGATGAACCTAAGTGCTGGTCTCAATCTAGAAATGTAAAAACAAAAGGTCCGAGCAATGCTTTAGACAGCATTGACCGAGGACAATTATTGTCCAGAGGGATTCGAATCCTATTGATAATCCAGCCAGAAAATTCTGCCTTGTTGGCTGGATCATTTGCTAGTCAGAGATTATAGAGACAACATTCTCCTCTGTCAGCCCAGATCCATTAGCCATGAGCAGGAGCACCAGCAGCCAGTGCGGCTGCTTCCCCTTCTGCGGTGTTAACTTCTTGCACAGGACAACTCCCTGTGTTTTTATGTTCTCTGCTATTCACAGTGTGTACCTGAAAACAGAGAGTTGTTTCCTAGGTCAAAAAATATTCTTCATCACCATACCGGTGGGAAACTGACGCCAAGCCAGGAATCTCAAATCCAAATGCTTGTCACATAAATGAGTGAACTTGGCTGGGTGGGGAATAGGGTAAACTATAGGCTACATGCTTTATTCATCATACCTTTTTATTTTCTGTTTTTCTGATGCTTTGGCAGCTAGGGTCTTGTTGACCCCGGAAAGACCATCTCTCCCAGGTACTGTCAATTCCTGGAGAGAGTAAACGACTCACCTGTGAGTTCCTTTTACATGCAAATTAACCAATCCAGAGTCCATATCCCCAAATGTCTCCATTGTACCCCAAACACCAGGTTCTTTCACTCTGGGCCACTATTCCCTGCCCTGATCACCCTAGAGTCAAGTACTACACAACCTGGGACAACTCCTACATCCCAAAGTCCATTGAAAATATTCCCACTGGCCAATCCTAAACCTGCTTACCCTGCTCTGCCTCACCTTTGACCAAAGAAAGCACAATAAAAGTTCTTGCCCAAATTTTCCCTCACTCTCTCTACCTCCTGTCCAACCCTAGTGCCCCTGGACTCAACCGATCCTCCAGCCTCAGCCTCCAAGAAGCTGTGACTACAGGTATACATCATGCCCAGTCAAAAATTGCGTTTTCAATAGCCATCATCCCCAATCTGTTGACCTTACCCTATGTGAATAATAATAATCAAAACCTACATTTAAAAACATGTGCCCACATAGGCCGGGCACAGTGGTTCATGCCTATAATCTCAGCACTTTGGGAGGCCGAGGCAGGCAGACCACCTGAGGTCGGGAGTTCGAGACCAGCCTGACCAACATGGAGAAAGCCCATCTCTACTAAAAATACAAAATTAGCCAGGCATGGTGGTGCATGCCTGTAATCCCAGCTA
>NW_016107400.1:7894580-7956564 GCF_001604975.1 Cebus imitator | reverse complement strand
GCCCAGCTAATTTTTGTATTTTTGTGGAGATGGGGTTTCACTACGTTGGCCAGGATATTCTCAAACTCCTGACCTCAGATGATCCACCTGCCCTGGTCTCCCAAAATGTTGAGATTACAGGTGTGAGCCACCATGCCCAGCCTGTGATTTTTTTTAAGAGAAGCTAGAAGCCTGGATTTATTTGTCTCTGAAAGTTTAATGTTGATAAGTAACTCAGATTTAAAATGCTGTGTTGTTCATGTGTATCCCCAAACACTGGAGAGCTAAGGAAAAAGAAATAGAAAATGGAAATGGAACAGCCAATCAGACTTGAAGCGGAATATTATCTATGGTTTCCCATCCCTGCCCTACTGAAATTGGCCAGACTAGCATAAACACATAATTCTAGGTCTAAGGAATGATGTCTTTGATCAGTACAAAAGGAAATACTTTTCAAGTTTTCTAACCTGACTCCCAGTCAGAAATATATTTTCCATTACAACATACATATTTTCATATTTCTCTACCTGAAATAAAAATGTTAACCTTACTGTATGTAATGTACTTTGACATTTTCTGTTCTATTTTATTCCATTTAAATTTTTAATGACTGCTGTTCATTACTACTCCCTATATTTATGTTACAACCTGTCAGTGGATCTCAAGCCACAGATTGGGAAAAAAAAAAAAAAAAGATTCAGAGATTTGTGGCACCAGTCCATTACGTTACTGATAAGGAAACCGAGATTCACAGAGTACTGCGAGTTTTCCATTATTACACAAGGGAAATGTCAGAGCCAAACCTAAAGCTAATTATCAAGTCAAGACCATTTCCCTAATGTACTTATGTCCCTAAATGCATTGTGTGCACATGTATAGGTAAGGGTTCAGTAAAGAAACAGACCACTAGCATACATACACATACGTATATATGTGTATCTGTCATATGTGTGTGTATAGGTATGTGGTATGTATATATAATATATATAAACTTGTTATAGAGATTTGACTTTACACAGGCTAAAGTTAAGAAGTTAAATAGTTTCTGGAAGGCTATTGACTTCATATCTGATGCTGGAGCTTAAAGTTCACAAAGAACAGAAATAAACTAGAGCCCATGAGAACAAAAAGCAGCCGTATCTGTTCTTGTTATCGCTGACCTCAGTCATGTAGATGTCCTAGAGAGGATGAAGGGGCGCTTTGTCATGGATTAACAGCACACATGCGGCCCCAGAGTCAGAGAAGTTGAAGGAGGATCCAGAAGAAAGCCCCAACACTGCCTCGAGCCAAGGAGCTGTACCAGCAGATCTGCAAAGCCGCTGTTACTTCACTTCAGGCTCCAAAACTCCCACAGCAATCTCTCTGTGGCCCACGCTTTCTTTAGACATTTAGAAAGCATGCTCAGGCCGGGCGCGGTGGCTCACGCCTGTAATCCCAGCACTTTGGGAGGCCGAAGCGGGTGGATCACGAGGTCAAGAGATCGAGACCATCCTGGTCAACATAGTGAAACCCCGTCTCTACTAAAAATACAAAAAATCAGCTGGGCATGGTGGCGCATGCCTGTAATCCCAGCTACTCATTGCACTCCAGCCTGGGCAACAAGAGCGAAACTCCGTCTCAAAAAAAAAAAAAAAAAAAAAAAAAAAAAAAAAGAGAGAAACTCCGTCAAAAAAAAAAAAAAAAAAAAAAGCAAGCATGCTCATAGTTCAATTTTTTAAAACTGAATATCTATTGCTTCAATTTATTATTATTATTATTATTATTACTACTACTACTGAGACGGAATCTAGCTCTGTCGCCCAGGCTGGAGTGCAGTGGCGCAATCTCGGCTCACTGCAAACTCTGCCTCCCAGGTTCAAGCGATTCTCTTGCCTCAGCCTCCCAAGTAGCTGGGATTACAGGCACACAACACCCCTTCAGGCTAATTTTTGTATTTTTAGTACAGACAGGTTTTGCCATGTTGGTCAGTCTGATCTCAAAGTCCTGATCTCAAGTGATCCTCCCACCTCAGACTCCCAAAGTGCTGGGATTACAGGCATGAGCAACTGTACCCAGCCTTATTGCTTCAATTATTAAAATCAAGAATACAGAGTATCTATAGATGAGAAAAAATAAGGCCGGGCATGGTGGCTCATGCCTATAATCCCAGAACTTTGGGAGGCCAAGGTGGGTGGATCACCTGAGGTCAGGAGTTCAAGAGCAACCTGGCCAACATGGCGACACCCCGTTCCTATTAAAAATATAAACATTAGCTTGGCATGATGGTGTTTGCCTGTAATCTCAGGTACTTGAGATGCTGAGACAGGAGAATTGCTTGAACCTAGGGGGTGGAGGTTGCAGGAGCTGAGATTGCACCACTGCACTCTAGCCTGGGCTACAAAGTTAGACTATGTCTCAAAAAAAAAAAAAAAATAGTTTGATGGTTTCTCCAGTTCTGTGAATGTGGTTTCTTGCTTAGAATTGTTCTTAAGCTACCTATGACCCTCTTCACAGAGCTGGAAAACCACCTTAAACTTCATATGGAACCATAAGAGAGCCCGTATAGCCAAGGCAATTCTAAGCAAAGAGAACAAAGCTGGAGGCATCAAGCTACCTGACTTCAAACTATACTACAAGCCCACAGTAACCAAAACAGCATGGTACTGGTACCAAAACAGAAATATAGACCAATGGAACAGAACAGAGGCCTCAGAGGCAATGCCACACATCTACAACCATCTGATCTTTGACAAACCTGACAAAAACAAGCAATGGTGAAAGGATTCCCGGTTTAATAAGTGGTGTTGGGAAAACTGGCTAGCCATGTGCAGAAAGCAGAAACTGGACCCATTTCTGACACCTTACACTAAAATCAACTCCAGATGGATTACAGACTTAAACATAAGACCTAACACCATAAAAACTCTAGAAGAAAACCTAGGCAAAACCTTTCAGGACATAGGCATAGGCAAGGACTTCATGACTAAAACACCAAAAGCATTGGCAACAAAAGTCAAAATAGACAAATGGACCTAATTAAACTCCAGAGCATCTGTACAGCAAAAGAAACAATCATTAGAGTGAACCAGCAACCAACGGAATGGGAAAAAAATTTTGCCATCTACCCATTTGACAAAGGGCTAATATCCAGAATCTACAAAGAACTAAAACAGATTTACAAGAAAAAAAACAAACTAACCCATTCAAAAGTGGGCAAAGGATATGAACAGACACTTTTCAAAAGAAGACATATATGAAGCCAACAAACACATGAAAAAATGCTCATCATTACTGGTCATTAGAGAAATGCAAATCAAAGCCACATTGAGATACCATCTCACGCCAGTTAGAATGGCCATCATTAAAAATATCTGGAGACAACAGATGTTGGAGAGGATGTGGAAAAATAGGAACACTTTTACACTGTTGGTGGGAGTACAAATTAGTTCAACCATTGTGGAAGACAGTGTGGCGCTTCCTCAAAAACCTAGAAATAGAAATTTCATTGACCCAGCAACCCCATTACTGGGTATATATCCAAAGGATTATAAATCATTCTATTATAAAGACACATGCACATGTATGTTCACTGTGGCACTGTTGACAATAGCAAAGACCTGGAACCAGCCCAAATGCCCATCAGTGATAGACTGGACAGGGAAAATGTGGCACATATACACCATGGAATACTATGCAGCCATCAAAAACGATGCGTTCATGTCCTTTGTAGGGACAAGGGTGAATCTGGAAACCATTATTCTCAGCAAACTGACATAAGAACAGAAAACCAACCACCACACATTCTCACTCACAGGTGGGTGTTGAACAATGAGAGCACATGGACACAGGGAGGGGAGCATCACACACTGGGGTCTGTTGGGGGAGAATAGGGGAGGGACAATGGTGGGTAGGGAGATTGGTGGGATAACATGGGGAGAAATGCCAGATATAGGTGATTGGGGGATGATGGCAGCAAACCACATTGCCATGTGTGTACCTATGCAACAATCTTGTATGTTTTGCACGTGTACCCCAGAACCTAAAGTGCATTAAAATATATATTTTTTTAAATGATGAGAAAAAAAAGCACACTCTATTTTTATTCTTTTCCCTTCTTTCCCCAGTTTATTATCTGAAATTTTATTATTGTATTCTTATTATTTTTCTTATTTTTATTTCAATAGGTTTTGGGGGAACCAGTGGTAATTAGTTGCATGGATAAGTTCTTTAGTGGTGATTTCTGAGATTTTGGTACAGCCATCACCCGAGCAGTATATCCTGTACCCAATGTGTAGCATTTTATCTGTTGCCTTCTCCCACCCTTCCCCAAGTCCCCAAAGTTCATTGTAGCATTCTTATGGCTTTCCATCCCCATAGTTTATCTCCGACTTATAAGTGAGAACATACAATGTTTGGTTTTCCATTCCTGAGTTACTTCACTTAGAATAATGGTCTCTAATTCAATCCTCATGCTGCAAATGCCATTATTCCATTTCTTTTTATGGCTGAGCAGTATTCCATGGCATACATATACCACATTTTCTTTACCCACTCATTAAGTGATGACATTTGAACTGGTTCCACATTTTTGCAATTGAAAATTGTGCTGCTATAAACAAGAGTGTGCAAGTGTCTTTTTCATATAATGACTTCTCTGCCTCTGGATATATACCCAGTAGTGGGATTGCTGGATCAAATGGGAGTTCTACTTTTAGTTCCTTAAGGCATCTCCACAGTGTTTTCCACAGTGGTTGTACTAGTTTGCATTCCCACCAGCAGTATAAAAGTGTTCCCTTTTCACCACACCCACGCCAACATCTATTATTTTTTATCTTTTTTAATTATGGCCATTCTTGAAGGAGAAAGGTGGTATTTAAATTGTGGTTTTCACTTGCATTTCCCTGATAATTAGTAATGTTGAGCAGTTGTTGTTTTTTTTTTATGCTCATTGGCCATTTGTATATCTTCTTTTGATAATCATATATTCATATCGTTAGCTGACTTTTTGATTGGGATTGTTTGTTTTTTCTTGTTGATTTGCTTGAGTTCCTCAAAGATTCTGGATATTAGTCAGATGCTTAGTTTGGGAAGATTTTCTCCCATGCTGTGGGTTTTCTGTTTACACTACTGATTATTTCTTTTGCTGTACAGAAGCTTTTTAAGTTTAATTAAGTCCCATCTATTTATCTTTGTTTTTGTTTCATTTGCTTTTGAGTTCTTGGTTAGGAAGTCTTTGCCTAAGCCAATGTCTAGAAGGATTTTTCCAATGTCATGAATTTTTATGGTTTCAGTTCTTAGATTTAAGTCTTTAATCTATCTTGAGTTTATTTTTGTATAAGGTGAGAGATGAGGATCCAGTTTTATTCCTCTATATGTGGCTTGCCAGTTATCTCAGCACCATTTGTTGAATACGGTTTCCCCATTTTATGTTTTGGCTTGCTTTGTTGAAGATCAGTTAACTGTATTTGGTTCCATTGGTCTATGTGCCTATTTTAATATTGGTCTATGTGCCTATTTTAATGTTGGTCTATGGTCAGTTTAATATTGGTCTAAGATCAGTTAACTGTGTTTGGTCTATTTTAATATTGGTCTATGATCAGTTAACTGTATAATCAGTTAACTGTACAGTATAACTATATGATCAGTTAACTTTAATATTGGTCTAAGATCAGTTAACTGTATTTGGTCTATTTTAATATTGGTCTATGATCAGTTTAATATTAGTCTAAGATCAGTTAACTGTATTTGGTTCCATTGGTCAATGTGCCTATTTTAATATTGGTCTATGTGCCTATTTTAATATTGGTCTATATGCCAATTCTATATTTGGTTCCATTGGTCTATGTGCCTATTTTAATACCAGTATCATGGTATTTTGGTGATTATGGCCTTATAGTATAGTTTTAAATCAGGTAATATGATGCCTTCATTTTTTTTTTTCTGCTTAGTCTTGCTTTGGCTATGCAGGCTCTTTTTTGGTTCCATATGAATTTTAGGACTGTTTTTTCTAGTTCTGTAAAGATTAGTGGTGGTATTTTGATGGGAATTGCATTCAAATTGTACATACTGAATTCGTACACTGCTTTTGGCAGTATGATCATTTTCACACTATAGATTCTCCCCATCCATGAGCATGGAAAGCTTTTTGTTTGTGTCATCTATGATTTCTTTCGGCAGTGTTTTCTAGTTTTCCTTGCAGAGGTATTTCACCTCCTTGGTTAGGTATATTCCTAAATATTATATTTTATTTTATTTTTTGCAGCTATTGTACAGGAAATTGAGTTCTTGGTTTGATTCCCAGTTTGGTCACTATTGATGTATAGCAGTGCTACTGATTTGTATACATTGATTTTGTATCCTGAAACTTTACTGAATTAATTTATCAGTTCTAGGAGCTTATTGGATGAGTCTTTAGGGTGTTCTAAACTCAAGTTTGTATTTTCATATTACTGCTTTATCATGGGAATCTTTCAAGTTTATTCACATTTGCATCCTGCTAAATGATAACAATTCTACGTCCTAACTCTATGTTCAATTGATTCCATCACTTTCTTGCAGCCCTTTTAGGCCTCAAGTTTTCTTTTCTAAGATTTATTCATTTAAAATTAATCTATACACTGAATGATAAATTCTTTGTGGAGTTTGTTTGTTGGTTTGCTTTTAGTAAGATACTTCTGAGGATTTGCATATTTGGATATTGTCTTTCTATTGCTTTCAAATTTAAATAGTAAGTTTACTTTGGGTTGCAACCTTTTCTCCTCAACATTGTATATGGACAGTGTCCTCCAGGATATCCTGTGTAATGAAAAACCCAGGTAGAGAAATGTGCCTATATCATACCATCTTTTTTCTAAGAAAAGAGGATATACACATATGTACACATTATATCTAATTAATGTGTTAAATACATGTGTGTTATAATATGTTGAACTGTGTTTATTAAAATATGTTAATATAGTGTTACATGTTATATGTTGAATATTAAATTAGCATATGTTAATGTTATACAATAATATAACATGTTTTATACATTTATTGTTATACATTATTTATTGTATGTTAAATGTATGAAATTAACATATATATGTTAAAAACAGAATACACCTTAACACTTAAAATGGTTAAATTAGAAAATGGAGGAAATATTTTGGAAGAATCAGGGGTTGAAAACAGTCTGCTTTGAATGGACCTGGTATTATAGCTCTGTCTTTGAAGCCATGTTTATACTTTACATAATCATAAAACTAAATTAAATAAAGAAAAATACAATCCCCAGACCATGAAAGTAAATTTAAACAGATGAACCAAGTTATGAACTCAGTCAGTAACTTAACCTCTCCACAAAGGAAATATCCCAAGCGGCTCTAAAACATAGTAATTTAATTCTGCATCTCTAATAGAATAGTTCCTAAGAACAAAAAAAGACCAAAAAAGTCTTAAATTGTTTCCAGTAATAGCATAGCATTGTAGGTGATAGTGTTGGTACTGTTATTGTAAGATAATAAATCAAATGAGTAAGTACGTCAATGTCATCAAGAACTGAAATTTGGGGCTTGGTGGAAAAAAGATAGAGACATGAGATTGATGAGGCCAGATAAAATCCCTTAAGCCTGATTTTGAATTGGATATAAATTTATGATATATTGTACCTTAAAAAATACTTATATGCTAGCCATGTCCACCCAGAAGTCCTAGAAATAATGACTAACTCAGGGCACTGGGTATCCCAGGTACCCAGATTGTAGTCTTCCTTCCCATTGAAAAGAACCACAGATCTTTGATCTTTGGAGAAATGGTTGATTCTCTATATGAGGCAGGAAATGTGTAAGGTAAGTTTGAAAATATTCTTTCCTAAAAGAAAGCTATCAAAGACAAATAAGTTAATCCTTCCTTGTTTTTTGGCACTTAATCTGAGGCCGGCCTTCATTTCTTACTTTGCAGATAGTTTATTCCCCGCTCCTGCTTGACAATTCTTTATCTTTCAGGTTATATATAGAAGTATTATTTATCTTTTGAGTTATATCTAGGAGTTTGGCTCTTCATTATTTTTCTGCTGTCTGAATGGGCCTCTTATTTTTGCTAGTCAGATTTAGGTAGAGTGTTACTAATACTCCTCATTGCATGATAGACCTTCTTTCTTTGTGTGGTTCTTACATTACATGTTTATTTATTGCCTTTATTTTTATATCCTTTTCAATTCCTCTCCACATCTTCCTCCCTTTGGCAACTATTTGAATGTATTAGATGTGTGGTCTTCTATTTTCTACGTCCCTGTAAAACTGGTAGTGTTGTTTTATGCATACATATTTTTAATTCACAAAAATGGCATCATGCTGGACCTCATTTGATTCTTGAATTTTTACACTCAACAGTACTTTGTTCTGGGTGTATTTTATGTTGCTTCTGACCTGAATATTATTAGATGGTGTGCATATCATGCCTTTTGCTTATCCATGTCTCAATGATTGAACCTAGATTGCCTTTAAATCTCCACTACCACAAACAACACTTTGATGAATGTTCTCAGAGTCGTCACCTTAGAAACCTGTGTGATGACTTGTCTGGAAAAACATCCAAAAGTGAAAATGTTTGGTCATAGGAGGCCTGTATATTTAATGATGATGTATCATTGGTGTGTTCTCACTAGCTGTACCAGTCCAGTATTCACTAGCAATGCATGGGGATTACAGCATCCCTGTCTCTGACAAGTCCTTTCAATCTCACATCCTGACTGTGCTCAATTCAGTCTTCTATATTTTTTTTAATATTTATTTACCTTTTTAGTTTGTGCCTTTTCTTTGATAATTGAAAATTATTCAGTAGCTCAAAATAAGTTCTTTGTCCACTGTAGTTATCAACTTTCTTTTTTTTTTTTTTTTTTTTTTTTTTTTTTTTTTTTTTTTTTTTTTTGAGACGGAGTTTCACTCTTGTTACCCAGGCTGGAGTGCAATGGCACGATCTCGGCTCAATGCAACCTCCACCTCCTGGGTTCAGGCAATTCCCCTGCCTCAGCCTCCTGAGTAGCTGGGATTACAGGCACGCACCACCATGCCCAGCTGATTTTTTGTATTTTTAGTAGAGACGGGGTTTCACCATGTTGACCAGGATGGTCTCGATCTCTTGACCTCGTGATCCACCCGCCTCGGCCTCCCAAAGTGCTGGGATTACAGGCGTGAGCCACTGCGCCTGGCCAGTTATCAACTTTCATTTAATATTCTTATTATTTTATTTTCCGTTCTTAATCCTTACCATTTTTTCCTCAAACTAGAAAGCTTCTAAAATGTGTCCTTTTTATCTTTGATTCGATTTCCTCTCTGTCAACTCTGCACTGTTTCTAATATACTATTTTAAAATATATCCTATCAAAATGTAAATTGGTACAGCCATTATGGAAAACAATATGGAGGTCCCTCAAAAAATTAAAAATAGAACTACCATATGATCACATAATCCCACTTCTGGGTATGTATCCAAAGGAAATGAACTCAGTATCTCAATGAGATATCTACACTCCCATCTTCATTGCTACGTTATTCACAATAGCAAAGATATAGAAATAACCTCACATCCATCATCAAATAAGAAAATGCAGTAAGTATATATGTGTAATATATATAGTGTAATATTATTCACAGAAAGTCAAATACTGCATGATCTCACTTATAGGTGGAATTGAAAAAAGCAGAGAGTAGAATGATGGTTGCCAGGGGCTAAGAAGTGGGGGAAATGGGAAGATGTTGCTCAAAGGGTACAAAGTTTCAGTTAAGCAGAAAAATCCTGAGAATCTAATGTACAGTATAGTTATTATAGTTGATAATAACTGTATTGCATACTTAAAATATGCTGAGAAAGTGGATCTTAAGTGTTCTCAACACAGGGAAAAAAAGACAACTATGTGAGGTGATAAGTATGTTAACTAGATTGAGTGTGTTCATTTCACAGTCAATATGTATATCAAAATATCATGTTGTATGCCTTAAATATATACAATTTTTATTCGTCAATTATGCTTCAAAAAGTATGAGAAAATAATTTTGAGTTGGCCCAACTCTTAAGCCTGAACATCCTCTTAATACTACTCTCTTTAATTGCTTGGCTTTTTTTTTTTTCTTGAATCCATTCATATCTGATTTAATGAGAATGAGATAATTAACTGTATGTGTAAAATTAGGCTATATAGTTATGGTGATATTGTAGTGTGTTCATCAAATAAAAGTTTTTCTCCAGGTGCAGTGGCTCACACCTGTAATCCCAGCACTTTGGGAGGGCAAGGCAGGAAAATCACTTGAAGTCAGGAGTTTGAGACCAGCCTGGCCAACAAGGTGAAACTCTGTCTCTACTAAAAATACAAAAATTAGCCAGGCATGTTGGTGCACAGCTATAATCTTAGCTACTCAGGAGACTGAGGAACAAGAATCACTTGAGCCTAGGTGGCAGAGGTTGCAGTGAGCCCAGGTTGCACCACTGCACTCCAGTCTGGGAGACAAAGTGAGAGACCCTATCTCAAAAAAGAAAAAATAAAAGGTTTTAAGTCTAAAAACTAAAATAAAATACATTTACCCCATCATGTAGTATCTCACTTTTATGCAGAATTTTTTATTTCTAATTTTCTCACAGCCAGATTCTTCTTCACTAAATTCTTATTATGTTATTTTAAATCTCATGTTTCATAAAATGCAAACACTTTTACATTTTGGATCAACGAAACAGGAACTTTCTAAAACTATCTTTTTTTCAGCAGGTTTATAATACTCCCTCTTACTTCTTATTTTACATTACATATTCATATTTATATTCATATTTCTTATATATCTTCCCTTTTTCTGAGCCTTTTATAGTGAGAGTTCCAAATAGAATGGTTTTGTCGCCAAACATGGTGACTCTATTGTTCTTGGATTCCACATCGTTACACTTGGATGCTTTCAAAATATGCCTGCCAAATCTTGTGCTGGGAAGCTGGTAGTAATAGTTCAACCCCTTCTCAGTTACTGGGGTTTTTTTCTTATATTTAAAGGTCCTTTGAGTTTTTTCCTTCATCCTTGATGCTGAGTAATTTCACTAGGATGTGTGTTAATTATTTGGTGGCAATGTTTCCTAGTTCATGTTGTTTCCTTCCAGTTTGCAAATAAAGAGTCCCTTTTATTCAGGAAAGTTCTTTTCTATGATATTATTTTTTTTCATTTCATTTTTTCTGTTATCTGCCACTCCTTTGCCTTCTAATCCATTCTCTTTATTCTTTTTATGTAATGCTTTTACCTTCCAAACTCTATATTCTATATTCTTAACTATATTTTCAGCAATATTAACTTTTGTCAATACTTCCACCATGACTTTCATATATTTTATGTTTTTTATTTTTTCCTCCATGTTTCTTAAGTACTACTGAGTCATTTTCCTTCTTTTCTTAATGCCTTCTTTGAGCCATTTTATCTCTGACTTGATTTTCTCCTTCATTTCTTTTATTTTGTAGAGAAGTCTTTGTATCATTTTCCCCTGAATTGCTTCATGTACTTTCTAGGCTATATTCTACATTTGCCTTTTATTTTATTTTTTAAAGTTTATTTATCTTAGAATAGGAGTCGTTTGTTCAGAGAAGATGTAAGCTAAAAGACAGTGTGGATGACAAGCTGGGCAAGTGAGCAGGGGCGGTGACCACTCAGAATTGGGGAACACTTTTCTTCCCCACTGTGCTATTTAGCCTCCTCTCCCTGCTATTAGCATTTTTATCCTTCTTTTGGTGGTAGCTCTGCAAATGTCTGTTGAGGGAGGTCATCCTATTTATTTCACAATGAAGGTCTCTTTCTTCCAAACTTTTATGCTTTAGTGTTTAGTTTTCTTCTGCCCCTGTCCATCTCTCCTCTCTCCTCTATCCTGTACCAATATCTTGTTTCTTGGTAATATTATGTGACTGCACAGTTTGTAAATCACCCTCCACCAATGTGTGGCATTTGAATGAACTCATAAATGGTTCTGCAGCCCACTATGTTTTCAGTCTTTGTAGACACCGTGTGGTGCTTACATTTGGAGAACCCTGCATGCTGACTGAGATGTGTAGAGACACATCTTCTCTAGAAGGAATGTCTTAATTTGGTCAAATGTAACTATCTTTAGCAGACATTCTTCTTAGGTTATACTTTAGAGCTGCAAATCTTTTATAGTTTTACTGAATACAGAATGGTATTTATTGCTTTTTTATTTTTGTTTTCAGTCAATTTCAGGAAACAGAGTGGGTAAAAACAATTTTAATTCACAAAAGATTTTGGAGAATCTACATTTGTATTTTAGAAAGATTACATTGGCTTCAGCGAGAAACATCGTAGAAGACCAGGTTGGGGAAAGGATGTATGAGACAGGAGGTTGCTCAAGCCTGGAAACAGACAGGAAGACCATTAAGAAAACTAATACATTTATGCAAAAGAGAGACGATGAGGTCTAAGAAAGGTCAAGGGCTGAAAGATAAGAAGAGGGTAGAAAGAAGACCTAAGTCTTTGGAGTCATCTGTCCACTGATGACACTTGATGACAAGTTTCTAGTGCAATTTATGTGACAAAATTGGATGGAAACATGCAGCAAAGAGGAGTGAGCTAAAATAGAATCTTTGGAATTCTGCACTTAGGAATGGAAAGTAAAAGATTCTCCTGTAAAAGGAAATGAAAGGTAGATACTGGAAAAGTAAGAGGAAAATAATGCAATAGGGCGAGGGCAACAAGTGTTTCCAAACAGGAGATGGTTAGTGGTGCCCAATGACTCCAAGAATTGGTGCAAAATAAGGTCATAAAGGTTGACATTGGATTTAATGACATGAACATCACTGGTAACCATTATTAGAGTAGTATAAATAACAATGAAAAGGGAAACTTGATATCAGGGGATTGAGTTGTGACTAGAACATTTCAAAGTATAAAGAATACAGAAAGCTCTTAAAGAAGTTTGACTATAAACACAGAGGTAAATATAGAAATAGAATGTAGAATCAGCTAAAAGAAAGCCTCTTGTATAATGATATACCACATATCAGAGCTTTAGGATACCCCAATAGCAATAATAAATCATATTTCTACAGAAATTTAGTTCAGATGGGCTTTTGCATATATAAGCTTATTTCAAACTCACCTCACTAAATTATCTCAATTTTACTCATGAGGAAACTAAGACTCAGAGAGATAACAATAAAACAACTTTCTAAAGAATAAAATAAGAAAATTTGTACTTTTTTTTTTTTTTTGAGACAGGGTCTCACTCCATTGGCCAGTAGTGAATGCAGTGGTGCAGTCTCAGCTTACTGCAACCTCTGACCCCTGGGCTCAAATGATCTTCCCACCTCAACCTTCCAAGTAGTTTGGACTACATGTGTGTGCCACCATACCTGACTGATTTTTGTGGGGTTTCTTGTAGAGGTGAGTTCTCATTATGTTGCCCAGGCTGGTCTCGAACTCCCGAACTCAAGGAATCTGCCTGCTTCCACCTCCCAGAGTGCTGGGATTACAGACATGAGCCACCGTGCCTGACCAGTAGATAATTTTCACCCCAGCTTGAGCACAACCCCACGATCCAAATCCTGAGTCAAGGCTAGGTGACATGACTCATGCCTATAGTCCTAGAACTTTGGGAGGCCTAGATAGGAGGATTGCTTGAGGCCAGGAGTTCAAAGCAGCCTGGTCAACATAGCAAGACTCATATCTCTGAAAAAAAAAAATCCTAGGTCAATGTCAGTGTCCATATCCTTACAGAGAGCAAAATCAAGTCAATATTTCACCTGAGCCCAAAGCCACCATGCAAATTGTTAGACCGAAATGCATACTTTTATTCCCAATGGAATAAAACTGCAGAGTCCAGTTCGCTTTCTGTTAACTCCTCCAGGGCATCTTCCCTGCCCAGGTATTTCCACGCAAGGCTGATACTAGTTAATTGCCTGAATTAAATATTTTACAGCTTAAAAGAGTTCATTAGGCTACATGATTTATAAATATTCATTCTGCAGGCAGGAGGAAGCAAGGGAAATTTGGTTTCTAGTGACTGCCTTTGTAGCAAACTATTCAATAGCAACACTCAGAGATAGCCTCAGTGTCTAGGTAAAGTGTTTTTGGAGCCTCAAATCCCTTACAGGAAAACAATTTCTCCAAATGCACAACCATTTTTGCTGAGCCACGAAATACTTCTGCTTGCCTATGACAGGGACAGCCTTAAGGTGATATGATAGATGCCAAGCAAATAATCAATCGATACACTGGCTTAAGTCTCCGTATATCAGTTTCACGTTGTGTGGACTAATTAGATGATAAAATGTGATGAATGTGTATTAAACTCAGCCTCCCCCTGGAAGCTCCCAGGGGTCCTTTCCCACTTTCTAGCTGACCTTTTAGAGCTCAGCTTTATTGTATGTGAATGCAATTAAATCAATTTGTAAGATATTTGCATTAGTGTGGCTTGTTCAGAATTCAATTATTCAGTGTCTGTTTACTGCCCTTCGGAGACTTGTACACTAGCTCATCTTCAAGTGGTGGATAAAGGCAGAAAGGGATGATTTGGTCAGGATTCAAGCCCGCGAATGCCTTCCGTCCAAGGTATTCCTGAGAACCAGCTTACCCAGATGCCTCTCCTCCCAGGTCTCAGGAGGGATAAGAATGAGCTCTCAACATGGCTGAGCTTTCATCCTGGCTCTGCCACTTACTGGAATAATAGACTTAACTAAGTCATTTAACCTGTGTGAGCCTTGGTTTCCTCATGCCAAAGAGAGTTGCTTGGCTTGGAGTTCCCTCCGAAATAGATGGTAAGAGTAGGATTTGAGTCCAAGTGTTTATTGGGGAGATGATAGTAGCAGGTGATAATAAGGCAGTGAGGCAGTAAGAAAGGGATGGGAGAAGCAAATATGAGATGCATTCATGAGCAGATTACTGTCATGGGCAACCAGTGTTCATTCCCTCAGGTGACCTCTGGAAGATGGAGTGGAGCACTCACCAGGGTTGTCCCACCCAAGGAGCAAGGAGCTTAGGCATAGCTCCACCAACTGGCATTTGTTATTGGTCCAGAGGTGTACACTTTGTGGCATTTCAGGTTGGCCAAAACACTGGCTGAGCATCCTTCTAATGCCAGAGAATACCCCCAAACAGAGTAGCACAGCCACTTTCAGTAAAAAGCCCTGGGCATGCGGCAATATGGTACAGCACAATGGCATCCACTATGGGGGATGGGCTTCATTGTAATGTCAAAGAGTGATAATATGTGTAAAGTCCTTCGTTCTGTGATTGGCACAGCATAAATCTCTCTATTAGTAATAGTGGAGAAAAATTATTTCTGGGAATATATAAATCTAGAAAAGCAGCTTTCCTCAGCATGAGAATCCAACTGTGATCCCAAGTACTTTGCAAAGGGAAGACCACTGTACTCTATGCCTTATTAAGGAGAGTAGAAGGTGAAATCATGGAAGGTTTTATGGAGGAGTTGTCATTTGACCTGGATTTTTAAGGATGAGTAGGTGTTTACTGGGTGAACAATGGGAGTACAGACATTCTAAGCGAAGGAATGGCATGCATTCTGATATAAAGACATGACGCAGTATATCCTTGGTGACCTGCTTATAGTTTAGAATGGTTGAAGTGTAGGATGAGAGGAAACTTTATGTCATGATGCCAGAATTCAAGTCGCAAGAGAATCTCCACATCATTCATGAGCATTATAGTATTAGTATTATCTTATAAGCTACAGGGAACCATTGGATCTACTAATGGAAAGCTTTTAATACACATTTTGATGACACACAAAGGAAATCATTTATAATGGAAATCAGTAGATTAATAACCATAAGTTTGAAAGATCTGCTATACAGGAATGAGAGAAAATATAATATTTTATATGAAAAGTGTTTCAGGGTTTTCACTGAGCCAGCATGTTACATGACTTCAAAGAAAAAAATAAGTTAATTCAAACTTAGGTTGCATTAATATAAACAGCAGTGTCCAGATTAAGGGACAAGTAGAATCATACTTGATTTGCACTATCTGAGCAGCTCAGGAAGCAGCTGCCCAATTTTAAATGACATATCTTTTAAAATGGACACGGGTACACTGGAACAAGCCCGGGGAAGAATAAACAGAATGTCAGAGTCCAAAAATCATGTAAGATGTAGATGATTGAAGAGCAGAGAGTAGGTACGCTGCAGACAGTCGACTCATAGGACACACCTGAGCTGGCTTCTATTGTGAGGAAGAGATGAGATTGAGTCTATGTGGTTCCAGAGGCTCCCAGTGAGGCATGTTTCAAGTCAGTGGAACTAATCAAAGCCATCCAATAAAATAGAATGAAAACACATGGACACAGGGAGGGGAGCACTACACACTGGGGTCTGTTGGGGAGAAATAGGGGAGGGACCGTTGTGGGTGGGGAGTTGGGGAGAGAGAGCAAGGGGAGAGATGCCAGATGTAGGTGATGGGGAGGAAGGCAGCAAATCACACTGCCACGTGTGTACCTATGCAACAATCTTGCATGTTCTTCACATGTACCCCAAAACCTAAAAATGCAATAAAATAAATTTTTTTTTTAAAATCCAAAAAAAAAAAAAAATAGCCCTGAAGGAAGTTCTCTATTATTGGGAGTAATCGGTAGTAAATCAGAAGAATCTCTCTCCAAGAGGCTTAGATGAGATGCCAGCTTTTAAAAAGGAACTAACCTCTAAAGACCCTTTCAACCAAGATTCTATGGTTTTATAACAATGATTCTCTCCAGGTATCCCACTAGGAGACACACGACAAAAGGGGGCATTTTGTAGGGCATACCACAAAGATGCCATTTCTAGTGGTAAGGAAACAAAAAGTAACATCTCTATGTGGTCAGCTGCAAATGATTGGAATAAGGGAAATAGGAAAAGAAAAAGTCAGTGGTTTCCTTTTGTTATCGTCTAAGAAAAATAATAGGTGTTGAATATCTCCTGTGTTCTGGGCACCATATTTAATAACATTAGCAACTGAAAAAGAAGGAGAAACAGATAGAGAAGGAGAAAGGGAAGCAGAAGGAGGAGAAAGAGAAATCATGGTAGTAGTGGTTATTTATGTGTTATTGAATATTCTTGTGGAACTGTTATAAAAACTTTTTGAACTTTATTGCTTTACTAGATGAATTCTTTCTGCCATAAACAATATTACATGATCACTGGTGTAGACAGGGTCCATATGAAACTCCCTTTGGAGAAAGAAATGAACTCTAACTTAGAATCTGGGCTAAAAATTGGTCTTCCCTTTGGACAACATAAGACACTTTCTATGAAACATCATAAAGCATCCCTCTGAAAAAAAAAAAAAAGCATCCCTCTGGAAACAATGATTCAGGTCATTGCTGCTGAGTCTTTGTGCTTACTAATGTGTAGGCTGTTAAGCATCACTTTTAACCCCACCTGTTAGAACATCCTGAGCCCTTTTATTTCAGACCTTTGTAGTCCTTATTTTTGTCAATTGTGATGCAAGATCACTGAACCTCCTTGACACTGAAATTTTCCCATTCAGGATACCATCCTCCCTCCTACCAAGTGGATGCATCTAAGGCCAGTCCCACGCCCCACCCCCAACTGGGCCATCTCTCTGAAATGCTGATATGTCTATAGATACCACATCTGTCTGTGGAGGATCAAGATCAAAAACTTCCCAACACCCCCCTTTTACAAAGGGATCTATATTGTCACAAGTTGACTGTGGCAGTTCTGGGGTAAACTTCTGTGTGTAGTCCCCATCCATGTATATCCAACCATGGCTCCAGTGTGCTCACTGATATCTGTGTATTTGTCATTCCACAACTGGAGAGGAGCTGAATAGCAAATATGTCTCCATCAAGGTTCTCTTTATTGTCTCAAAACAAAGAGAGAAATGAAAATGCTACAGGGGGAAGGCTGGAAACTGAAGGTCAGAGAGTGCAGCCAAGCCTCCCAACAAGGGACTGGAACCAGGAGTTGGAAAGCAATCAGAAATCCTGCAGGACACCTCTCTCTCTTCCTCTCTCCCTACTCCTTCCCCTCAGTCCCCTGCTTTTTTCTCTTTCCCAACCTCCCTCGTTCTCTCCCTTTGCCACTCCCTTTCTAAGGCGACATGGCCTTTTGTCACTTCCATGTATCCACTTTATTCCACCTCCCAGACTGCCTTTTACTAACTTAGAGAGCAAATGGTCAAATATGGTTGCCCCCTATCTCCCAAATTTGCATATTCTTCCTTCAAAATAACCAGCAGAAAATAAATCCTATCTCTAAATCCAATTCCAAGTTCCTGGGAGAAAGATGATCACTGGTCCATTTAACATCACTGCTCTATTTAGGGTCAACGTTCAGCCCTGGTTCAATCAGCCATCACATGGAAGCAAAATTGTGTGGCTCAAACATGGCTTCCCAATCCCATCCCTGTGGCTTAGAGACAGAAGTTCTCGAGGAAGGGACATATTGGGTGGGGTGGGCTTTACTCCTCTAACTTTATACCCTGATAACAGATAATTTTAGAAAATTCCTCTCCACTTTAGTCGATATTCTGAGGTCTCTCTAATATATTGGCATGCTTTATTCTAATCCCCTCTACCAGGCAGTTCGTGTAGAAAAACAGACCCCATGAATTAAGTTACTGGTATCAAATACCTCCCTAACAGCAGATTTCCATGCAAGTGGGATGTATAAAGAGGGAGAAAGATTAGGAGAATCTTTTTTCATGGGAAAAGAGCTAAGGGATCTCACTATCATAGTCTCAAACATTAGTCTGATGGCTTAGTTCAACTAAAGATTATGAATCCTAGTGAGTTAGTTTCCATCAAGAGACGGCAAGTCAGTTGAAGACCCAAGACGTACACACACACACACACACACACACACACACACACACACACACACAGGCTTTAAAAGAGAAAATATAGAAAAAATACATACTTTACAATGAGATATCAAATACCAAACCTTTCAAGTGTGCTGGCATCTTCAAAAATACAGAGCCTAACATAAAAATTTTAAGTATGCATCTTCCTTCAGGCAGATGAATATTGAATTTATGTACACTAAGAATAAAAGTTTATTTTTTTTTTCACAGAGAGAGAGGGTGAAATCTTTATTATATATGTTTGGAAAATGCTCAGGCATACGGCTGCTTGTAAGTAGACAGAAAAGATACTGAAGCAGTTAAATTAGTATTCCAAATCAGACAAGTCTAGGCTCCAACCCCACAATTAAGTTGTACCAACGCTTTTAACCTCAATTTTCATCATGTCTAAAATGGGAGTAATAATGCAATGCCTACCTCTAAGACCAACAACAAAAATCATGCGTATTTTGATATACTTGCAATGAACAATTAGACATTTATAGCATTTATAATGCCATAAAGAAATATGAAATTCTTAAGGATAAGTCTGAAAAAAATGTAGAAGACCTGTACACAGTAAACTACACAACATTGCTAAGAGAAATTAAAGGAATGGAAAGACATATAGAGTCTGTAGGTTGAAAAATTCAGTATCTTTAAGATGTAAATTTACCCCAAATTTCTCTGTAGATTCAACACAATCCCATTCAAAATCTCAACAGGCTTTTTAGGTAGAAATTGACAAACTGATTCTGTAATTCATACGGAAATGGAAAGACTTCAAATAACCAGAATAACAATGAAAAAAAGTCAATAAAGCTAAAGGAAGACTGATACTATCAAATTTCAAGACTTATTATAAAGCCATAATAATTAAGATAGTATGGTACTGGCATAAATGTAGAAAAATAAACCAATGGAATGGAATAGCCAGTCCAGAAATAGATCCCCACATTTTAGCAACTGATTGTCAACAAGGTTACAAAAGCAACTGGGTGGAAACAAAGAGAGTCTTTTCAATGAATGATGCTGAACTGGATATTCATATGTACAAGCTAATATTAATAAAATAAAATGAATTTTGTTGCATGCCTTGAACCCCAGAAATAAAGCCAGGTACCTACAACCAATTTATCTTCAACAAAGTGAACAAAAACATACACGGGAAAGGACACCCTATGCAATGAATGGTGCTAGGAAAACTGGAGAGCCACATGCAGACGACTAAAACTGGATCCTCATCTCTTACCATATAAAAAACTTAACTCAAGATAGGTTAAAGACTTAAATGTAAGACCTAAAACCATAAAAATTTTAGAAGAAAATGTAGGAAAAAACTCCTCTGAACATTGACCCAGGGCAAAGAATTTATGACAAAGACCCCAAAAGCAAATGCAAAAAGTAAATAAATAAGTGGAACTTAATTAAACTAAAAAGCTTCTGCACAGCAAAAGAAGTAATCAACAGAGTAAATAGACAACCTACAGAATGAGGGAAAATATTCTTAAACTATGTATCTGACAAAGGACTAATATCCAGAATCTACAAAAAACTCGAGCAAATCAGCAAGAAAAGAACACAAATAATCCCATTAAAAAGTGAGTAAATGGCATGAACAGACATTCCTCAAAAAAGACATGCAAATGACCAAGAAACATGAAAAAATGCTCAACATCACTGATCACCAGGGAAATGCAAATTAAAACCACCTTACTCCAGGCAGAATGGCCATAATTAAAAAGTCAAAAAAAACAATAGTTAAAAGAACATTTATACACCATTGGTGGGAATGTAAATTAGTGCAACCTCTATGGAAAACAGTGTAGAGATTTCTCAAAGAACTAAAAGCAGATGTACCATTAGCTCCAACAATCCCACTGCTGGGTATTTACCCAAAGGAAAAGAAGTTATTACATCAAAAAGACACCTGCACATGCATGTTTATAGCAGCACAATTCACAATTGCAAAGACATGGAATCAACCTAAGTGCCCATCCACTAATGGGCAGATAAGAAAATGTGATACATTAATATATACACGATGGAATACTACTCAGTCATTAAAAAGAATGAAATGTCTTTTGCAGCAACCTGAATGGAAGAGGAGACCATTATCCTAAGTGAAGTAACTCAGGAATGGAAAACCAAATACTGCATGTTCTCACTTATAAGTGAGAGTTAAGCTATGGATATGCAAAAGCATATGAAGTAGAATAACAACCCACATTAGAGACTCAGAAGGGGAGAGGATGGAAGGGGGATGAGGAATAAAGAAAGTCACCTATTGAGTACAAGGTATAGTATTTGAGTGATGGGTACACTAAAAGCCCAGACTTCACTATACAATTCATCTGTGTAACCAAAAACCCCCTAAAACTATTGAAATTTTAAAAATTAAAAAATAATAATTAACTAATTAAGTCAAAATAGCTATAAAACTAAATATATAACCTAAAACTACAACAATTTTAGGGAAAAAAATCACAGGTGAAAAGTGCATCCTCGGGTTAGGCAAAGAGTTTTTGGGTAATACAGAAAAAGTAAGATCCCATATAAGATTCAATTGATAAATCGGACTTCATCAAAACTTAAAATGCCTATTCTTCAAGAGAAACAAGAGAATGAAGAGACAAGCCACAGAATGAGAGATATATTTGCTAATCAAATATCAGATAAAGGACTATAATCAGATTCTATAAAGCATTCGCAGAACTCAGTAATTTTTTAAATCCCTTATTTTAAAAACTAAACGAAAGATTTGAACAGATACTTAGCCAAGTGAAATATACAGATGAAAAATAAGCACACAAAAAGATACTCGACATCATCAGTCATTGGAGAAATGCAAATTAAAACCATAGAACCATTATGTACCTAATAGAATAGCTAAAATTTAAAAGACTAAACATGCAAGTGTCGACAAGGATGTGGAGGAACTTGGATTCTCATACACTGCTGGTAGAAATGAAATTGTACAATTACTTTGGAAAATGGTTTGCCATTTTCTTAAGAAGTTAAACATATACATACCACACGATCCCGCCACTCCACTTCTAGGTATCTGTAAGAGAAATAAAAATATATTCCCTTACAAACACTTGTACACAAACGATCATAACAGCTTTATTTGCAATAGTCCCAAACTGGAAACAGCCTGCAAGTCCATCAACAGGTTACAGAGCCAAAGGTAGCAGCAAATTGCACCTACCACTTCCAAGAAAAACCTTTCTGGCTTCACAGGTAAAAGGATAAATGAAAGTATGAGCAGCTGTCACCTCCATTTACTTTTTGGTGAAAACGTGTGGGAGCTAAGATGCAAATCCTTCCCTTTAGAAAGATGGTGAAGGTGAAGAGTTATTTTTATGAAGTGTCTCTGAGTTCCATGTTCCATAAAGATACAACATCACTTATGAAGTGCTCATAAGTGTGATCCCTATTCCTCCTATCAGGGGACAGGGTGGAGAAAAGCAACCGATGATAAAAGTAGACTATATGGAAAGGAGGAGGGAAAGGAGGAGAAGAAAAAGAAGAGGTGAAGGAAGAGGAGGAAGAAAAAGATGAGGCAGTGATGAGGAGGAAGAGGATGGTGATGATTATGGCAAAAGAGATGAAGGTGATAAAGAAGGAATAGTAAGAGAAATAGATTATGTTTGATTGGTGATGATGATGGAGGTGTGGTGATATATCAATTTTACATATCTTGGGGTTTTTTTTGAGATCGAGTTTTGCTCTTGTTGCCCAGGCTGGAGTGCAATGGCATGATTTCAGCTCACTGCAACCTCTGCCTCCTGGGTTCAAGCAATTCTCCTGCCTCAGCCTCCCAAGTAGCTGGGATTACAGGCATGTGCCATCATGCCCAGACAATTTTGTGTTTTTAATAGAGACAGGGTTTCTCCATGTTGGTCAGGCTGATCTCGAACTCCCAACCTCAGGTGACCTGCCCGCCTCAGCCTCCCAAAGAACTGGGATTACAGGTGTGAGCCACTGCACCTGGCCCATATCTTTTGATATCAACTGTGGGTTAGCCTCTGATATTACAGAGCACTGCAGCAATAAACAAGGGACTTAAAGGTTCATGAGTTTTTGACAGGAGGCTCAAAAGCCTGGACAGATGAACTCAGCTAAAGACAACTCAAGAAGTCCATCCCAAAGTGGGTCTTAATTCTGCAGATAAAACCCATTACAGCCTGAGCCTGCTATGACCCCAAAAGAGCACAAGCCATCACTCCAACCTCCTTGCACCACCAGGTGCTCTCATTTGCAACAATGTAGCATTTCCCAAAACTTGTCTTTGCTTTCCACATGCCTCATGTATTACTCAGAACTATTTATTCAAAACTATAGGTACTAATATACTAATGGTATATTATCTAGTCTTCTTCGGTCATGAATAATAACCTAACACCTACAGTACATGTAACTAATAATTATTACAACTAAAAACACAAACAATGGTTATAACTAACAGTGACTGGGCAGGGTGGCTCATGCCTGTAATCCCAGCACTTTGGAAGGCCAAGGCAGGAGGATCACTTGAGCTCAGGAGTTCGAGACCAGCCTAGGCAATATGGCAAAACCCCGTCTCTACTAAAAATATAAAAAATTAGCTGGGCATAGTGGCTCACACCTGTAGTCCCAACTACTTGGGAGGGTGAGGGAGCTGAGACAGAGGATCACTTGAGCCCAGGAGGTCAAGGCTACAATGAGCTATGATTATACCACACCACTGCACTCCAACCTGGGGGACATAATGAAACCCTGTCTCAAAAAAAAAGATTATAACTAATACATAGTGAAGATTGGGCACTATCTCACTCAATCCACATCACCTACAAGGTAGTTACTGTCAGTACCCTCATTTTACAAATTATAAAAATAAAGCTTTGAAAAGTTACGCAATGCTACACAGCCAGAAAGAGACACCATCGGGATTTGAACCAACCATGCCTCTACACGGACCCAAAGGAAAAGTTGGTTTAGTTGGGACAGACTCAAATGTGAAAAGACAGATTCCGTAAGGCAGGCATGTGAGCTGAGGGTGGCGGGCAAGTGCAGTAGAGTCAGCTAAGTCCTGTGCCCAGAATTGTAGCAGGCATGGCTCTGAGCATTACGTAGCCTAGGGGCAAAGGGAGTTTTTCCCTCCTGCCTTGAAGGTTGGAGTCTTTAAGTCTGTTGAAATAAAGTAGCAAAAGACAGATTCACAGGAGAAAAATTATACAGATTTATTAACGTGCACAGGGGCATCACAGGAAAGTAAGTACCCATTAATTCAATAAGGTTAAGAGGTTATATATCCTTCTTCACAGGGGAGGGGAAAGTGGGGGATATAGGCAATTTTAGGTGGGTAGTAAGTTATTTTTAAAGAGTTAAGTGGGCCCAAAGAACAGACAATAGTTTGTAAATTCTCATTGGAAAGTTAATGGTAAGAACAGACAACAGCTTATGACAAAGTCTGCCTAGGTGTGACGACATTCCTCAGTCTTCCTTCCTGTGATATAAGTTTAACCTTCCCTGGTTAATAAAATTGTAGGAAATGGATCAAAAGCATCTCTATGGAAAACCTGGTCTCTAAGTAGACAAGGGAACTTCAGAGAACAACCTCATCCAACCTTTTGCTGAACCCCAAGTGTCTTTAACTGAAAATAATCAGCATACCTAGGTGCCATATTTTGGGGTGACATTCACTGGGCTCCTTCAGTAGACAGCCTGAGGGGCAAGAATGAGTTGACACTGAGCCAATAAGATAAGATTTTATTCAACATTTCAGGGGCAAAGCTGACCTTAAAGTATGAACAAAAATAAGCCAATAAGACATAAGTGGAAATATTGATTGGATTAGAAGATAGGAGGAACCAGATGATAAGGGGCTAGGATGGTAATTAGTTGTGGTGAGAGAAGGAATTGTGGGCGAGGTGAGGTGGCATTTTGATAAAAGCCCAGGTTCCTGGCAACTAGCCCCACAGGTCATATAAGCAAGCCCAGGGAGGCTACCCTAATCTAACTAATCTATGGGGACAAGTGTGAATTGTTGTTTTGAAATGGAATGCAAGGCCAGGAGCAGTGGCTCATGCCTGTAATCCCAATACTTTAGGAGGCCGAGGTGGGCAGATCACTTGAGGTCAGGAGTTGGAGACCAGCCTGAACAACACATTGAAACCCATCTCTAATAAAAATACAAAAGTCTGAGGGGTGTGGTGGTGGGTGCCTATAATCCCAGCTACTCAGGAGGCTGAGGCAGGAGAATCACTTGAACCTGGGAGGCGAATGTTGCAGTGAGCAGAGATGGTGCCACTGCACTCTAGTCCAGGTGACAGAGTGAGACTCTGTCTCAAAAAAGACAGAAAGGAGAGAGACAGAAAGAGAGAGAGGGAGAGAGAGACAGAGAGAAAGAAAGAAGGAAAGAAAGAGAAAGAAAGAGAGAAAGAGAGGGAGGGAGGGAGGGAAAAGAAAGGAAGAAAGAAAGAAAAAGAAAAAGAAAGAAAGGGAGAGAGGGAGGGAGGGAAAGGAAAGGAAGAAAGAAAGAAAAGAAAGAGAGAAAGAAAGAAAAGAAAGAAAAAGAAAGAAAGAGAGAGAGAGAAAGAAAGAGAGGGAGGGAAAGGAATAAAGAAAGAAAGAGAGAGAGGGAGGGAGGGAAAGGAAAGGAAGAAAGAAGGAAAAGAAAGAGAAAGAAAGAGAGAAAGAGAGAGAGAGAGAGGGAGGGAGGGATGGAGGAAGGGAGGGAGGGAGGGAAAGAAGGGAAGGAAGGAAGGCAGGGAATGCAAGCCATACAGATAAATAAGGCCACCAGAAAGGTCACAAGAGCAAGGGATAAATAACGATGAACATGTAATTTTACCCATCCTATGAATACCTGAATTCTATCCACTGATCCCTTGAGGGTCCATGGGCCCCAAGAAGTGGTTCCATCTAAACTCCTGCTCTAGATGCAGGCAATGCAAAACTACTCCAAGTCATTTGTTCCAAGACTATATATTAAAATAAGCCTATTTGTTGAGTGGCATGAGGGTAAAATTAGCGTCTTATTTATCTTTGTGTCACTGGTACCCAACTAGCACAAAGCATATGGTAGGGGCACAGTGAACATAGCAGGGATATCCATGCAGTGTTCAAATGCTGGGATATCCATGCAGTGTTCAAATGCTGGCAGGGTGTAAACAGCGTACCAGAACGTGGGCTTTATATAGGATTAGAGTTAGAAGCATTAGTGGCTGAAAAATGCCAGGAAAATGATAAAATCTGCATGGCAAAAAGGGAGTCAGAGATCTAAAGTCTAGATGAACGCAGAAAACAGAGCCCTCAGGAATAATCTTCTGCTCACCACTCCTTGAGAAATGCGATGTAAATGCAAAATCCTGCACCACATCTAGGACTGAAGAAGTAGATCTTTCACCTTAAAATTCCCCACTGGTATTCACTGGGAGGGAGAACTCTCTCTGATTTGATGCTCAGCAAGAGTGACTCTCATCTCCAGGACTGCTGGTGGGAGGTCAAGTCTTCCTCCCCAGGAGGCTCCACTTGAAAAGACTTGAAAGAGTTCTGTTTGTTCCCAAGTAAGTTCTCTCCAAGCACCTGAAGCCTCTGTGCCACAGCCTTCATGCAAATTATGCATATAGGCAAAGAGGCTTCCCACAAAGGGTGTTGTTTCCCTTTCACAGGCAGAAAGCACATTCTTTCCGCACTCTCGTGGCCCCAGGCCCAGAAGGCACACGTCTTCACAACGCCCTCCAACCGTGTGGGGAGCACTGAAGTGGTAATTACCTTAGAAAGTGGTTTTTCCAGGTATTCAGCTGCAGAAAAATAACACACCACCTCTCTTCCCATGCGTCTCATGGAATTATGTAAATAGACCCAAAGCAAACCAGTTTAAATGATTACAAAATGGATTTCTAAGTGATATCTGTTACCAGGCAAGAATACTAAAAAACATCCTGCTCTTTCTCAGATGCCAAGATGAAAGGAGAGAATATTTAGTAAAGGATTCTTCTCTAATGGATAATGCCTTCTGGGTTAAGAGCTTATCTGGCTTTGTCAACTTGATAGAGACAGTGGTCTCACCCAAGTATACAGGGCTGATGTCTTCCTGGAACTCCTGACCACACTTCTCAACAACTAGATAAGGAAGAAACTAGGTAGCGAGAATGTAAAAGTGACTCAACAAATGGAAGAAAGGTTCTCAAACTTTAGCACCCATAAACTCACGTGGAAGCCTGTTCAGATGCAGATTTCTGCACCCAGCTCTCAGTGATTCTGCTTCCACAGGCCCAGATTAGGGCCCAGAAATGTTCAAGCTCTCAGCTGATACTGATACTGGTGGTCCACAGACCACTCTTACTGTGTTGCTTTTGTGGATTGTCCCTCCCTGACATGTACGGGGACTGTCAAACTAGGGCCCCTGCCTACTCAACTAGAAGGGTGAGCACTGAGCCAAGCTGCCCAATCAGCAAACCCTATCCCACAAAACCCAAATTCCTCCAAAGATGGGCCTGGGGGCAATCAGAGCCCACATAGATGTTGGCAAAGAGACACTCTTTCCTTCTTTCCAAGGTCCTTGGTACTAAGGACTATGTAATTCTGAAGCTACAAGTGTCTTTCTTTGTAGCCCATTGAAGGCTGGGCTTGGTGGCTCACACCTGTTACCCAGCACTTTGGGAGTATAACTGGGTCTCAGGATGGTACAGGGCTCAGCTCCTCACTGGTTTGATGTGCCAAAGGTTTTTGGGCTCCCTGGCCCCAGAAATGGGGAAGAGGCCCCTGGCGTCACAGTGAGCTTATCGGTCAAGTAAGTATCAGACCCAAAGAGTTTTGCAGCGAGCGATTTAGGCAGAGAGAGAAAGAGAGAGAAGTAGAGAGAGCTCCCAAGTAGAGAGAAGTGGCGAGATGAAACTCCATTTCAAAAAGAAAAGAAAAGAACGGAGACTATCACAGGACCAATACAGAGAAAAGGAAGGAAGATCAAAGATCTGACAATTTTCTCCATACCAACCCCTGGATCCAGTCACACCTAAACACTAGTAGACCCAAAGAACTTTGCTGGTGAGTCAAGAAATTCACCACCCCTACCTCCAACCTTTTTAAAATCTGAAACATTTTGAGTTGGTGTTTCTGCTTAGAACAGACAGATTCCTCCCCAATATGCATTCCTCTCAGCATCTATAGAAACATCATTAACTTGAGATTTATGCCAAGGACATTAGCACTGGGCGAAAAGACGCATACGTATCCTGACTCAAGTGCCTGCAATTCTATCAGTAACGTGGTTCTCCAACTCCTTAATTCTTCAGCTGGAGAGGAGTGAGATTCCAGGATGCCACAACCCTGTGCTCTGAAGACAACTTCATCTGTTCAGATGGATCTGATTCACCTGACCTTAGAAGGAATACACTGAATTATTTTTCATGCCAGAGCATCCTCCCAGGTAAAATACTTCTAATGTTACCTATACCTGCCAACCCTAGAACCAACTTCCAACATCAAAATACAAAAGCCATCATGTTTCTGATACCCCAGGTCAGTGTTTTGTGGAAAGTTCCATGTGCTGCCTATTATTACTTACAGGGGATATATTGCTAACCCTGTGGTTGTTCTCCAAACTGTAGCCCCTTAGTCTCAGTCCCTCTCTCTTGGATTCCCTTAGTGTAATGTCTCGTTATCCTTCTCCTAAAATACTATAACATCATCATCAGTTTTGCTTCCCCTTCTCAGACTCCCACCCTGTTCTTGCCTCTCTGCCCCAGTCAGCTGCTGCTGCTGCTTCCTTTTTTTTTTAATTTAAAGAAAGAGTCTTGCTCTGGTCACGCAAGCTGGAGTACAGTGGCACAATCACAACTCACTGCAACCTCCAACTCCTTGGTTCAAGCAATCCTCTCATGTCAGCTTCCCAAGGAGTGAGACTACGGGTGTACATCACAATGCCAAGCCCATTGTTTAATTTTTGTGTTTTGTAGAGACAGGGTCTTGCTATGTTTCCCAGTGCGTACTTTCTGAAGCCAAACTCCCAGGGTTCAGTACCAGCTATACTCCTTATTTATTACTGAATCTCTTTGGGTTTCAGTTTCTTCATCTGTAGAATAGAGATAATGATAATCATAGTGAATATTTTATACAGATTTGTGTGTTTTTGAAATGACAATCTTAGTAAAACATTCAACACAGTTCCCAGCACATAGGAAGCATTCGATACATGTTAGCCACTACCATTGGTATAAGAATAGCAGAAAAGTCTCATTTTCCTAATCAATTAGCCAAAAAGCAATGCCCAATTACCTACTTTATTTTATTAATTATTTTTTTAAGAGACAGGATCTCACTCTGTCACCCAAGCTAGAGTACAGTGACATAATCATAGCTCACTGTAGCCTCAAACTCCTGGGTTCAAGCAATTCTTCTGCTCCAGCATCC
Source organism: Cebus imitator (assembly GCF_001604975.1). NCBI lineage: Eukaryota > Metazoa > Chordata > Mammalia > Primates > Cebidae > Cebus > Cebus imitator. Next base: position 7,927,390 of record NW_016107400.1, on the reverse strand, counting down.
CAAGTAGCTGGGACTACAGGCACACACCACTATGCCTGGCTAATGTTTTAAGTTTTTTAATTTTTTATACAGATGGGGTCTCACTATGTTGTCGAGGCTGATCTGGAACTCCTGGCTTTAAGTGATTTTCCTGTCTTGGCCTTTGAAAGTGTGGGGATCTGCCACTGTGCCTACCTAGCCTGTTCAATTACCATACTTCACAAATTGTTGTCATATTTAATTTAACATCAGAGTGTTGAAATTTTATCTTGTCCATTCTTTCAACTCAGGTATGTAACCTCATGCCTGATACAATGCAGGTACTCCATAAATGTGTTAAATGAATGAATCAATACCAATAACTACCATTTCATGAGAACTTATTCTGTACAAAGTACTTTACATGTTTTATGTAATCATCCCAACACACCTGCAAAGTCAGTGTCACTTTCCCATTTGAAAAGTGAGGAAAATAGAGCATCAGACAGGTTGAGTAACTTGCCCAAATGCAAACAGCTAGCAAATGGAGAAACTTTTCCCACAGCCTCAGATTTTTCTAACCTCTTTTTGACTCATGAACCTCTCTCATAAAAAAAATATATTATTGTAGGGCCCGGAGTGGTGTCTCATGCCTATAATCCCAGCACTTTGGGAGGCCAAGGCAGGCGGATCATTCAACGTCAGGAGTTTGAGATCAGCCTGGCCAATGTGGTGAAATCCCACCTCTACTAAAAATACAAAAAAATTAGCCAGGCATGGTGGTGCATGCCTGTAGTCCCAGCTACTCAGGAGGCTGAGGCAGGAGAACTGCTTGGACCCAGGAGATGGAGGTTGCAGTGAGCCAAGATCACGCCACAGCACTCCAGCCTGGGCAACTGAGTGAGACTCTGTGTCAAAAAATAGATAAACAAACAAACAAACAAACAAGTGTAGGCCTTTAGGAATTTCCGAATCATTTCAGCATTGACAAAGAAGCAACTTTTAATAAAAGGTTCTATTATACCACTGTATTATTAAATAGTATGCTGTAAAGATCATGTTATAATCTTTATAACATTAAGACAAATTTTTGACTTGTCCCCATTTAACATGTGATGTAAAGCTGGCGGATTTAGTTTAAATTATTTATGAAAGAAAAATGTTTGAGTTTATTTCAAGAAGGAATTTTACTATGTTGCATGATATCTAAAAAAGACAAAACTCCTTTTATGAACCGATGTTTGGAGTTCTAAATTTTGTGCTGACTTTTTTTAACACATAATTGTTCTAAATGATAAGATGCAAGAAAAGGTTCTGGCTGATATTTGCAAGCACTTTTCTACAAATAACACATTGCAGGTGTGGAGAGTCACTATTCTTAATAAATGAAAAGCCAAATTGGATATAATTGTCACTATATTTTCTATTTTTAACCTTAGCGTTGAAAGATATTTCAGCATATACCTTATAAGACTTCTTATCAAATGAATGCAACTTTCAAATCTGGTGAAGGTCAATCTGAAGTAAATTTGCAAGTTGATTATCACATTTTTGTTCCTCATTAACTTGCTGCATTTCAATAGCACTGTTCTGTATACTTCCTGTTGCCAATTCTAGGTCTTACAGGTGTACATTAAGTAATCTATGACTGTGATGGAAACAGCCAAACTCTCTCCAAGTGACCCCAGAAGTTCCCTCTGGATTGCTTTGGACAAAGAGATAACTAAGACCAGACTCCTCCTTACTTGAGGCGAAAAGGAAGGGCCATGCCACAGGACCAACGGCATCTTCCCGACCTTGGCGGAAAGGACTATGACTTGGAGTCCTCAGGGTCTCCAAGTGCGGAGGGCTGGCATTGCCAGACGAACTCCTGTCAATAGCTAGAACTCCTTGTGGTCTCTCTTTATTCCCTGACTCACATGTCTGCCTAAGAAAGAGCAAGCTATAAAGGAATGGGTCCCTCCACAAGAATGTAAACTCACAAGGCGTGTCTAGAACTTTCTGGCTCCATACCCTCTGCACAGGTTTTTTAAACTGGAAATAAAGTGGGCTTATTTTGCAATAGAATTTAAAGCCCTTTCATTAAATTTAGTCCCCAGTGATCTTCTGCAAAAGTCTAAAGTGGCAGGAAGAAGAAGGAAAAGCAGAACAAGACTTGGAGTTGTTGATGTATCTAAGACTTAGGTTTGGGCCAGTGCAATAAGACATGAAACATGTTTGCAGACATAAATATTAGAAAGGAAGAGACAAAATTGCGATTATTTGTATATTATTTATTTGCATACCTGTGAATTCTAAAGAACATTATAATTTATTTTTAAATGAACCAAAATGATAGATGCAAGGTAAATAAATGAAAATAAATCATACTGCCACTCACCACTTAAAAAGTATATATAAAGAAAAGAGATATTCTATTCCCAAATAATTGAACCTGGGCAAAAAAAAAAAAATTAATAAATTCTACCTCTCAAAAAAAACCCTCCTTATAAAACTATATTTCTAGTTATGTGTATAAATAAGCCTTATTAAATGTAGCTACAAATTATACCCCTGGATAAAAAGGCTAAAATTATTATACAATATAAATTTATAACAAAGTAATGTGTAGAGACAATTTAATTATTATTCTTACAGCTCTCACAACAAAGGATACTCTCACTATCCTTGGTTTTCATGGGAGAAAACGGATGCTAACAGGTATTAAGTAAGTTGCCTAGAACAAACAGTAGTAGATTAAGAACAAGCTTAATCCAACAGTAAGGGCTGGATTAAGTCAGACACCAAAGCTTGTATATTTAAGAACTCTGCCATATTGCCTTCCAAATCCATGTCATATTCCCACCAGATGTCTTTCTTGGTGCAGAATTTCATAAAAACTTTTAATCTTGGACAATATAAAAAAAAGAAGTGTCATAGGAGATTGATAACTACTTCTGCCGGATGACTGAAATCTATTAGAGGGCCGAAATAATTAAAATAGCAGAATACTAGAGCATGAATGGAAGAAAGGCCCAATGATTGCCAAGATCTAGCTGAGAGTCAGGGTGGAGATGGCCAAACTGCACCATGGGGGGTGGTGGTGCTTCCAGATTGGCAGATCAAAACCCATAGGAGGAACTCATTACGCAGATGGCCTGGCAGGGGAACCAAATTATAGTAAGGCCAAAGACCATGGGCAGAAAAAGGTAGGTGGGAAAATTCAGCTCCTTGCCTCTGATAATACTGAATGAAAATCTCATCTTGTCTGAAATGGCTTGGTCACAGGAATGGCTAAAGCAGCAGGAGCTAAAGCCAGTGGGAGCCAGTGAGTGGGCTGGGTTGAAAGGGAAGATGAACGTTCTGAGAGCCACAAAAGAGTCGGAGAATGGGAAGATGCTTGCCTGGAATGCAATACAAGCCAAAGAGGGGCCTTCTGTGGAAAAGCTTTCTTTTATCTCTGGTTGTCTATGTCCCTAAAGGGAAGCAGCTTCATTTCCAGTCACTACAGTAGACTGAGATCCACCATGGCCTATTAGGTTGGAAAGGAGGGATCATGTATCAACTTTGGACTTTCTCTTCAAATAAGGTTAATACGACAGTCTTGGAAAGATGCATATGGTAAAAGGAAAGTGTTTATATTAATTTTTTTTTTTTTTGAGACAGAGTTTTGCTCTTGTTGCCCAGGCTGGAGTACAATGGTTCGATCTTGGCTCACCGTAATCTCCGCCTCCTGGGTTCAAGCGATTCTCCTGCCTCAGCCTTCCAAGTAGCTGGGATTGCAGGTATGCACCACCACACCGGGCTAATTTTGTATTTTTTAGTAGAGAAAGGGTTTCTCCATGTTGGTCAGGCTGGTCTTGAACTCCCGACCTCAGGTGATCTGCCCACCTTGGCCTTCCAAAGTGCTGGGATTACAGGCATGAGCCACCACGCCCGGCCTTATGTTAAATTTTAGACTTGTTTTTTGTGCTGGATATTTTTCCATTCTCCTATAGATTCTCTCTCCCCTTCTCCACCTGGTCAGGACTGTTAAAGGCTAAGCAGTGTAGATGTTATTACCAGACCCTGAGACCAAGGCTGGGGATAGGGTAGGGAGAGTGAGGCATTGAGGGTGCAACATTTAAGGAGGCTCTGGCTCTCAGGGCTGTGCAAGTGCTCCATGCCCAGTCCTAACAGTGAGGTCCTCCTTAAATGTTACTCCCTGGAGGTCTCACTCACCACATTCTTATTGGTTCTACCAGGGGGGGCCTTCCTTCTGGTAGAAAGTCAGAGACAGGGTCAGCTGTGAAGTCAAGTTGATATAGGGCAAGCAAGCCCCAAAACTGGTGCTTAGCCTGGGAAGATTCCTGGCTTCACTCAGGAAAGAGGTCAAGAGCCAGCCAGTGGTTAGAAGAAGACAGTTGTATTAAAGCAGCAGTGTTACAGCTCGGTTGACTGCTCCTGAAGAGTAGGTCTCCCCCATCTTAAACAGTGTGTGGAGAGTAGCAGCTCAGGGGCAGGTCTGCAGCCATATTAATACCCACTTTTAATTACATGCAAATTAAGAGATTGGTTATTTCAAAATTTCTAGGAAAAGGGTGCCGTGGAAAGGGGCAATAACTTCCAGGTATTGTCTTGGCAATGATAAACTTTCATGGTAGTGGTGGGCGTGTCTCAGGGAGAGGTGCTGTTGCTGCCGCTTCCCTGTTTCAGCCAGTCTTCAGTCTGGTCCAGAATTGAGTTCCACCTCCTACTTTAGGGTTATTTGTTTCCCTGGTTGGCTGCAGCCCCCTACAGATCAGTGCTGTACCCAAAGCCCTTCCCATACAAAGCTCTGTTACTTTAACTTGTCCCTTAGAGCCCGGAGGTGGTAACTGTTGTCTACTACTAACCCAGATAACTCCACTATCTTCTGTGGATCTTCTACAACCACACATCTGTAAATAGTCCGTCTGTAAATAAAGTTTCTTTGAATAATCTTATTCTGAGTATGCCATCTTCTTTCTATCAAGACCCTGATGAGTAGATGTCCCTCACCCAGGCACTGCCATTTGTAGAGTACTATGAATTAAAATTTTATGAAGCCTGTAATTATCTTGTGACTAAACCAACTATATTGCATCGTACCTTTTTACATTAAAAGCATTAATTATGTAAATGGGCACATTTCTTTTTAAGTGCCTCATTTTTCTCATTTTTGGGGCATGGCTGTTTTGGCCTCAAAAAAAATAAAAGTTGTCTTGACCTTTCCTGATGCCTGTCGAGACCATGATGTCGACATAGCAGCAGTGATGGATAATGATTTAGAGAAAAGGCTTCAGAATTAGACAGACTTGGATGCAAATCCCAGCTCATCTTCTTCCTTGCTGTGTGACTTTGGACAAGTCACTTGCTCCAGCAGATGTAGGATGTAGACGCCGCAGCTGTTGGCTCTTTTTTTTTTTTTTTTTTTTGGTTTTTTTTTTTTTTGCTTTCCCTCTGAAAATATTTCCCATGCCAGTATCCAAGTTCAACTCCTATATTGTGATGTGACCCCAATTGAGACGGCACTCCATTACTGTCATAACATGCACTAAGTCTTGTCTCTTTACACTGAAGCTCTCAGCTCCTGGGAAAAATCACACACATCTTCAGCTTCCATATTCGTTAGCTCACACCTTTCGTTGCCAACTGACAGCAAATTGTATGCACCTGAAGGGAGCAGAGTTGGAGACTGACTCCACAGGGGCAAGATGTATAAAACAACAAAACGTGAGTTATTTTTGCAATGTTTCTTTTTCAGGCCCACCCACTCCCTGTAATATCTGGCTGAGGTGTGAATGGCTGACTCCAGCAGGTATCAGTAACAGATGGAACCAGCTAATTATGTCTCTTACATGCAAGTAGAGATAAAGCTGTTAATTGCTAATTGTACAGTTCTCCTATTTCCCACCCCAGGGTGCTGGGGCAGAGACCACTTCCCAACCCCAAGTCAAACATGGCCTGTGCTCCTGGCTGAAGAAGAGCATGGAAAGTAGTTGGAGACCTGCATCCCCAAGATTGTCAGCCCTTCTCCAGGGCGAGCAACAAGCAGAGTCTAGCAGTGAGAAGATGCTCTTGGCAGGCTCCATATAGCTGTGCCCTGAGCCCAGGGGGACTCAGCCAATGAAGACTCAGCTAATGAAAGCTCAACATGGAGGTAGCAAAGGGCTGAGCCCCCACCAGCAAGTGACATCTGGTAATTGTTTCCAGTGCACTCCAGGGTCCATTTAGTTCCCCAGAATCCACATAATACTGACGTCTCTCAGCACCAGCTTATATACGGCTCCTCACTGGACACTGAAAAGTGCTGTCATCTGGAATCTTCCTCCAGCTTCCAAGCCTTAAGACCATGTCTCATGATGGTCACAGGATTTTTTTTTCCCATTTATTTATTTTATTGCATTTTAGGTTTTGGGGTACATGTGAAGAACATGCAAAATTGTTGCATAGGTACACACGTGGCTGTGTGATTTGCTGCCTTCCTCCCCATCACCTACATCTGGCATTTCTCCCCTTGCTATCTCTCCCTAGCTCCCCACCCCCCACCGTCCCTTCCCTATTTCCCCCCAACTGACCCAGGTGTGTAGTGCTCCCCTCCCTGTGTCCATGTGTTCTCCTTGTTCAACACCCGCCTATGGGTGAAAACAAGCGGTGTTTGATCTTCTGCTCTTCTGTCAGTTTGCTGAGAATGATGGTTTCCAGGTTCATCCATGTCCCTACAAAGGACCCAAACTCATCATTTTTGATAGGTACATAATATTCCATGGTGTATATGTGCCACATTTTCCCTATCCAGTCTATCGTCAGTGGGCATTTGGGTTGGTTCCAGGTCTTTGCTATTGTAAACAGTGCTGCAATGAACATTCGTGTGCACGTGTCCTTATAGTAGAACAATTTGTAATCCTTTGGATATATACCCAGTAATGGGATTGCTGGGTCAAAAGGAATTTCTATTTCTAGGTCCTTGAGGAATCGCCACACTGTCTTCCACAATAGTTGAACTAATTTACACTCCCACCAACAGTGTAAAAGTGTTCCTATTTCTCCACATCCTCTCCAGCATCTGTTGTCTCCAGATTTTTTAATGATCGCCATTCTAACTGGCGTGAGATGGTATCTCAATGTTGTTTTGATTTGCATTTCTCTGATGACCAGTGATGATGAGCATTTTTTCATATGTTTGTTGGCCTCATGTATGTCTTCTTTTGTAAAGTGTCTGTTCATATCCTTTGCCCACTTTTGAATGGGCTTGTTAGTTTTTTTCTTGTAAATCTGTTTCAGTTCTTTGTAAATTCTGGATATCAGCCCTTTGTCAGATGGGTAAACTGCAAAATTTTTTTCCCATTCTGTTGGTTGCCGATTCACTCTAATGATTGTTTCTTTTGCTGTGCAGAAGCTGTGGAGTTTGATTAGGTCCCATTTGTCTATTTTGGCTTTTGTTGTCAATGCTTTTGGTGTTTTGGTCATGAAGTCCTTGCCTACACCTACGTCCTGAATGGTTTTGCCTAGATTTTCTTCTAGGGTTTTTATGGTGTTAGGTCTTATGTTTAAGTCTTTAATCCATCTGGAGTTAATTTTAGTGTAAGGTGTCAGGAAGGGGACCAGTTTCTGCTTTCTGCACATGGCTAGCCAGCTTTCCCAACACCATTTACTGAACAGGGAATCCTTTCCCCATTGCTTGTTTTTGTCTGGTTTGTCAAAGATCAGATGGTTGTAGATATGTTGTGTTGCCTCCGAGACCTCTGTTCTGTTCCATTGGTCTATATCTCTGTTTTGGTACCAGTACCATGCTGTTTTGATTACTGTAGCCTTGTAGTATAGTTTGAAGTCCAGTAGTGTGATGCCCCCCACTTTGTTCTTTTTGCTTAGAATTGACTTGGCTATGCGGGCTCTCTTTTGGTTCCATATGAAGTTTAAGGTGGTTTTTTCCAGTTCTGCGAAGAAGGTCATTGGTAGCTTGATGGGGATAGCATTGAATCTGTAAATTACTTTGGGCAGTATGGCCATTTTCACGATATTGATTCTTCCTAACCATGAACATGGTCACAGGATTTTAAGCTAATCAGCCTCTCTTTTAGGGACACATCCCTGCCCGATTCCCAGTAGATGTGAGTTGGAGAGGTGGCCCAATCATATACTGCAATGTGACAGAATATTTCATTTTCATAGCCACAGTGATTGGTTTAGGGAAAGTCAGGTGACACTAATTTGGCCAATCAGAGGCACTCCCGAGACTTGAGCTAAAATTCTTTCCAGGCTGGAGTCTGATGCTTGCAGCCCAGATCACCTAAGCTCAAGTGACTCTCCTGCCTCAGTTTCCCAAGTAGCTGGGACTACAGATGTGTGCCACCACAATGGCTAATTTCTTACCTTTTTGTAAAGGCAGGATGTCACTGTGTTGCCCAGGTTGGTCTAGAATTCCTAGTCTCAAGTGATTTTCCCACCTTGACCTACCCAAACCTGGGATTATGAGCCACTATGCTCGATCTGAAATTCTTGGAAAGGAAGCATTTTTTTTTCTTTTCTGAGATGGAATGTCACTCTGTTGCCCAGGCTGAAGTGCAGAGGCACACTCTAGGCTCACTGCAACCTCTGCCTTTGGGTTCAAGCAATTCTCATGCCTCAGCCTCCTGCGTAGCTGAGATAGCAGGTACATGCCACCATGCCCAGCTATTTTTTGTATTTTAAGTAGAGACACGGTTTTACCATGTTGGCCAGGCTGGTTTTGAACTCCTGGCCTCAAGCAATCCTCCCTCCTTAGCTTCCCAAAGTGCTGGGATTTCACTCATGAGCCACCATGATCAGTCTGAGATTCTTGTGAAAGACACATTCTTTGGAATTGCTGCACTAGGGATATTGTAAGTAACTAGTGGTCCCTGCCTTTCATTTTTCACAGGTATAGCAGATGCCATTGGTGCCCCATGCCATATCCTCTTGGCCCACCTAAGCTTACCTACAGCTGACAGACAGTTTCCAACCTCAAGCATTTGCACCTCTCCTCTCTGCCTGAAGGCTTTACCTAGTACCCAGGACCCTTCTCTGTCACCTTCAAGTGGGAGAGAGCTAATGCTCTCAGGTAATCTTCAGCCAATGGAAAATGGAAAACCATAAATAAATTCCCTAGCATCCTTGCCCTTGGCTGAGACAACCCTGAGTATGCAGTCTCTAACAAGATCCCAGTGTGACCTGCCCATGTGGCCACCTGCTCCTCAGTGCACTTTTTACTGATGTTTCTCCCATCTGTCTTATCCTCTTCATCTCCTCACTTGTGCTTCCTGAGATCACCTCCTGTGTTAGTTTTGTCCTTCTGTTGAGGTTAGAAATGTGGGACTTTAACTGGAGAAATACCTGTGATGACAAAAGGAGAGAGATCTGTAGAAGGCAGGGAAAGGCTCAGGCTCCAATACAGGACTCACACTGCAGCAGAGAGAGGGAAGGGGGGATAACTGGGAAGGAAGAGACATAGGCTGCAGCCTAATTCCAAGACAAGTTTGGCCAGGCCAGTGAAGGGTTCTTCTCAAAGACAGCTGTCAAAGGAGAACCACATCTTTAGGAACGGGCCTCCCTTAGTGGCCTCGCTTGCTGTCATTAGCTGGGTACAGCCTGAGGGAAGTATGGCTTTGATGTAAACATGGTGTCCCAGAAGGGTAAGAGTAGGGCTATCAGTCAATCACATCTTCTGCCACAAAACACCTGAGTGGTTCATTTCATGACCACTGCATCTCCCAAATAAACTACTGTACCTCAGGGTCTGCTTTTAGAGGTGATGGTGGTAGTAGGGGAACCCAAACTGAGATGATGAAAGTCCCTGAAAATGAACCATATGTAAAAGAAGGCAAAGCCAAAGGCCATTGTTTGAGTACCTGGATCCAACCATTCCTGATGTCAGTAACCAACTGAATGAAACAGCTAAATAAGCCAACACAATTTCCTCTTGTTGGTTTATTTTGTCTGTTTGATTTTCTCTTTATTGTCGATACATAATGTAGTTACAGTTGGATGTCTGTCAATGAGAACTAAAAGAGTCTATACTAACACAGACATTGTAGCTATCCATTTTTACTAGTGTTGTCCTAAAATTCATTTTGCTTGTTTTGGAATTGTTAAGCCAACCATAGTGAAAATTGACCTCCCTTAGCCTTTGTTATGACCATCCTTGACCCTCTTCCTTCTCCCTGCCCAGAACAGCCAGTACCTCATCCAGCTGGAACTCTTTAAGTATGGTAGAACACATGTTTATCCATCCATGGCTGTGTCCCTGACTCTAGATCACTGTGTTTCTCATGTTCCTCATAGTCAGATGGTATTTGTGCACATTAGCTAAAGAAAAAAACATGCACCTCCATTTTCCATTTCTGGTCCTCTTGAAGTATGAATCCATTTACTGAGAGCAGCCTTATTATTATTATGAGTTCTCTGTTAAATGGGTTTTTTTTTTTATTGTAATATTAACCCAGTGAGATAGCTCATGCTGACATAAGCACAAAGGTCTTCTCTGAGCCATATCAGGCAGCCAAGGAAAGGAATCAAGATGCCTAGAGACCAACATGACTGAGTATAGCAAGTTCGGGAGATGCAGCCCAGCCTCGGTGACTGGTTCTAGAAAAACAGATAAATGGGCTGGACACGGTGGCTCACACTTAGAATCCCAGAACTTTGAGAGGCCAAGGCGGGCGGATCACCTGAGGTCAGGAGTTCAAGACCATCCTGGCCAACATGGCAAAACCCTGTCTCTACTAAAAATACAAAAATTAGCCGGGCATGGTGGTGTGCACCTATAGTCCCAGCTACTCGGGAGGCTGGGGCAGGAGAATTGCTTGACCCCAGGAGGCAGAGGTTGCAATGAACCGATATCGCACCACTGCACTCCAGCCTGGGCAACAGAGTGAGACTACACCTCAAAAGAAAGAAAAAAAAGAAATATAGAAAAATTGACAGACTTACTTAAAGACCAACAGACATAATCACCCCAGAATCAGCGTAATACTGAGGTATCTAGGCACCAGCTTATATGCGGCTCCTGAGTGGATACTCAAAAGTGCTGCCATCTGGAATCTTCCTCCATCTTCTGAGCCTTAAGATCATGTCTCATCATGGTCACAGGATTTTAAGCTAATCAAAATCTCTTTTAGAAAACATCCCTGCCCCATTCCCAGTAGATGTAAGTTTCAGAAACACTAACTCTGAAAGAGGGGAGTTTCTTTAGCAAGAATTTTATACAGTGGCTAACAAAGGACACAACACAAGTGCCCCTTCTTTCTTCTTTTGTGTGTAACTTCCACACAGATGGGTTAATATTACAAAAAAAAAAAAAAAAAAAAAAAACATTTAACAAAGAACTCATCATCATAATAATAAGGCTGCTCTCAGTAAATGGGTTCATACTTCAAGAGGACCAGAAATGGAAAATGGAGGCGCATATTTTTTTCTTTAGCTAATGTAAACAAATACCATATGGCTATGAGGAATCAGAGTACATTCCTCCTAGTGCCCAGCCAGAATGGGAAGGGAGGAACCACACATACCCTGTACACAATGTCATTCTGCCTTGAGACATGTGCTTTCAAATTTATGTCTGTTTTGGGAAAATAAAGATCACTTATTTTGAGCCATAGTGATTAATTTTTGTGTCCAAATAAGTATTTGTCTGTCTCTTTGTACAGAACTCTCTGCCTTCAGGCTCTGTGGTGGGTGGTGAAGAACTGAAATACACAAGCCATGGGGCTTCCCCTTGTCCATGAAAATACAGAAGATGCTGGCTCCGGAGAACTCAGGTGAGAAAGCTGCTGCAGGGGCCAGAAACCTTGGCAAAGACCTCTTCTTTGCACGTAAGAAAGCTGGTTGGGAAAGAGGACCAACTGTTCCTTCTAAATCCCAGGGAGTGGAGGATACGTGAGGTCCTGTGATTCATTGGCCAGGAGTATCTGCTCCAGCTGCCAGGCCAGAGTGATCAATCCAAAAGTGCTTCTGAAAATGAGGCCAGACCCGCAATAATGAAGCCCGATTGCCTCAGAATTATTGTCGGATTAATTAGCAGCTTTTCGAGTAGCCCATGTGTTCAGGGTCAGTAACAATTTATGATGAGTCACATTTAAGTAATTTTATTCAAGTCAACCGGCGTTTGCTGCACCTACTAAGCACAGAGTTTTAGGCAAACCCAATGCAAGAACAAGGTCTCTTGTTCTGCCATATAAAAGTCATTTACCAATAGGAAAAAAAATCACTTTGTCTTTCTGGCCTCAGTTTCCCCATTTGTAAAAAAATGGGGGTGGAACTGACTCAATAGTCTGTCAGTTTTCTCCAATCTCAGTGAGGTGGGAGGTGGGGCTCTACTCCAGAGACAGGGCTTGGACTGCAGATCCAATTGAAGACAAGCTTAAAAGCAGCTTTAAATCAGACACACCCACCAGTGTGCCTTGTCAGTTTACTGTTGCCATGGCAACACCTAGGCGTTACTGCCCCTTTCCATAGCAATGACCCAATGACCCAAAAGTTAGTACCCTTTCCCTAGAAATTTCTGCATAAACTGTCCCTTAATCTGCATGCAATTAAAAGTGGATATAAATATGACTGCAAAACTGCCCTGAGCTGCTACTACTCTGTCTATGAGGTAGCCCTGCCCTGCAGGAGCAGTCATGGAGCTATAACACTGCCTGTTCAATACAGCTGTTTTCTTCTACCTCTGGCTTGCCCTTGAATTCTTTCCTGGGCAAAGCCAAGAACCCTCACAGGCTCCACGATGGAGCTTGCCTGTCCTGCATCACCAAGACATAGTCTGTATTATTTTTGAGAGCTTGAAATGTAAAATTATATAAGAAAAATACACACAAAAGGAAAATTCATTAATCCCATGAATGTGTTTATCCACAAATATTTACTGATCAGTTCTTACTAGGCTCCAGACACTATACAAAATAATGTAAGATAAGCTTAGCTTCAAACACACACAGTCTATTGGGGAAGACCATGAGCAAATGCACAGCAGGAGCATAGGCACAGAGCAGGGAGCTTGTGAATTAGAGGGAGGGTAGCAAAGTTGTGCCAGAGGAAGTAGCATTTTACTGAGAAACAAAAAAGAGATGAAAGGCATCTCATCAAAGAGTACAGAATTTAATAAGACATAGAGTCACAATAAACATATGTTGGGAGAATGAAGGTGTATTCTGTAAGAATCATAATGAATGAGGCAGGAAAGCTGCATTGGAGCTAGGTTATAGGAGAGCATTTTTGTTTGGAACTAAATTCTGGAAGCCAAGGGAATCTATTGAAGGAATATGACATGACATGGTCAGATTTTAATTCCAGGAAAGTCTAGAAGCAAAGAGGAAGACAAATTGTTGAGGGAGGAGGTTAAAGACAAGGAAGTCCATCAGGAGGCTTCTATAATTATCTAGACAAGGAATGGTGGCTATCTCACCTAAGACCACGAAGCTAGAGGGAATAAAGGTGATACAAGCAGTGTTTCAAGAGTGGATATTGTATTGTTTGCTGACTGATTAAATATGGGAAATCCATAGTGCTGGGTGTCCATATCAACTGCTAGATTTCATTTCTGGTGTCTTAGAGAAGGGGGGTGCCATTTGCTAAATAGAGAATATGCCAGGAAGAAGTGGTCTGGAAAGAGAGCCATGAAATGAGACCTGGCTCTCTCATGCTGTGCCTGAGTCACTTAAGCTGATTAATATCCTAAGGCATAGGCCCAGTAAGAAGCTGGAGATGTGCAAATCATCAGCATAGGTGAGAACCTGAACCATGAATGGGATGGATATTGCCAGGAAGACTGGAAAGAGTGAGAAGACCAAAGTAGTATTGAACAGAGTCTGGGGGTCTAAAGAACAATCTAGGAAGAACATGGAAGAGGGTTGGACAGAGAAGCAGGAAGTAATACATACTAACTATATATTTATAGTTAGTATATGGGAGTATATCCTGGCATAGAGAGGATGGATGGATAGATAAAGAGATGGAGAGATAAAATTGATAGCTATGTGGATGGAAAAATGGATGGATAGGTGGATGGATGGATGGATGGATGGATGGATGGATGAATAGATAGATAGATAGATAGATAGATAGATAGATAGATAGATAGAATTGATTCATGGATGGAAAGATGGATGGATAGGTAGATGAATGAATAGATAGATAGAATTGATAGATACATGGATTAAAAGATGGGTGGATACGTAGATGGATGGATGGATGGATGGATGGATGGATGGATAGATAGACAGATGACAGAATTGATAGAAAGATGAATGGTTAAGTGGATGGATAGAAAAAGATTACAAAAGAGTTTAAGGGGTGAGCAATCATGGGGTCAGATACCTGAGAAAGGTCAAAAAGACAAGGATGGAAAATTGTCCATGGGATTTGGCTCCATGGAGTTCACTGCTGGTCTCATCAAGAACGGTCTCTGGGGAGTCAGGGAAGTCAGATTGCAGGGCATTCAGCAAGCCCTTATTGTGAGAAGTGTGGCAAGAAATGTAGACTACTTTTTCAAGCAGCAAAAAGGGAAAATAGAGAAAATACAAGACGCTAAGAGGAAGGTGAAGAAAGATTTGGTTTTTTTCCAATATGGCAGAAACTTGAGCATAGTTTTAGATTTAGAAGAAAGAGCCAATAGAAGACACACTGAAGATAAAGGAGAGAAGATCATTGACAAGAGGGCCTGGGATCCAAAACCTAGACTGTGGATCCTTGTTAGACAAGAGGAGTTCATTGCTTTCTCTGAAACACAAAGGAAGGAAGAGAGTTTAGACACAAATCATCTTAAAGGTATTAGCAGAAGAATGATGTTGGTCTCCCCAAGAGATCTTGGTTTTCTCAGGGAAAGGAGAGATCAGAAAATGGTAGACAGTGTGAGGCATGAGGTAAATTGTTGAAGTGGCCACTAGTGAGAATAGGAGCCAGAATTGCCAAGGGACAAGGACATGGATTCCTGGGAATCATGGAGGCTCCCATTGGGGTTTAGACCATGAACATAGTAAAGCTACTGCCCTCATGAAAAAATGGAGAACTCCAATGGTTGAGTCAATCAAGGATAAATAGGAACAGACCTCCACAATTATCTTGGGTTCTACCTCTGCTCTTTCCCCAATTCACCAAGCCCCATAAACTTGCCAGAAGTTAAATTGTGTCTGGAGTTATAATAGTTAAAACATGCTCTCACTTGACCCCAGGATTCTCATTAGCTGGGATACCTTCTCCAACATCAACAGTAGACAAGAAGCTTGGCAAAAACAAATTAAACTTTTAAAACGACCCAAGTAAAATATACTTATTGTAAAAAAAAAAAAAATTGCATCTAGTTTATTGAGAGTTTTTAGCATAAAGGGCTGTTGAATTTTGTCAAAGGTCTTCTCTGCATCTATCGAGATAATCATGTGGTTTTTGTCTTTGTTCTGTTTATGTGGTGGATTACGTTTACAGACTTGCATATGTTGAACCAGCCTTGCATCCTTGGGATGAAGCCTACTTGATCGTGATGGATAAGCTTTTTGATGTGCTGTTGCAATCGGTTTGCAAATATTTTATTGAAGATTTTTGCATCTATGTTCATCATGGATACTGGCACGAAGCTTTCTTTTTTTGTGGAGTATCTTCCTGGTTTTGGTATCAGGATGATGTTGGTCTCACAAAATGATATGGGAAGGATTTAGTCTTTTTGTATTGTTTGGAATAGTTTCAGAAGGAGTGGTACCAGCTCCTTTTTGTATGTCTGGTAGAATTCGGCTGTGAACCCATCTGGACCTGGGCTCTTTTTAGTTGGTAGGCTATTAATTGCTGCCTCAACTTCAGCCCTTGTAATTGGTCTACTCAAGGTTTCAACTTCTTCATGGTTTAGGCTTGGGAGGGTGCAAGTGTCCAGGAATTTATCCATTTCTTCCAGGTTTACTGGTTTATGTGCATAACATTGTTTGTAGTAATCTCTGATGGTAGTTTGTATTTCTGTGGAATTGATGGTGATATCCCCTTTATTGTTTTTTATTGCATCTATTTGATTCTTCTCTCTTTCCTTTTTTTATTAATCTGGCTAGTGGTCTGTTTTGTTGATCTTTTCAAAAACACCAGCTCCTGGATTTACTGATTTTTTTGAAGTGTTTTTTGTGTCTCTATCTCCTTCAGTTCAGCTCTGATTTAGTTATTTCTTGTTTTCTGCTAGGTTTTGAGTTTTTTTGATCTTGCTCCTCTAGCTCTTTCCATTTTGATGATAGGGTGTCGATTTTAGATCTTTCCTTGCTTCTCACGTGGGCATTTATTGCTATAAATTTTCCTCTAGACACCGCTTTAAATGTGTCCCAGAGATTCTGCTATGTTGTGTCTTCGTTCTCGTTGATTTTGAAGAAAATCTTTATTTCTGCCTTCATTTCATTGTTTATCCAGTCAACATTCAAGAGCCAGATGTTCAGTTTCCATGAAGTTGTGCAGTTCTGAGTTAGCTTCTTAATCCTGAGTTCTAATTTGATTGTACTGTGGTCTGAGAGACTGTTTGTTATAACTTCCATTCTTTTGCATTTGCTGAGGAGTGATTTACTTCCAATTATGTGGTGAATTTTAGAGTAGGTGCAATGTGGTCCTGAGTCAAACAAAGCTTAAGTAGCTTACCCAAGTTTGCACAACTAGTAAATGGCCAGGATTCAAAGCCAGACTTTCTGGATCCAGACATGTGCTTTTAATCACTACATTGCAATGCTTCTTGAAGATATAATCACAATGCATTATGATAAATTCTGTAACATACATATTCCTAAAATGCCATGTGTATACAGAGGAGAGAGTGATCATTTCTTCCTGGGAGAAGCGAGGGAGACTTCACCATAAACAACCTAAATGCTGGCTGATAGGATACAATCCTGAACAATACATACTGAACTTCAAAACAGTATTTTGGAACACAAAGAAGTAAAAGCATTTTTTCTAATGAATGATCATTACGGCCTAATTGTAACCAGAAAATCAGAGTAAGTGACATGTAAATAACAGCATGTCCACAAAGACATTGGGCTTTCAAGCTAGGCCCTACCAAATCAGGATGTCAAGCCAAGCCTTTCTTAAATAAAGGCCTGTGGTCCTGGTACTCAAATCGTATGTTTGTTTCAGTCTTCATCTTGTGTGTGTGTGTTGCTGACCTTTCCATGTGACAGTTAGTCTGCCATTGGTTTTTAGGTTCCTGAGACACAAAGTGATTGATTTTTGCATTGGCTGATTTTCAAGAACTTACCAGAAATTTTGGTCAGGACTTGGCAAATTGAAAGGGTAAGGAATATTCTGCCCCAACCTCTTATTGAACTAGTTTGTTCTTTACAGTCATAATAATTTCTCAAAACACATATTGGAACAGTTTTCTTAAATACCTCATTTGCTTAAATACCTCCAATAGTGTCATGTAATTCACCGGAAAAAGTTTGAGCTCAATTTTTTAGTTAAGACTTTCCTAACATGAACACCGATTATCTTTCCAGCTTCATTTACTATCCTTTTCTCTGACAAATTCTAGTTTTCAGCCACACCACATTCTCATTCATTTCCCAGTATTATGTGCTATATTCTTACAAGTTCCTGAAACTATATGTTATGTATTCTA
The DNA here is from genome assembly GCF_001604975.1 of Cebus imitator. Taxonomy (NCBI): domain Eukaryota; kingdom Metazoa; phylum Chordata; class Mammalia; order Primates; family Cebidae; genus Cebus; species Cebus imitator. The sequence continues at coordinate 7,909,863 of NW_016107400.1, read as the reverse complement.
CTTTTGAGTGTCTTTCTCCTATATATACAGCCAGCTAACACCTATCTCCTATTCATCTATCAATACAAAGTTTCAAAGACACCTCTTCAAATAAGTCTTCCATGGGCCCCTTCACTCAGTCTTCAGTAAGTTTCTATTAAATTTTTCTCTATGATTCCTTCCACAGTATCTCCATCTCTATATCTCTATCTGAATATCTACCTCTATCTGTATGTGTAGGTATAGGTCTGTGTGTATGTGTGTATATATATATCTTAGTACAGTGTCTGAGATAGCATTAATCAATGTTTGTTAACACTTCTAAGGAAGTAGAAGCGCAGCAGGAAAAAAAGAAAACATTACTCAAAAAAAAGGGGGGCTTGAGAACTGAGCATTTGGGGGGAGATAAAAACATAAACTAAGATTGAATATCACCTAAAAGTTTACAAACAGTGAGCTGCCCAATTGAAAGAGGTTGTGGAAGGCAGAGAGGGGAAGACTCATTTTACCTTAATGCAAGCCACAGAAGAAGGAAAATTGCTTGGATGTTGGAGAGAAGGTGCAATTCTACTAACAAAGTGAAAGAAATTTGGCTTTGAAATAAGAGATCCAGAGTGAAAAAAAGTTAAAATATTTATAAGGATAAAAGCAAATGTTACATTATGCACTACCAACGGGCCATGCAGTCTTTGAGTAAATCTCTGGAGTGAGGCTTTTGAAGTTCTCTCTGAAGAGATGGAATGTGTGCAGCTATGAGTTGATGCACAATCTCTCTCCAACAAAACTGAAAACCTTCCTCTATCATTGTTCATATTTGTCCTTGCTGTCTCCCGCAAAGCCTTTTTCTGCTGTGCTTAAAAAAAAAAAAAAAAGAACAGATAGAAATAGGAAAGAGAAATCCTATTTAACCAACTTTCAGAGGTTATCTCCTGATAATTGAGCTTGGAACGAGGCAAGCTGCCTCCTCTTTGCCAAGGTCATGGGTGACTCTTGGCTGGATATCAGGCAAGGGGGCAGGAGTGCAATGCAGGGTAAGTGGCTTTCCTCAATCATGGCTGCTTCCAAACGGTTTTAAAGAGGATTGCTTTCCTTGTGGAATGCTTAATAATCTTCAGAGCCAAAGGCATGACAGCTAAGATTATGAACTCAAAGAAGAATATAAGAAAAACCAGCCTGCCCTAGCCCTAGCGATTTTGTAGCCATTAATTGCAGAGACACCACCTGGGGAAGGTTAATACTTGGTATAACTAAAAGAGAAAAGCAGGCACTAAAAACACTTTTTTTCAGGGCTAAAGATATGTAAATTAGGCAAATCTGGGGTAGAACTGCAAAAGAACCAGCGCAGTGATCCTGTACCTTCCATACGGCCCAGCCCTCATCCCCCATTCACAGATGGGTTAGCATGAAAAGAAGGAACATAATATTCTTTCAATGATTACTATATCCCAGGGACTTTTACATACTTTATTTTGCTTTATTCTCACAATAACCTTGTCAAATGGGCATTATTATCTTCAATTTCTAGTTGAGAAAACTGGGTCTCAGAAAAGTGAATCTGCTCAATGTCATGCGATTAGGAAAGAGAGGGTCTGGGTTTGAACACAGGCCTCCTCATTAAAGAAATATTTCTTGGGCCGGGCACGGTGGCTCATGCCTGTAATCCCAGCACGCCAGGAGGCCGAGGCAGACGGACCACCTGAGGTTGGGAGTTCGAGACCAGCCTGACCAACATGAAGAAACCTGTCTCTACTAAAAATACAAAACTAGGCGGCTGTGGCAGTGCATGACTGTAATTCCAGCTACTTGGGAGTCTGAGGCAGAAGGGTCGCTTTAATCCAGGCAGTGGAAGTTGCAGTGAGCCGAGCTTGGCGCCATTGCACTCCAGCCTGGGCAATAGGAGCAAAACTCTGTCTCAAAAAAAAAAAAAAATTCTTATCTCTTTGTATTATACTACTTAGATCCTGGGTTAAATAATGGAGACACAAAAGTAAAAAGATAGCATTTTAAAGCTACAGGGAATGTAACAGTCCAGAAGAGAAATAGGCACACAGAGAATTACTTAAGATGTAGTATAGAGTTAAAATTGAGGTCAGTACCTAAGTACAGAGAGCAGGCCTATCTTCCAAGGGTGGGATTCTGAAATGGTGCTGAAATAAGATATCTCTGCCTTGCCACTAAGAGTTTATATATATATATATATATATATATATATATATATAATTGTATAATTGTACTTTAGGTTCTGGGGTACATGTGCAGAACATGCAGGATTATTACATAGGTAAATACATGGCAATGTGGTTTGTTGCCTCCATGCCCCATTATCTATATCTGGCATTTTTCCCCATGTTATCCCTCCCCAACCTCCCAATCCCTGCACTGTCCCTCCCCTATTCACTCAACACACCCCAGGGTGTGATGCCCCCTTCCCTATGTCCATGTGTTCTCATTGATCAACACCTGCCTATGAATGAGAACATGCAGTGTTTGATTTTCTGTTCTTGTGTCAGTTTGCTGAGAATGATCAGTTTTTGATGTGCTGTTGCAATCGGTTTGCAAATATTTTATTGAAGATTTTTGCATCTATGTTCATCATGGATATTGGCCCGAAGCTTTCTTTTTTTGTGGAGTATCTGCCTGGTTTTGGTATCAGGATGATGTTGGTCTCATAAAATGATTTAGGAAGGATTCCTTCTTTTTGTATTGTTTGGAATCGTTTCAGAAGGAGTGGTACCAGCTCCTCTTTGCATGTCTGGTAAAATTCGGCTGTGAACCCATCTGGACCTGGGCTTTTTTTGATTGGTAGGCTACTAATTGCTGCCTCAACTTCAGCCCTTGCTATTGGTCTATTCAGGGTTTCGACTTCTTCCATTGTTTAGGCTTGGGAGGGTGCAAGTGTCCAGGAATTTATCCATTTCTTCCAGGTTTACTGGTTTATGTGCACAGAGTTGTTGGTAGTAATCTCTGATGGTAGCTTGTATTTCTGTGGAATCAGTGGTGATGTCCCCTTTATCATTTTTTATTGCATCTGTTTGACTCTTCTCTGTTTTCTTTTTTATTAATCTGGCTAGTGGTCTGTTTTGTTGATCTTTTCAAAAAAATCGCTCCTGGATTTATTGATTTCTTGAAGGGTTTTTTGTCTCTATCTCCTTCAGTTCAGCTCTGATTTAGTTATTTATTGTTTTCTGCTAGGTTTTGAGTTTTTTTTTTATCTTGCTCCTCTAGCTCTTTCCATTTTGATGACAGGGTGTCAATTTTAGATCTTTCCTTGCTTCTCATGTGGGCATTTATTGCTATAAATTTTCCTCTAGATGCTGCTTTAAATGGGTCCCAGAGATTCTCCTACGTTGTGTCTTTGTTCACATTGGTTTTGAAGAACATCTTTATTTCTGCCTTCATTTCATTGTTTATCCAGTCAACATTCAAGAGTCAGTTGTTTAGTGTCCATAAAGTTGTGCAGTTCTGAGTTAGTTTCTTAATCCTGAGTTCTAATTTGATTGTACTGTGGTCTGAGAGACTGTTTGTTATGATTTCCGTTCTTTTGCATTTGCTGAGGAGTGATTTACTTCCAATTATGTGGTCAATTTTAGAGTAGGTGCAATGTGGAGCTGAGAAGAATATATATTCTGTGGATTTTGGGTGGAAAGTTCTGTAGATGTCTGTTAGGTTGCTTGGTCCAGATCTGAGTTCAAGTCCTGGATATGCTTGTTAATTTTCTTTCTCATTGATCTGTCTAATATTGACAGAGGAGTGTTAAAGTCTCCCACTATTATTGTGTGGGAGTCTAAGTCTCTTTGTAGGTCATTAAGAACTTGCTTTATGTATCTGGGTGCTCCTGCATTGGGTGCATATATATTTAGGATAGTTAGCTCTTCTTGTTGCGTTGTTCCTTTTACTATTATGTAATGCCCTTCTTTGTCTCTTTGATCTTTGTTAAAGTCTATTTTATCAGAGTCTAGGATTGCAATTCCTGCTTTTTTTTTTTTTTTTTNTTTGCTCTCTATTTGCTTGATAAATCTTCCTCCATCCCTTTATTTTGAGCCTACATGTATTCTTGCATGTGAGATGGGTTTCCTGGATACAGCACACCGATGGGTTTTGACTTTTTATCCAATTTGCAGTCTGTGTCTTTTGATTGGGCATTTGGTCCATTTACATTTAAGGTTAATATTGTTATGTGTTAATTTGATCCTGCCATTTTGATGCTAGCTGGTTGTTTTGTCCATTAGTTGAAGCAGTTTCTTCATTGTTTCAACACTCTTTACCATTTGGTACGTTTCTGGAGTGGGTGGTACTGGTTGATCCTTTCTCTTGGATCTTTCAATCAAATATATGCAAATACAGAAGAAAATGCGCACCAACTAACATTTATTGAGCACTTGCCATGAGCAGACCCAGATACAAAGGGCCTGAGACATAAACAAATTCAGGCCATTATTCAAATCCACGTACTACCAGGATAATTACAGGTTTTTATAAGTAATATATACTATAATGCACGGGGGAAGAAAAGTTAAGCATAGTTTCTGGTACATAGTAAAGACTCAATAAATGTAATTTATCATTGCTGTTTTTGTTGGAGGGTGAGAAACATTGCTCCAATTCCCATAAATGAGAGAGGGTTTCTATGTTACTTTACAAATATAAACAGTTTGAGGGAAATAATTTCCTTCTCTTTCAATACCCGTTAGTCACTCCTTCCTTTGGAAGGAGAAATGTTCTTATTTGTTTGCTGGTTGTTGTTATTTTTTGTTTGTTTTTTTTGAAACAGGGTCTCACTCCATCACCCAGGCTGGAATGCAGTGCGGCAATCTCGTCTCACTGCAACCTCTACCTCCCATACCAAGCAATTCTCCACTCAGCCTCCCAGGTAGCTGGGACTACAGGTGAGCACCCCCACACCCAGCTAATTTTTTGTTTTTTTTTTCTAGAGATAAGGTTTTGCCATGTTGCCCAGGCTGGTCTCAAACTCCTGGGCTCAAGCAATCCATCTGCCTTGGCCTCCCAATGTGCTAAAATTACAGACATGAGCTGCTGCACCTGGCCAGGAGAAGTTGCTTATCTGATTGGTGCATCTCACTTCTCTAAGGCACACGTTTTCAATGTCATGATCAGAAAAAGGGGATTATAATCCCGGCTTGTCTCATAAGTTTGTTGAAATAATGTATGAAATGACACTGTATCTTTCATGACACAAAGTGAAGCGTTGCTCCATTAAGGCAGTGAGGTGTAATAATTCCAGTGACTATTTGTTGAGTGCATCCTATGTACAAGAACTTTAATGCATTATTTTATATTATCCTCCTGATCATCCTGGCTAAAACGTGTCTTCTTTTACGTAGGAAGTGATTGAGCCCCACAGCTGTTAAGCAACTCATTCAAGGTCACACAGGTGGCAAATGGCTGAGCCAAGCTTCAAATCAATTTTGTACCCTCCATGAATATTTGACAGTATCTGGAAACATTTTGGGTTATTCTAACTGGCGTGGTGGTGATGCTGCTGCCATCTAATGGGTAGAGGCCAGGGATGCTGCTAAACATTCTGCAATTCCCAAAAGAGGCCCCAGGGGTGAAGAATTATTCAGCAGAGGATGTCAACAGTGCAGAGTTTGAGAAGCTCTTCTCTAATGAGTACTAAATACATTGTCTAGTATAATGGGTAAGCTAGTAGACTCCTGAGCTACATTGCTTAACTCCACTTACCAGCTGTGTAACTTTGGGCAAGTCATTTAACACCCCCCTGCTTCAGGTTTCTCATCTGTAAAATAGGATTAACTATAGTTTCCACCTCCTAGGATTTGTATGAAGGTGAAACAAGAGGCTACATGTAAAGTATTTAGAATAGGGCTTGGCATTTAGCAAAAGCTCAATAACTATTTGTTATTTATATATTAAAAAGTCATGCACATTGTAACCCCACTCTCCAGCCCATCCTCTGTGTAAATCTTCCCAGGCTTGCTTGTACTTTATGCTCCTGGTGATTAAGAGCTCTGAAGCCAGACAGCACGGGTTTCCTGGTCTGAATCCTCATAGTTAATTCGACAGCTCAGGTGATGGGATTCAAAGTGATCAAGATCAGCCGAGATGCGTTTTCTCGCTTAATACTTAAAACAACCCTGGGAAATTGGTACCACTATTTCACTGATGAGGCTTCGGAGGATTCGTTCACTTGCCCAAAGTTCTAGCCACTAAGTAGAGAGTCGGGATTTGAACCAGACTCCAAAGCTGCTGCCTGTCTCCTCTCAAGGTGCTGCCAAGGCTGGCACAGTGGTTCACACTTGTAATCCCAGCATTTTGAGAAGCCACAAAGGGAGGATCACTTGAGGCCAGAAGTTTAAGATCAAGGTGCTGCCACCTGTCAGTGCCATCACAAATGGATTTAGAGACTCAATACCTACCCTTCCATCTGTGGAGAGACTGCATTTGCAGGTAGAAGGCTAATACCAGCTCTGCCACTATGCAGTGGCCAGACATTGAAAAAGTAATACTCTCTGGGGAGCTGCCATATATTTTAAAAAAATCTCAACTTTGTTGATTGTTGATATAAAATATTATTTAAAAACACATCATATAAGGGAGATTTAGGGCCTTTTTCAGGCAACAAAGTTTTCCTTAGAATGCCTTAGAAAGTCCGTATGTGAAGCTCGACCTAGTGGCTTTGAAGAATGCACAAATAGTCTTTTAGCAATCCTTGAAATTCCTTCATTTCTAGTACGACCTAGCCCAGTTTGGGGAGTTTATGGAGCAGGGTTGAAGGCCAGGTATATATCTGCAAAATGCTGTATGGACACTCATGGAACCATCCCAGCCATTTGACTGGCTCTGGGTCGTAGCACACAAACATGAGAGGAGAGGAGAGGTCATTTAATAGGGCCATTCTACTCTCAGCTTCACCGGTTCAATCACTTTCTCAACATTCTCAAGAAACTAATATTCCCCAGCTAGCTTGCTGCACTGAACTTTTCAGAAGCTCTGACCTCTGAGCTGTTTCTTGGAGACTGCAGGTGAACCTCACTTATTCCTACCATTTTCCCTTGTAGCCTCTAAATCCTCCTTGGTCTCTATCACTGTGCCAAAGAAGATGAAGCACCGCTCCCAAAGTAAGAATTCCTAGGCGCAAATGGGCCCTGGTGGGGTGACTCTGTAGAAATTACTGAAATTATATGAGCAATGGTTTCCTCATTTGTAAAATGGGAAACTAATAATACCAATGTCAAGGGCTAATCTGAGAATAAAATTGGCTTAGTTCATATTAAAGTGCTTTAGAATGTGTGTAATGTAGAATGTGCTATTATTTCTTATCTAGGTTTTGCCTTTGGTGTCATTTGTTAAATCTCTCTGATGTAACAGGAACTGATGAAGGATTTATACAAAGTATCTAATCTGGTCCTCACAAATAATCCTAGGACATAGGACTTGTTATTGGCCCCATTCTGGGGGTAAGCAAACAGAGGGTTAAAGTGGTTAAATAATTTCCCCAAGCCTGTAAGTGGCAGAACCAGTACTTGAACCTGGGTCTATTTCAGAACAAGTTCATGCTCTTACACTATGATAATCTCTGGTCTTCTCCAAAACAGAAGAGGTGGGACATGGTGGCTCATGCCTATAATCTCAGCACTTTGGGAGGCCAAAGCAGGAGATCACTTGAATCCAGGAGTTTGAGACCAGCCTGGGCCACATGAGGAATCCCCATCTCTACAAAACATACAAAAATTAGCTGGGTGTGGTGGCACACACCTGTGGTCCCAGCTACTCAGAAGGCTGAAGTGGGAGGATCATCTGAGCCTGGGAATGTTGAGGCTGGGGCAAGCTGTCATCATACCACTGGACTCTAGCATAGACGACAGAGTGAGACCCTGTCTGGAAAAAAAAAAGAGAAGAGGCTAAGAAACTAGGAGAGAACCAAAATTATTAGTATTGAGATTATTGTTTTTTCTATTGGGCTTTAGAAAAAATGATATATGATGAGACAGAGCTAAAAAGTGTGGAGCCTCCCACTTCCTGACCAGAAACCAGCTCCTGGACTAGGATTCTTTCTTCTTTTAAATGCTTGTTTGCTTATTATTATTATTATTATTTAGCATTTAGTCACTGCATTCTTTGTCTTTTCCTGATGGTGCTGTATTTGGTCTGTTTATCTAGACTCACCCAAAATAAGAAAAGTCCTGATCAATTGAACACTGGCAAGGAGAGCCAAAACCCCTCTCCTATGGAAAGTGCCTTGAAGCAGTGGGAGCCTCCAAGTTCACGGCCAGGCAAGGTATCACAGACACCAAGAAACAGAGGGGCTCACAGCTTAAAGTACAGTATTTGAAACACATTGCTTATTAAATGAATTGGAAAACATGGGACAAAAAGCAAGGAGAAAAGAGATGGGAGAGCCCTGTGGAGTGCACAGAAGAGGCTGCAGGCGGGGAGTTGTGAGGCTGGATGTACAGCAACCTGTTTCCCAAGGACACGCTGGCAGGTGAGCCTGGACCTCTCAGGCCACATCTGCTACACATCTGATTTCTGCATGAATGCTGAAGTTCCTTGAGGGCTGAGAACAGATTCTGGTAACATGAGTAGCAAGAACTTGCTGTCTGTCTTCCAGGCATTGAGGTGAGGCAACTATCCCCAAATCTCACACACCATAAGCAACAGAGCCCTGGCCAGCCCAGGCAGACCAGCTCCACTTAGCCAGGCTGCTTCATCTGCCTCTGGACCAGGGCTTTCTCTGTACCAGATTGAGAACTGGGACTGTCTACACCACAAAGCTCGCTTCTACATTAACATGACATTACTGGCCCATTGTCCTCCTCAACATGAGTTTTCTATTCCAGGAAACTCTTGCCAGAAAGCTGAATCTTCTGGAAAGACCCATCAGCTTTTCAATATAAAACATCAAACCCTTCCAGGATTCTTTCAACCCTGCCTCAAAATCATTGCCTTGCTGTGTCATCCGGCAATGCTCATCTTTTACAACATGGCCCTCATCTAGGCCTAATCAAGGCCCCATTCAATGGGAAGACCCACCTCAAATCAGACTTCAGCATCTCAGTAAAGATGTCAGCTTTGTCCTCCTCCTCCTCAAAAAAAAAAGCATGGTCCAACTATTGCAAAACTATTTTTAACCCTCACAACAACCCTATGAGGTAAATATTTGACCCTCTCTTGACGGATTGGAAAATCAGGGCTTAGGGAACTAGGAGATATGACTTCGAACCACAGAATTTGTAAACAAAGGTACCAAGACTTATGCCTAAGTATTCTGGGACCAAGTCCTGCCACCATTCCAGTATGGATTTGAAACTTAGCTCAGCCATTTACGAGCCACGTGACCTGGGATGAATTACTCAACCTTTCAAAGGCTCAATTACCACATAGGTTAAAAAAAGACATATTTTAACCAAGATGATCAGGAAGATAAAATAATGCAAGTTAAGTTCCTGAACACAGCAAGCACTCAACAAATGATAGCTAGAATTATCACAACATGCTGCCTTCCCGTATTAACACCCCACTTTTGTATCATGATTAATGATTTACACATTGTGTTTAAATACATTATTTCAGTAAACCTATAAAGTAAGCAGGATATGGACCCCTGCTATAGGTTATAACATTGAGATGGTGGAGAAAAATAACACTTACTCAAAATCACAGAAGTAGTAAGTAAAGATTTGGAAATGCAACCTAGTCTTTTGGTTTGAAATGAAGAATAATTTCTATTGTACTATTTAAGGCATTGAACACATTATACACTACTTTTTCATTCATTCATTCCGTTGTTCAACATCTACCAAGTTATCCCTCAGGTTCAAAAGTGGAAATTGAGTTCAATTTTCTTCTCACTCAGGGGTCACTTTACCAGTTAGAAAATCAAGTTACTGATGGGTGACTGAAAAGAACCTCCCTAAGAGTCAATACTACCCTTTGTTAATGTAACAGATATATATTGAGCACCTACTGTCTGCATAGAAATATGCTACATGTTGGGAAAACAGCAGGCATGGCTCTGTTTCCTCTCTACCTTTAAGGTGTTCAGGGAAGTACCAGAATGCCATGCATTATTAAACGTGCTCATGATACAGGTGCTATGCAAGAGAAAATGAGAGTCACTAACACAGGAACAGAAAACCAAATGCCGCCTTTTCTCACTTAAGTGGGAGCTAAATGATGAGAACTCATGAACACAAAGAAGCAAACAACAGACACTGGGGTCTACTTGAGGGAAGAGGTTGGGAGGAGGAAAAGGAGCAGGAAAAATAATTGTTGGATACTAGGCTTACCTGGGTGATGAAATAATCTGTACAACAAACCCCCATAACACAAGTTTACCTGTACAACAAACCTGCATAGTATCATCGAACATAAAATAAAGCTTAGAAAAAAAGTCACCAACTCACCCTGGAGAGGTCAAGAAACATCTGTGAAAAATGATGTCTAAGTTGAGATGAGAATGATAAGTAAGGTTGACCTTTGAACAATACTGATTTGAACTGCATGGGGCCACTTAAATGCAAATTTTTTCAACAAAAGTGGCACTGAGTGTGCCTGACTCTCCTGGCTCCCCTTCTACCTCCTCCACCTCTTCCCCTTCTACCACCTAAGACAGCAAAACCAATCCCCCCACTTCCTTCTTCCCCTCAGCCTACTACGTCTGAAGATGAGGAGGATCTAAAACTTCATGATGATCCACTTCCACTTAAAAAATGGCAAATATATTTTCTCTTCCTTGCAATTTTCTTAATAACATTTTCCTTCCTCTGGCTTATTTTAAGAACACAGTATGTAATGCATATAACATAAAAAAGCAGGTGTTAATTGACTGTTTATGTTATCAGTAAGGGTTCCCATCAATAGTACCCTATTAGTAGTTAAAGTTTTGCAGAGTCAAAGCTATGTGCAGATTTTTTACTGCATGGGGTTGGCACCTCCCCAGCGTTGTTCCAGGGTCAACTGCAGATGTTAACCAGATAGGAGCTAACCCTGCAGAATCCGACCTGGAATTTGGAGAGCCACCAGAGAGGCGCACTAAGGGTCAACTATCCAGATCCTGCAACGAGATGAGTTTGACTATCAAGCATCTTTCCCATCAACACAGTGACAAGTTTCCTAACAAAGTGGCCAACACAAAAGTGTATGATGGAGAGCAAGGTCTCTACACAGGGACGACAGTTGACGAATCAGCACTGTTGCCAAAACAGGACCGGCAATGGCTCACAGAAAACTCCTGGAGTCTGAAAGTGACTAAATGGGACTCCTGACAGCTTTAAACTCAGAGGCAGAGCCTGCATCTCAGACAGAAGAGGGAGAATTGTCTAAATGCTTCAATTCTTGTAATTGAAGCAATTGCACATCATTTTACATGCCAGCTTCCTGACAGGATAACCAGTTTGAGCGGAGTGTGGGAATTCAATTATGTATCTTTTGTCTGCATCTCTGAGGGAAAACAACCCAACTGGCCTGTCAAATATCCAGCATGTTTGCCTGTTGGAAATCGCTATCTCCTCCTGACACAGAAAATGTCTGTGCAGAAGAGAAACCTATTATATTTCAGAAAGCTAGCATAACCCTATTACAAAACCTGACAAAGAAAACTACAGACCAATTTTATCTATGAATATAAATGCAAAATTCCTAAATAAAATATAAGCATCTGAAATGTGGCAGTATAACAGAAAGCTGCTCCATTAAAAATCTGAAACAAAATAAGGATAGCCATAATAACCCTAATTATTTTAAATTGCTTTGAAATGTCTGGCCAATGCAATAAGACAAGAAACATAAATAAATAAAGGGTATAATTATTGAAAAGCAAATGGTAACATTTCTCATTATTTGCATATGTGATTATCCACCTGGAAAATCTAAGCAAATGAACTGAAAAAGATCTTAACCACCATAAGAGTTCCCTGGTTACTTTCCTAAGAACTGAATCTAAAGTAATATTCAGAGAGTCAAAGATTTATGATAGGTTGGGCACAGTGGTTCATGCCTATAATCCCAGGGTTTTGGGAGACCAAGGGAAGGAGGTTGCTTGAGGCCATGAGTTCAAGATGAGCCTGAGGAACATAGCAAGATCCCTTCCCCACAATAAAATTTAATTATTAGCTGGGCATGGTGGCATGTGTGGTAGTCCCAGCTATTTAGGAGGCTGAGGTGGGAGGATCTCTTGAGCCCAGAAAGCCGAGGCTGCAATGAGCTATATTGGAACCACTGCACTCTAGCCTGGGCAACAAAGCAAGACCCTGCCTCTTAATATATATATATATATATATATATATATATATATATATATGAATGATAGAAGGATTCTCATGCCAGAATTATTATTTTTATTAGTGAAAAAAACAAAAGTAATCTAAATAACAATAAGGATGTGTTAAACATAATATTACTTTAGATCCTAATGATAAACTATTCAGGCATTAAGATGTATTTTGAAAAATATTTGATAGCTTGGAAAAATGCTCACATACTAAGAGAATAAAAGCAAAAATATAAACCTAAATACGGTGTGATTTCTGTTTTGTAAAATAAACAAATAAAACATATCTACGCATATTTGCACAGAAAGCTTACTGTGAGGAATATAAACATGGTAATATAGTTATCACTGGATGGGGACTTTTTAACTTTTATAGACTTTACATGAATTAGTTTTACAAATTATGCTATGGCTAGTATAGGATTAGGCCAGATATCAAAGATACTTGCCAATCTGTTTCTGCATAAATATGATGATTTTCTAGGAAAATCAGGCACTCCAAAACAGAAAAGCGCCTGTGATAGTATTAACCCTTGAAGACTTAGGCTACCACACAATGCTAACAACCAGCTTCACTCAGAATTTGGCAGGAGCTGACCTACCTGGACAGGACCCTAACCTTCAACCTTATCAGCAGACAAAACCTTTTTCTTTCCTGGCCCCAGCTAGAGCCTAATTTGTCATCCAACTCCTTTTTTGCCACACTCCTGTCTCCACGGGGCCCCTCTGGCTAATCCTAACAAAAGCCACATGTGTGACCCCACCTGAAATGTGTTTCTCAGATAAGCTCATCCTCCAGCATCACTCTACCAAAAAACCATTTGAATTCCTAGCTCAGGATCTTCCCCTCTGGGACACTGACGATCAGGTCCTGGATTTACATGGGTTCTCCTTTAACAGATTTCTTGCCTGAATTTCCCCTTCTGACGATCCAAAGCAGACCCAACCTAGATGCCAACCTAACAGACCAATACAGAAGGTTATGTCCAGAGAAGCTAAACTCACACAGAATACTTTACCTACTGAAGGTGACCTGGAGTGAGAAGATCCTGTGTGGTTATGAAGCCCAGTAATTTTAGAGAGAACTGGAAGTCAATACAGAGATACCAAGTGTGAATGCCCCACCCACAGAGCTAGAGTAAACCTACAAACCACAGATAAAGGATATGAAAGAGTCAGAGATTATGCAGAAAAGCCTGAACACAGCTGCAAAATCTTAGGGGTAGCCAGGACTCAGCTTCAGTGCCTTGCTGTGCACATGTTAGGATAGGTTAAAGCAAGGGCATAGGAACAGAAGCTCAAATGCCCATAGAGTGCAGGCAGTAATCTAAAGAGTAAAGCAGGTCAGCTGGAGACCACGTGCCTCACACAAAGGGGGATGGCCACTACTGAACCCTAACTAATTGTTACCATCCAGAATCACGGCTAGGGATCCAAATTTGTGTGTGAAATTTCCCATTTTAAAATGTTGCCAACTGTTTTGAACCTTATACAAGCCAAACAGAACACATTTGCAAGCCGCATTTTATCCCTGGGAAGAAACTCATGACTTCCAACTAACATGAAGTCTAAGAAGGGTGGGAAATTGATTCCAATAAGATTGACCCATCCCCAACTTTCCCTAAGAGGCTTGCCTTTGCAGGAGTGTGAGAAAGAAGATCTTAGGCTCTCACCTACTTCAAAATGTGACCCGTCCTACCCCAGAGTCAAGGCAAGGGGGAAACAGTCACCCCCTGACTCTAAGCCTCATGCATTTCTTCTACGTGTGGGAGTCTGGTCAGTTCCCAAGGTTTGAATATGCATGCCCTCTGGAAACCAGGGCCCTATAGTTGACGTCCTAGGGGAAGATCCTGGGTCAGGAGTTTCAGTGGATTTTTATAGAGTGATGCTGGTGGATAAGCTCAACTGGGAGACACATTTCAGGTGGAGTCACACATATGAGAAACTCAGAGGCACAACAGTAATGACTGCAGAAATCCAAATGTCATTGCCACGTCTAAAAAGGTCCTTCCTATCCATTGAGAGCTAACCTGCTAGATGAGCTCCAATTAACTATTGTCTAAAAATATGCATCTCCAGAGTATAAACAAGTCCAAGTCAGAGAGGCAGATGGGTGCAAGACCTCCCTGAGAACTACAGGGTTTGTCAGCTTTTAAAATTCCCTACTGGCTGCATGCAGTGGCTCACGCCTATAATCCCAGCATTTTGGGAGGCCAAGGTGGGTGGATCATGAGGTCATTGTACCACTGCATTCCAGCCTGGTGACAGAGCAAGACTCCGTCTCAAAAAGAAACAAACAAACAAAAATAAAATTTCCTACCAAACCCAGCTATCCTAATGAACATTGCTCAGTGTGTGTTCCATGATTTATCTCAGAGGCCTTCTGTTACTTTCTTGTGATCTTAAGAAGTACAAAGCATGTATCTGTATATTGTTGGCATCGGTACTTATCAACCTAGGGGGAAAAATGCATATTTCACCTGAAAGCATTTCCAAATAGAAGAAACAGGAGGCAGGATATTATTTAAAAATACATAAATAAATTTCCCAATAACTGAAGGACTTGAGTTTTTCAGAACTACCCTCCTATGGCCCATCACCATGAATGAAGACACATACCAAAGCAGGTTTTGATGGCGTTTCAGAATAATGAATAAAAAAGGCCAGGCATGGTGGCTTATGCCTATAATCACAGCATTTTGGGAGGCCAAGGCAGGTGGATCACTTCAGGTCAGGAATAAGACCAGCTTGACCAACATGATACCTCATCTCCACTGGGCGCTGTAGCTCATGCCTGTCATCCTAGCACTTAGGGAGGCCAAAGTGGGCCAATTGCCTGAAATCAGGCATTTGAGAACAGCCTGGGCGACAGGGTAGAACTCTGTCTCTACTAAAATACAAAAAATTAGCTGAGCATGGTAACAGACACCTGTAAGCCCAGCTACTTGGGAGGCTGAGGCAGGAGAATTGCTTGAACCCAAGAGGCAGAGGTTGCAGTGAGCCGAGATCACACCACTGCACTGCAGCCTGAGCAACACAGCAAGACTCTCT
>NW_016107400.1:7858665-7894521 GCF_001604975.1 Cebus imitator | reverse complement strand
TAGCCAAACTAGAAGTTTATTTGTGAGTGCATAATAAAGTCAGGTGTAGATATTCAGGGTCACAAAACACTGCGCTTCCCCTCACACTATCTCAGAAGCTACTAAAGGTAATACAATATGGAAAATGGAGACACAAAGCCCAGGAAACACATGAGCAAAAAAACAGGGCAAGAAAGTTTCCAAGGTGAAGCTCCAGGATAACGTCTGTATGGGTGGCCCTAGGAGCGACACTCAAAATTGGAGCAGGAGATGGAGAATTCCTGGGGACACACACACGCACACACATACGAATCTGCAAACTCATCTAACACAGTTGATGACATGGAGTTTTGAGAGTGTTATTGGATAATCAATACATATATAGAAAAATAAGCCAACCAACAAAAAAGAGACAATCATTAACTCCTGAAAAAATAAAAAGAAAAGAACTATAGTCATAGGATACCTTATGGTTTATCTGAGAACAGTATCTTCATAATCATAATAATACAAAACTATTTAGCTTAAAATTGTGTCCTAACCATATTGAGAGACTGAGCAAAGGGGAGAAGAATGTAACGCTGTGGGGACTGGAGTAACGTAAGAAAGCTAAGTTCTCATGTCCCATAGTGGGGTGTCAAAGAACTTTTTAAATTAGAATTTCTTTAATCAAGAAATGGCAAAATAAGCATATGATTTACAAATATGAGGATAAATATCAGAAAAGCTAAGAGCTGAAAATGGTTACCTCTTAGTACCTGGATTCGAAGGTCAGGTAGAGATGGTCAGTGACTGCTGCTCTTTGTTAAAATGTTTGCAGGATTGCACAAATTTTTAAATTATTTACGTGAATTACATTGATTATAAAAATTTAAATTTAAAAAGATATTTGAAAAAATATATATATAGGCTTTCTTACTTTGTAATTCTCTATTACCTGAAATGATCTGCACTGGTGGCACATACACCCTGATTTATTCCAATACTTGAGAATACCCCTGAAGCCCTAGGTTTTATCATTACCTTCCTGTCCCTCAGTAATATAAATCTTTCTGTCACTGACATTCTCACCAAAATAATCAGCTTTTTTCCATCCCAGGCTACCACTACCTAGGTAGCTGCCACATTAACCTAGGTGAGAATTATGAAAACTTAGTCTAGGGTAGTAGAAGAAGGAATGGAGATGCAGGAATAAATACAGAGATATTGAAAGGGTTCAGTAGGCAGCTGGTGAGATGCAGCTTGGGAAACAGGGCAAGAGAAAGGTGTTGAATGCAATAGTAAGGTTTTGATCTTAGGTGACATAATGAAAGAAAGAAATCAAAAGGAAAGGTACATTTGGAAGAAATGATTTTGTTTTGGGATGCTGAATTTTAGTTTCAATGGACAACCAATATAGAGATGTTACACTGTTAAACACACACTTTGTCCATGGTCGCTAGAATCCCAAGACAGCATAACTCAGACAGAGGACTCACAGCAACAGAACCTAGAAGATTACATTGGCCACAGTGGGCCGCACAACACAGAAGACAGATAAAATCCTGGAGCAAATCTGCACTAGAGGAAAACTATCACAAATATTTCATTATTGCCGAAATCACAGCAACTTCCAAAGCTCCCTACCCAAAACAGCACAGTGTCCACCTGATGACAGAACAGTGGAAGTGGTGCAGAGGCAGTGTGCAAACTTTGACCTTTGTCATAAGAGTTTTTAGCTCACTCGTAGCATCCCAAAAGGCCATTAACTAGATTTTGTGATGTCCTATGGCAAATCTCAAAGGTCCTAAATTCTTGATTTTATATACTGGATTAGAGGAAGCTGATGTATTAGCCCATTTTCACAAGGCTGGTAAAGATGTACCCAAGACTGGGTAATTTAGAAAGGAAAGACGCTTAATGGACTCACAGTTCCACACAGCTGGGGAGGCCTGACAATCATGGCAGAAGAACAAGGGACATCTTACATGGCAGTGGGCAAGAAAGCTTGTGCAGGGAAACTCCCCCTTATAAAACCATCAGATCTCATGAGACTTATTCAATATCCCCATAATTCAATTACCTCCCACAGGGGCCCTCCCACAACACATGAGAATTGTGGGAGCTATAATTCAAGTTGAGATTTGGGTGGGGACACAGTCAAACCACATCACTGATATTTCTCCATCTTTTGTACTTTGGCATATGTTCTTCCTCAGCCTATTCCTTAAACATTGATGTCCTCTTCTCCTTTTCTCCTTTGGCAATTTTATCTATTTTCTCCCCATATGTAAGGTAAGAAAATCAAGGAAATGAAAAGATGTCCGACCCTTGGATCAGCGTCTCTCTCAGATACATGAAGACAGGAAGAAGGAGAGTACCAGAACCATACATTGGTAGTTTAACGTACAATGAGTCTGTCTACCAGCAAAGACCTAAGCTTTGACCAATCACATTACTAACCCTTCTCCATCTGGAAAACTTACAGAATGTTCTGTAAGGGAGGAACACTCAGGGAGAAATGTGAAATAGAATCAGCTAAACAAGATGACTAGAAGACTTATTTAGCTTAAAAACAGTACATCAGCAGGCACAGTGGCTCATGCCTGTAATCTCAGCACTTTGGGAGGCCAAGGTGGGCGGATTACTAGGTCAGGAGTTCAAGACTAGCCTGGGCAATATGGTGAAACCCTGACTCTACTAAAAATACGAAAGTTAGCCAGGGTGGTGGTGGGCATTTGTAGTTCCAGCTACTTGGGAGGCTGAGGTAGGAGAATCACTTGAACCCGGGAGGCAGAGGTTGCAGTGAACCAAGACTGCACAATTGCACTCCAGCCCAGGTGACAGAGAGAGACTCCATCTCAAAAAAAAAAAGTACATCAAGGGATGTAGTATAAAACTGTGGTAGCAGCCAGGTGCTCACACCTGTAACCTCAGCACTTTGGAAAGCCAAGGCAGGAGGATTGCTTGAGCCCAGGAGTTCAAGAGCAGCCTGGGCAACATAGTGAGACAAAAAATAAAACAAAATTTGCCAGGCATGGTGGTGCACACCTGTAGTTCCAGCTACTCAGGAGGCTGAAGTGGGAGTATCGCTTGACCCTGGGAGTGAGCCAAGATTGCACCACTGCACTCTAGCCTGGGCAACAGCGTGAGAACCTGTCTCAAAAAAGAAAAAAAAAAACTATGGCAGAGATTTCCAGTTGCCAAAAATTGTCTATTTTTTTCTCCTTCACTAACAATGAAATCTCATTTTATTTGAGGTAGCTATCCATTTATAAAAAGCTACTCTGCCCTCCCTCCTTGAGGCTACATGTGGCCATATGATTATGTTCTAGTCAATGAAATGCAGACGGAAATGTTGGGTTGAATCTCCATGAAAGCTTTATAAAAGAAGTTACTTCAGCTGAGATATCTGCCCCCTTTCCCTTCCGGTTTTCCTCCATCTTCCTTCCTCAAATACATACACGATGATTAGAGACCCAGCAGGCATCTTTGGCCATGCGGTGGCCTTGATGTTAAAAGCCAATGGCTTACATTACCAGAAAGACACAAGGAGTTAGGTCAATCAGGAAGCTGACTTTTCACATTTGAAAGGCTTCCTCCAGACTTTGTTTTACATTGAACAGAAATAAACTTCTCTTTTCATATCAGTTTTAATTTTAGTTTCCTAATACAGGCAACTGAACTCAATCCTGAGT
This sequence comes from Cebus imitator, assembly GCF_001604975.1. Lineage (NCBI taxonomy): Eukaryota > Metazoa > Chordata > Mammalia > Primates > Cebidae > Cebus > Cebus imitator. The sequence continues at coordinate 7,890,865 of NW_016107400.1, read as the reverse complement.
GATGCAGAAATTATTAGGTTGCTGCAAAAGTAATTGCGGTTTTGACATGACTTTTTATAAAGTGTACTTTTAATTCAGCTATAAATGTCCCTAAAGTGATTGTAATCCTTTACGGAATGTATTTCCAAATAAATCTTCTTGGAAGAGTCATAATGTGTGTAACCAAAGTCTACTGCTAAAAGAAACGATCACTGAAATATACACTGTATGAACAGTCTCTTCTATGAATACTAAGTTCATGGGAAAGGTGACTGGAGTATTGAAAAAGACTGAGGCAAGTAAAGTAAAGGGAAAACTTCTCTTTAGGTGGGTCAAAGAGAAGAAATAATGCTTTTAACACTGTAGGGAGGAGGAAAATGCTGTGTTCGGCGTAAGCAGCAGCTCTTCTATTTTTCTTTTTCCTGAAAGCTTTGATTGTGTGGTCTCTCAAAAGAGGTTAAGAAGGAAAGACAGATAGTGAAAGTGTGAAGGATCTGCTAACTGAGCAAAGGAAAGTTGAGGGGGAAATCTCAATAGTGTACTCAAAGCTGAGAGATGGCTAAGGGGAAAAAAAACTGGGAAGGGAGTTGATGAAGGCTATTTGGAGGCTTTGGTGACAATCTTGCCTGTTTGATGGAAATCTGAGTTAGTCCTAAGAGGCCTGGATACCAGGTTAGGATTTCCAGTGAATTATTAAGGTTGGCTCCTCTACCGGGTCAGCCCTGCTGCTGAGATCAAATGAGCATAGCCCACTAACACCACCTGGTGGAAGCATACCTAAATTACAGGACCAAAACTGGTGGAAAGGCTTAATACACAGAAAACATACGTTTTTCATTTTCTTAAACTTCTCTCAATTACTGTTCTGCCATTACCTATCCAGATAATAATATTCTTTATGTTTAAAGTTATGTTTATTTTTATTACATTTATGACATGATTACAGCTTACAAAGAGCTTTTGTATACATGTTCTTATCCAATTAACATAGCACATCTATAAAGTTGCTGGAAAGTGTTAGAAATCTAAGGCTCAAAAAGGTTAAATGATGAACTAAAATGCTCTTTACGAAGGAGACATCTTAGCCTGGAAGCAGTGGCTCACACCTGTAATCACAGCATTTTGGGAGGCCAAGGTAGGAGTATCACTTGAGGTCAGGAGTTCCAGATCAGCCTGGCCAAAACATGGCAAAACCCTGTCTGTACTAAAAATACAAAAATTAGCTGGGGGTGGTGGCATGTGCCTGTAGTCGCAGCTGCTCAGGAGGCTGAGGCATGAGAATTGCTTGAACCTGGGAGGCAGAAGTTGCAGTAAGCCAAGATTGCACCACTGCACTACAGCCTGGGCAACAGAGCTCACTCAAAAAACAACGATGAAAAAAAGATGGGAGGACATCTAATATTCTTAAGTTTTTCTGACATAATTTAGTGCTCATTTACACTAATCCATGCTGACTTTAGAATAAATGTGGAGAGTTTTCATTTTATGTTTCATTGATCAGGAATCAGTTTTCCTCCAAAGTGTTCTACAGTGATGAATCAAGAAAGGGACTAACCCCTATTTGACTTGACTGTCTTTGGACATTAGTAATAATGAAGTATAAGCATTGTTAGTGACAAGTTAGTGTTGTCTGAGAAGTGAAAGTAATATTTCTGCCTACTGCCACTGACTGAATCTCTTCCATTGAGCTAAGTCCATACTACTGAGTAAATCTTCAGACTAGCATCCTCTCCTTAAGCCATTTAACTTACAAGATTATTATTTTTATAAAAATGAGAAATGCCTTTTCTGTCACTGCTCACAAAGAAACTAATGAAATGTCTACTCATTTCAAAATAACTTGCCTGCTTCTTTAACTTTCAACCAAGTCAAGTACATTGTGCATCCTGGTAGCTGAAAGTGAAGCTCAGAAGGACTGACCATCAAGATTAGGCTCAGAGCAAGTCATGAAGCATTTTCATTTGGTTTATACAATTTGATCCAATAATCCAGCATTGCAGCCACTGGCATTATTTTCAGCTTGTATCGAAGAGAACTGACAGTGTGAGACTTAAATTTCTTACTCAAAACAGAAAGTGGTGGAGCTATAAAGTGAATGCATAATTTTTTTAACTCCAAACTTTTAAGCTTTTTCCACAACACCACACTGAATTAAAATTTCTACCTGCTGTAGAAAATCAGGGTTAGAGAAAGCAGATTGGCCACAATGTAGAAGATGTGGAATAATTTTTACTTTTGAGTTGCCCATTGTGATGGTTAATTTTATGTTTCAACTTGATTGGGCTAAGTGATGCCCAGATATTGTTTTTGGTGTGTTTGTGAGAGTGTTTTGGGAGGAAATTCACCTTCACCTTTTAGTCAGTAGACTGAGTTTAAAAAAAAAATCCATCATCAGTGTGGAAGAACCCAAATAGAACAAAAAGTCAGAGGAAGGACAAATTCTCTCTCTCCTCAAGCTGAAACATTCATCTTCTCCTACTCTTGGATACTAGAGTTTCTGGTTCTCAGGCCTTCAGACTTGGACTGAATTGTATCACTGGCTTTCTCCTGAGTCTCCAGCTTGCAGATGGCACATCATGGGACTTCTCATCCTCTATAATCACATAAGCCAATTCCCATAATAAGTATCTTCTTATATATCTGTATCTACATCTATATATATATATATATATATATATAAATATGTATATCTTATTGGTTCTTCTTCCTTGCTGAACCTTGAGTAATACACTCATGTTATACAAACTATTTCAAAGACTTATAAAAGAAATCCATAAAGCTTAGAATCGCCATGAAATAAATTAGATTACTATTCTTACCATATAAAGAGCTTTTTACAGTCATTTTTTAATCCTAATTCTAAAATGAAAACAAGCAAAGATCATGAATAGGCAATTTGTATAAGAAGAAATGTAAATAAGTACAAATATTAAATGATACTAATAATTAAAACCATTTTAAGTACATATAATCATCTTTCACTTCTAGAGTCAAACCACTAATTGAGTAATTGATTCTCCAGAAAATTGGTAATGGATCTATTAAACTGGCAAATACTCAGTATGAGAATGTGTAAACTCTCTCATAAACTATCTGTAGGAGTGTAAATTGGCCCAATCATTCTGGAAATGTGGGATATTCCAGAAATATGGAGTAATATGGGCCAAAAGTGTCCAAAATGTTCATACTAAGGACTTCTGGATTAATAGCAGCCCAATCTAAACTTCTCAGTAAAATTTGAAAACTCACAATATACTCCATAAACTGGGATTGATAAAACTCGATGGCCAATAAGTATTAGAGACACAAATCAGGATTAAAAATTACAGTTGATAGGCTAACTGTTCTAAGCTGGCACCAAGAGCCTCTAAGCCTTAATTGACAATTAAATGAGGGAGTTTGAAAGGAAGGGCAAGACGGCTGGCATGCACAGTAGAGAAGGCACTGAGTTCGCTGTAATATGCTGCTAGGAAAGGGTTATATCTAAAGACTACTTGTATTTGCTCCGAGGATTCTATTAACAAATATACAAATATTAAAATGGAAGGAGGTGAAAGGCCATTCTTAGCAGAGTTATACTTATCTTACAACCATATAATTATGAATCCTAGTCTAGCTAGCTTGTTTAAAAGCAGTTCTCTGGGACATATGAATTTCAAAGGTGTTACAGTCTTTTAAATGTAACCCCTAAATCCTGAGGCTATACTCTGGTGTGTCTTAGGAAATTGTTTTTTTTTTTTTTTTCAATGTTTATCCGAAAACAAGTTTATTTACTCAGATGTTGTGAAATACATGCCAGCATTATAATAAGTAACCCTCTCCCTAAAATCTCATTGACTTTGTCAGCAACATCATTTGATATAAGTGGCTTGACTTGTCTTATGAATCAGATAACATCAAGACTCATTGTATTTACTTTTTCCCAATAGACTTATTTTCAAAGATGGAGAAATTCTAGCAGATTTGTTTCTTTTTGTTTCGTTTTGTTTTGAGATGGAATCTCGCTCTGTCACCCAGGCTGGAGTGCAGTGGCACAATCTCAGCTCACTGCAGCCTCCACCTCCCAGGTTCAAGCGATTCTCGTGCCTCAGCCTCCCGAGGAGCTGGAACTACAGGTGTGCACCACCAAACCTGGCTAAGTTTTGTTTTTTAGTAGAAACAGGGTTTCCTTGTTTTTTCCAGGCTGGTCTTGAACTCCTGAACTCAGGTGATCTACCCCAGTTGGCCTCCCAAAGTGCCAGGATTACAGGTGTGAGCCACATGCCCAGCCAGATTTGTTTCTTGAAACGCCAGGTGCATTAAAGTTTTTTCACACATAATAAGGGATATGGGTGTTTCCTGAAAAAGATTTACTGCAATTATCAGAAGAAAAATTTGGAAAAGGCTCAGCAACTTTGAAGTAGGCAAGAAGGCAGGTCTGAGGCTGTTTAAACACCTCAATATAAAAATGCATGCAAGGGGAAGATCACCAAAGCACAAGTAGCACACCAATCTTGAAAACACACAGATAAAAGTCAGTCACACACTTCTATTTCACACAAGGCATTGATACTTAACCTCAAACAACTGTATTATAACCAAGGTAATCTTCAACTGCCTCAGGAGAAGTACTGGTGACCAAAGAAACAAATTCCTGTTCCAATGTGGAACTTACTTTGGTGTATCCCAGGTACTCCTTACCAAAACACCTCACATATATAGGGTTACAGTAGAAAGTACCCTATAAATATATGATACTACTCACTACCTTAACGACAATTTATTGGTTCATATCTGCTATGGTTTGAATGTATGTCCTCTACAAAATTCATGTTGGCATTTAATGGTCATTAAATGTTGTTGAAAGGAGGGACCTTTAAGAGGTGATTAGGATGAATTAAGAGGTGATATGTGGCCGGGCACAGTGGCTCACGCCTGTAATCCCAGCACTTTGGGAGGCCAAGGCAGGTGGATCATGAGGTCAAGAGATCGAGACCATCCTGGCCAACATGGCGAAACCCTATCTGTACTAAAAATACAAAAATTAGCCAGGCATGGTGGCATGTGCTGCAGTCCCAGCTACTCAGGAGGCTGAGGCAGGAGAATTGCTTGAAGCTGGGAGGCGGAGGTTGCAGTAAGCTGAGATTGTGCCACTGCACTCCAGCCTGGGTCACAGAATGAGACTCCATCGCAAATAAATAAATAAATAAACAAACAAATCAATTCATTAATTTTTAAAAAGATGTGATATGGATTAATGCCATTACTGTAAGAGTGAGTTAGTTGTCATAGGAGTGAGCTCTTTCTTGATAAAAGGATAAGTTCAGCCCCCATTTGCTCTCTGTCTCATGCACTCTCTTGTCTTCTCACTGTGTTATGACACAGCATGAAGGTCCTCACAAGACATAGTTCCTGATACGGACTTCCCAGCCGGCAGAACTATAGGCCAAATAATCTCTTTTCTTTATAAGCTACCCAGTCTGTGGTATTCTGTGATAGCAGCTAAAAATGAACTAAGACAACATCCAAGCACTTTACCAGATAATCAGAACTTTTCTTTTCGGAAATTGGAAATAACACTAAGACACCCCTCCCTGATGACTGCTTTCTGAATGGAGAGTTATTGGTAGTGATTATTTGCATTATATTCTAGTTACCTCTTGATGTGTAAAATATTAGCACAAAACTCAGTGGATTAAGTAGTAAGCATATTTTCTCAGTTTCTAGGTAGTGTCTAGTACTCAAGAATTCCAAAGGGAATGAGCTGTATTATTCTAACTCAGAGTCTCAGATGTGTTTTCAGTCAGGATGTCAGCTGGCCCTGGAGTCATCTGAATGTTGATTGAGGCTGAGCAATTCACCTCCAAAATAACTCATTCACATGGCTGCTGGCAGGAAGCCTCAGGTCCTCACTACATAAACCTTTCCACAGGGCTGCTTGAGTCTCCTCATAACATGGCTTCCTCCAGAACAAGAGATCCAAGAAAGAGAGCAGGGAAGGGGCCACACCACCACAGAAGCATATACACAAAGAGAGACAGAAGTGAGTACATGATAAAGAGGTCTGTGTGGATAAGAAAATAAAATAATAGTCCATTTTTAGCTGCTATCACAGAATACCACAGACTGGGTAGCTTATAAAGAAATAAAGAAAATATTTTCTTTATAAAGAAATAAAATAAATTTTCTTACTTCAGATATCTTGAGGTGCTTTTAGTTACATTCTAACCAGTAAAATCTTAATCATTATAAAGGTTACTTTGTTCTAAAAATGTGATTTTTCTGATTATTCTGCTTCAGCCACCTTGCTCACTGACCTAAACACCCAGGTACTGGGTCTTAATATTGGATACTTTAGAGTTGGTGTCCCTCTTCCAGATGATCTCCCTACCAAAAAAAAAAAAATCAAAATAAAATAACCACGAGTACCCTGTTATTGCTCCTTCCAAACCTTCCTCTTCCCTTTCTCAGTCCGGCTTAGTGATATAAGAAGACAGAGAACATAAAACAAGAAATAGGAATCAAAAATCCTCCCAAGCATATATGGCGTGGCTAGTGATTGTACAGAATTTCTGACAAGGGAATCTCCCAGAAAGTTTCAATTCAAAATCAAGAAAAGGTACCTTGTGCTACTAAAGTCAATTTTAAAAATCAGTGTTTAATGAATGACCTTAGTCATATGCTAAAAATGTTCCTCTTCACTTAGCCTCAACTGCCTGGGCAGTACTTCATGAACTGTATTGCCAAGGAGACAAGGAAGTCTCCAAAATCCAACCAAAAAGATTATGGGGGGAGATGGCTTTATGTTTGTGATGTAAAGAGTAAACCCTCTCCAAGTTACTTGCCTGACAGGAGTATATGGGTTCTGTGGTGATTGACAGAGAAAATTGGAGTTTAAGGCTTTGTCCGTGTTTTTTTGTACTGTCCAAGGTAAGGAGATATTTTTTATAGATGTAATGGTTTTGGCCACTGGAAACATTTGGTTTAAAAAGGAACAAGAGAGGTGAAGAGCAACATCACTAATGAGCAGCAGGAGATGACCTTAAAATAGAAGGTTTCACTGGCCCTGTGCTCACCTGTAAGCTCCAGAAACATGGCAAAGGAGAGGAGGACTCTGGCCTCTTGGACATCAGAGGAGGAAATGGCAGCAGAAACTGCAACTCTGTGGCTCTACTTTCAGTGACACAGGTCTTGAATTCCAGCAGAAGGGCTAATGTCAATCAGTCTGAAGAACCCCACAGAGGAACTGAATCAGCATGAAAATGCAGTTTCTTCATCTCCCCATCCTGTGACTTCACTCGGCATTTTTCAACCAATGATCCCCCTGCCAACCTCAGTCCACTCCAAACTCTTTAAAATCCCAGGCCCCACACTCCTCAGAGAGATAGATTTGAGATTTCCTCCTGTCTCCTCCTTCAACATCCTTATGATTAAACTTCTTTCTCTGCTGCAAAAAATAATGAAATAACCCAGCACTTTGGGAGGCCAAGGCAGGTGGATCACCTGAGGTCAGGAGTTTGAGACCAGCCTTACCAATATGGTGAAACCCTGTCTCTACTAAAAATACAAAAATTAGCTGGGCGTGGTGGCATGCACCTGTAGTCTAAGCTACTTGGGAGGCTGAGACAGGAGAATTGCTTGAACCGGGAGGCAGAGTTTGAAATGAACCAAGATCACAGCTTTGTACTCCAGCCTGGGTGACAGAGTGAGACTCTGTCTCAAAAAAAAAAAAAAAATTAATTAATAAGTAAAATAGAACAGGAAAAACATCTCCCATATGCTTCTAAAGTGATTGAGAAATATTTCTCAAGGGAAAAGGAAAATACTAATATTTTTAGCTATTATGTGGTATGGCTGGCATTATGTTAAGTGCTTGTATAATCCCTATAAACTTATAAAGTATGTACTTATAGTGGACACTGGGGAATGCTGTCAAGATCCCCTCTTCAAAACCAACGCATCCTAGCTGCTGAGAATAGAGGCTGTTAGAAGCTCATAGCTGTACCTCTCACTAGAAACTGCCCTCAGTTATATGAAACTACATCATCCAAGGTCACACACCCTCCCACAACATGGTATATGGCCACAGATTGATTAATGTGGAGGTTCAAAGGCCTCAGGCCCTCTCTCCCAATTTGAGACAACTTGAAGGGTCATCCCAACTCCAAAGTCCCCATCCAAGTTCCAGAGATCTCAATTACTGTCACACTGCAGGTCATATCCCTTCTACAATTCTCATTTTCTTACAAGTATGTCTCCCCAGTAAGACTCTGCTTGCAAATCTCAGTTTATTTCTTAAAACGCACTTTAAAGTTGTGCTATTATCTCTATTATTCAGATGATAAACTGAGCTTCAGAGAAGTTTACTAACAGGGCCACAGTCACATAGCTGATGGTAGGGCTCTAATTTGAACCTGGGACTGTCTCCTTCCAAAGTTACGCGGTTCCCAAAATGAGTCTCTTTCAATCATGCATCCCACACCTTTTTCCATTTTCCAGGTGCCCTAATGACTGCAAGGGTGTCCTAAGGATTAGACCTGAGACTTCTTGCCACTGCAGTGGTTTGCCTTCCCTCCTTGGTTTGTAAATTAGACTCAGTGTGTCTAGACAATGTGAATCTGGAGAGATCCCATTCTAAGGGAATGGATAAAATAGTTTCTGACACTTTGAGGTCTTGCCTGAGAATCTGCCTGCCATCACTGGAGCTACCCTGGCCTTTTATATCATCTGCTTGGTCCACAATGATCAATGTTTTATAGCTTGTCCAGCAGGACCAAACAGACTTCTAACTGTGTTCTCCATAGCAATAAGCTATCTCTGGGTACTTCAGGTAGACTAAGATGGAGGAGCATATATAAAGAAGAAGAACCAGGCATGGTGGCTCACATCTGTAATCCTAGAACTTTAGGAGGCTAAGGTAGGAGGATTGCTTGAGCCCAAGAGTTCAAGACCAGCCTGGGAAACATAGTGAAACCCTGTCTCTATGAAAAGTCAAAAAATTAGCTGGGTGTGGTGGCACACGCCTGTAGTCCCAGCTACTCAGGAGGCTGAGGTGGGAGGATTGCTTGAGCCCAGGAGGTGAAGGCTGTAGTGAGCCGTGATCATGCTACTGCACTCGCAGGGTGGGACCTGTCTCCAAAAAAAAAAAATTTTTTTTTAAAGAAGAGGGCGAGATATTTAGAGAAATGTCCAGCTCCAAATTCTGTGAGTTCAGCCCATCAAGGCTGTGGGCAACGGGGATCAGGATCAGTGGCACCTGGGGAGCCCTAGCCATGGAGAGTTGTATCTCCGGACTTTTAATTTCAAAAGCAGCAACCAGCAAAGCGATTTATTAGACTGACCTCATGGATCTATATCAGACAAATCTCAATTTCACATAAGGATCAGCAATCCCAGAAATTGCCTTAATATTGGAGAAAAAAAATATATATCCTTTTTATGGCTGCCTTTGAGAACTTCATATAACCAATGACTTAGAAAAATAGTAATTTTTCTGTATAGAAGATGAAAAGAGATTCTTTGATTGGTTTTATCTCCATTTTAAAATTGTTTGATTCTTTTCATTTATTATTCTTTTTAAATTATAAAAACAATAATATTGATGATAAATTTGGGGACAATACAGAAGACTATAAAATAAGAAGTAAAATTTCCCATTTAATCCTCTCCCAAATCCACCTTTCTGAGATGTTACGGTCTGGGGTATATTCTTGCAGACTTTTCTCCATGTCTCATCAAATTTATATACATATATACATACAAACTTGGACAAATATACTTCCACACAAACACACATATATACAAACACATACAGTTGTAACACAAATGTGATTATGTTTTGCAGAACGATCATTGTCTTCTGTTATTCAACACAATACAATGGATTATTGTTTTAAGCATCTAATCAATGCAACTCAATGCCACATAATTATTAACAACAATAATAATACTGATCATGAAGCATATTATGAGCAGACACTGTTTCAAGGCCTTTCCACCTATTCACACACTTACTGTTCATGCACTATTTACAGATGAGGAAACTGAGAACCCTTGACATAGCATTAAACTTGCCCAAGGGCACACAGTCAGCAAGTGACTGAGCTGGGATTAGAGCTCAGGTAGCTCGACTTAAGAATCTTGTTATGCCACGTGTGTACCTACGCGACAATTTTGCATGTTCTTCACATGTACCCCAAAACCTAAAATGCAATAAAATAAATAAATGGGAAAAAAAAAAAAAGAATCTTGTTATAGATGCTGGAGAGGATGTTCAGAAATAGGAACACTCTTACACTGCTGGTGGGAGTGTAAATTGGTTCAACCGTTGTCGAAGACAGTGTGGTGGTTCCTCAAGGATCTAGAACCAGAAATACCACTTGACCCAGCAATCTCATTACTGGGCATATACCCAAAGGATTAGAAATCTTTCTATTATAAAGACACATGCACATGCAAGTTTATTGCGGCACTATTCACAATAGAAAAGACTTGAAACAAATCCAATGTTCATCAATGACAGAATGGATAAAGAAAATGTGGCGAGAAATAGGAATGCTTTTATACTGTTGGTGGGAGTGTAAATTAGTGCAACCATTGTGGAAGACAGTGTGGTGATTCCTCAAGGATCTGGAAATAGAAATACCATTTGACCCAGCAATCCCATTACTGGGTATATACCCAAAGGATTATAAATCATTCTATTATAAAGACAAATGCACACGTATGTTCATTGCAGCACTGTTCAGAATAGCAAAGACTTGGAACCAACCCAAATGCCCATCAAGTATAGACCAGATAAAGAAAAAGTGACACATATACACCATGGAATACTATGCAGCCATAAAAAGGATGAGTTCTTGTCCTTTGCAGGGACATGGATGAATCTGGAAACCATCATTCTCAGCAAACTGACACAAGAACAGAAAACCAAACACCACATGTTCTCACTCATAAGTGGGTGTTGAACAATGAGAACACATGGACACAGGGAGGGGAACATCACATACTGGGGTCTGTTGGGTAGTGGGGGGCTAGGGGAGTGACAGCAGAGGGTGGAGAGGTTGGGAAGGGATAACATTAGGAGAAATACCTAATGTAGGTGACAGAGGGATTGAGGCAGCAAACCACCACGGCATGTGTATACCTATGTAACAATCCTTCAAGATCTGCACATGTACCCCAGAACTTAAAGTATAATTTAAAACAAAAAAGAAAATGTGGCACATATACACCATGGAATACTATGCAGCCATAAAAAAAGGATGAGTTCATGTCCTTTGCAGGGACATGGATGAAGCTGCAAACCATCATTCTTAGCAAACACAGGAACAGAAAACCAAGAACTGCATGTTCTCATTCATAAGTGGGAGTTGAACAATGAGAACACATGAACACAGGGAGGGGAACATCACATACTGAGTCCTGTCAGGGGGTGGGAGGCTAGGGGAGGGATAGAATTAGGAGAAATATCTCATGTAGATGATGGTTTGATGGGTGCAGCAAACCACCATGGCACATATATACCTATGTAACAAACCTGCACGTTCTGCATATGTACCCTAGAACTTAAAGTATAATTTAGAAAAAAAGAACCCTCTTCTGATAGTATGGGGAACATCTCTCTAATCAACCACAACAGGAAATTGGGAGAAGATGCCTTGGATGTTCCCAGAGTAAGAGAATGGCTCATTGCAAGGTCTGTCCCCAAATCCTGAGGTTCCCAAATGTCCATTTCAGAGACTCTGAAGACTGAGTGGATACAGGTTTCCCCTAGGTAGAGTTGCCACAGCCACATACTGCAGGAGGAATGGTCCGTGAAATTTAATCTCAGAAATAAAATCTAAACTTAAAAAAGAACTACCATTCAACCCAGCAATCTCATTGCCAGGTATGTATCGAAAAGAAAATGAATTGTTCTACCAAAAAGACACATGCACTCATATGGTCATTTCAGCACTATTCACAATACTGGAGACATGGAATCAATCTGGGTGCCCATCAACATTGTATTCAATAAAGAAAATATAAACATATACACTGTGGAATATGATACAGTCATAAAAAAGAATGACATCACATCCTTTGCAGCAACATGGATGCAGCTGGAGGCCATTCTTCTATGCAAATTAATTTAGGAACACAAAACCAAATCCCACTTAGAAGGGGGAACTAAACATTGAGTACTTATGGACATAAAGATGACAGCAATAGACACTGGGGGGCTACTGAGGTGGGAAAGCAGTGAGGGAGCAAGCATTGAAAAACTAACTGGTGGGTACTATGCTCACCATCTGGGTGACAGGATCATTCACGCCCCAAATCTCAGCATCATGCAGTATACCTAGGTGACAAACCTGCACACATACCCACTAAATCTAAAATAAAAGTTGAAAATAATTTTTAAAAAAGAAATAAAATCTTAGTAAAGGATCGCAATGTCTCCATTTATTGTAGCCTCTAAAGACACACAAAACTGGATTTTATTTTGGGTATTATTATGATTTGGTGGAAAGATGGAACATAAGTTTTAAAACTATGAGCATATTAGGCATTTAACAAAAGGTAGATGGATGATGGATGATGGATGCACAGATGAACAAACAAACATATGAAAGAAACAAAGGGGAGCCATGAAAGCTGGCTTGGGTCTTAGAAATGAACCTATATTAATCTGTCCTCACACTGCTATAAAGAACTACCTGAGACTGGGTAATTTATAAAGAAAAGAGGTTTACCTGACTCACAGTTCCACAGGCTTAACAGGAGGCATGGCTAAGAGGCCTCAGGAAACCGACAGGACAGAAGGTGAAGGGGAAGCAAACACTTTCTTCACGTGGTAGCAGGAGAAAGAGAGTGTGAGGGAGGAAGTGCCATACACTTTCAAACCATCAGCTGTCAAGAGAACTCCCTCACTATCATGAGAACAGCATGGGAAATTCTGCCCCCACAATCAACCTCGCACTAGGTCCCTCCCTCAACATTGGGAATTAGAATTCAACATGAGATTTGGGTGGGGACATAGAGCCCAACCATATCAGAACCCAAGTCTTAACCCTTGAATCATGGCTTGTCCCTGGCCCCAGGAGCAGAATGTTCTTTTAGTTCCAGCAACAATAATATTTTTCTTTATTTTATTTTTTTTATTGAAACAGAGTTCCATTCTTGTCACCCAGGCTGGAGTGCAATGGCATGATCTTGGCTCACTGCAACCTTCACCTCCAGGTTCAAGAGATTCTTCTGCCTCAGACTCCCAAGTAGCTGTGCTAATTTTTGTATTTTTAGTAGAGACAGGGTTTCACCATGTTAGCCAGGCTGATCTTGAACTCCTGACCTCAGGTGATCCACCCGCTCCCAAAGTGCTGGGATGACAGGTATGAGCCACCATGCCCAGCCAACACTCACATTTTTCTGATTTGGAGATTTAATGGGAATTTCACAGGCCCCACTGAACCCCAGAGGTCACTTTTTTGCCACTTATCCACTAACTAATTCTCTCTTGGACTTTTCTTGTCTTCTTTCTTACTAGCCTTCTTTCTGATCTTCTCTGACTTCTTTAATTTTCCTTAATTAATTTTGTCTGGCTCTCTTGCTTTAATTAAAAATGTAATATTTGCTCAATATAACTAGTAAAATAATGCAAAGACATACAAAGAAACACCTCCTAATGCTTCCCCTTCCATTCCAGCCTTCTTGAGATAACCAACATGAATAATCAAGAGTGTTTTGCCACTTCTTTCTTATAGAAACATGCACAAAAATATAATTATACATAGAAAGGATTTTTGGTTGGTTTTACAAAAATAGGATCATGGTATTCACCTTGTTTTACAACTTTTTTCATCCTAAATTATCAGCCCGCCCAGTCAATCGGTATAGCTATAACTTATTTTTGATGTTGTTAAACTTGTTTCATACATTATTACACAACAAAATCAACCTTTTGGGAGCGTATAGTTCTATGAATGTCAGCAATGCCTACATTCATGTGATCACCACCACAATAAACATGTTCATTTCCATCACCCCAAAAAGTTCCTTTAAAGTCACATCCTTTGAAGTCACACCCACCTTCCAACCCTAAGCCCCAACAACCACTACTCTGTCCCTCAGCTTTATAGTTCGGTCATTTCAAGAATGTCATATCAACTGGGTGACATGCCCGTAATCCCAGTACTTTGAAAGGTCAAGGCGGGTAGATCACCTGAGGTCAGGAGTTCAAGACCAGCCTGACAAATATGGTGAAACTATGTATCTACTAAAAATACAAAAACTAGCTGGGTGTGGTGGTGTGTGTCTGTAATCCCAGCTACTTGGAAGGCTGAGGCAGGAGAATGGCTTGAACCCGAGAGGCGGAGGTTGCAGTGGGCTGAGATTGCGCCACTGCACTCCAGCTTGAGTGACAGAGTCAGACTCCATCTTAAAAAAAAAAAAAAAAAGACTGTCACATCAGTGAAATCAAACTATATTTGAAATTGGCTTCTTTTGTCCCACATAATACCTTTAAGATTCCTCCAAGTCATGTGTACCAATAGTTCACCCATTTTTGCTGAGTACTGTTTCATTACAGGGATGTACCACAGTTTATTCATATGTATCCTTTTTAATGACTGCAGTACATACCATATGTGGACCCCTGTATTCAACCAGTTTTGTACTGATGAACATTCAGGCTAGTTTCCAATTTTCCCCCAAAGAAACATCATTGAACATATATTCTAATAGTGAGCTGCTCTAACTTACGTAATCTGATTATTAAATGTAAGACTGCTCTGTAACACACGTGTGTAGTAGCTTAACAGACATTTAAGTTCTCCCCAGTATTCCTTGTTGTCACGTTTCATATTCCCACCAGCAACATATGAAAGTATTTTCTCACATTTTTGTCAGCTTGAAATAGCTTCTCTTTTTAGTTTTTTCCCAGTCTAATGGATTTTTTTAAATGCATCTTATTTTAGCTTTAATTTGTGTGTTCTTGAGCAACCTTAGAGATAGCCTTTGGCCATTTGGACATCCTCTTCAGTGAGGGATCCACTCATTACCTTTGCCCATTTTCCTATTAGGTGGTTTATTTCTTCTCATGAGAAGTCTTTGCATATTGGAAATATTAATAGTTTTTCTGGGCTGGCACAATGGCTTACACTTGTAATCCCAGAACTTTGGGAGGCCAAGGTAGGAGGATTGCTTAAGCCCAGGAATTTCAGATCAGCCTGGCCAACAAATTGAGAGCCCCATCTCTACAAAAAATAAATTAGCCAAGCATGGTGGCATATACCTGTGATCCCAGCTACTTGGGAAGCTGAGGCAAGAGGATGGCTTGAGCTCAGGAGTTTGAGGCTGCAGTGAGCTATGATTATACCACTGCACTCTAGCCTGGGCAGCAAGGTGAAGCTCGTTCTCTAAAACATAAAAAAAAATATTTTTTATTTCTTTTTTTTGTATAATATGACCAATTTTATTTATTTTTATTATTTTTTAATTGTACTTTAGGTTCTGGGGTACATGTGCAGATCATGCAGAATTGTTGCATAGGTACACACATGGCAATGTGGTTTGCTGCCTCCATCCCCCTGTCATTTTGTGGCTGAGAGGAAAATCTAGCATTTCTGTTGGCAATAATAGTATCTGTCTCTGAGGGGTCTTGTTAGGATCTTCAGAGAGATATCTGTCATGATGCCTGGCACACCGTAGGTGATTTGGGTATTTTTTTCCTAACCTATTAGAAAATGGGATGATGGTAGGTGATTTTGGAAAGTACTTTTCCGTTTTCTCTAATGCAAATACTGAGTCAGGTCCAAGAAAGGGCAGCTAATCTATGCTTTTCACAGGTTGAGGAAGCATGATTTGGAATCCAAAAAGCACAGGGACTTGTAGGCTAAAGTTCACACAGAGAAGTATAACAATAACTAATATTTACATAGCACTTTGTATGTGCTAAGTACTGTGTCAATTCCTTTAATCTTCACATCAGTGGTATAATATAGGTACTATTATTATTCATATTTAGAGTTTTTAAAAAACTGAGTCACAGAGACCAAGTAACTCATTGGGGATCATATAATCAGTAAACTGCAGTGTTGGGATTTGAACCCAGATAGTCTGGCTCCAGTAGTTTCCATGTTCTTAGCTACTATGCCATGCCATGCTATATTGTATTACACTATACCATACTACATTATATCCAAAAGCAGTATCAGAGACTCATGATTAGCTCGGGTTGATAAGTAGGATACATTGGGGAAAGTAAGTTACCTAAAGCAAAAGCAAAGGATGAGAGCTGGATCTTGAACTCTTCAGCAAATTTGAGTAAAGACTATTCCCTGGCCTGATTTCTTGTTGAGAGTCCAAAGTATGCCATTTTCATTTCCAGCCACATGAAAATTTTCTGACAGTTTCCAGTGAAGTAGATCCAGGGCTATGATTTGGGCACGTCCCCCAAAATTTATGTGTTACAAACTTGACTCTCAATGTAGCAGTGTTGAGAGGTGGAACCTATGGGCATTGATCGGGTCATAAGGGCTCTGCCCTCATGAATGAACTACTCCATTTATGAACCGATGGATGAATGGGTTATTGAGAAAGAGGGTTAGCTGTCACAAGAGTGGGTCTGTTACCAAAGCCAGTTTGTCCATCTCTCATGAGCCCTCTCACCACATGATATCCTGCACCACCTCTGGACTCTGCAAAGAGTCTCCGCCAGTGAGAAGGCCTTTACTGGCCTTCACCAGGGACAGCCACTTGACGTTGGACCTCCTAGCCTCCAAAACTGTAAGAAATACATTTCTTTTCTGTATAAATTACCCAGTCTAGGCCATGGTGGTTCATGCCTATAATCCCAGCACTTTGGGAGGCTGAGGTGGGCAGATTGCTCAGGAGTTCAAGACCAGCCTGGCCAACATGCCAAAATGCCATCTCTAAAAAAAAAAAATTAGCCAGGCATTGTGTCATGTGCCTATGGTCCTCGCTACTTGGAGGACTGAGGTGGGAGGGTCACTTGAGCCCAGGAGGCAGACGTTGCAGTGTGCCAAGATCATGCCACTGCACTCTAGCCTGGGTGACAGGGTGAGATCTCCTCTCAAAAATAAATTAATAAATAAAATAAAATAAATTACCTAGTCTCAGGTATTCAGTTATAGAAACAGAAAATAGACTAAGACACTCAGGAAATCTGTCAGGGTGTTTAGTATGTACAACATAGAAATGAGCTCTAGTTACTTTAATAAAAACAGAATTTATTGGAAAGATTTATGGGGAAGCTCAGAGAACTGAAGGGAAAACTGAACAAACAAAAGGATGTAAATTGGAGCCACTCTGGGCATGTGGGTGGCAAGAACTAGTGACCAGTCACTCCTGGATTCCATCATGGAGGTGAACAGAGGCCAATCATTTCCCATTCCTTATGCTACTCTCCTCAAGATTTCAGAAAGAGGGTATCTGATTGGACCAGCTTGGGACTTGGGTCCACCATTTAGCCAGAAAAGGAAATGGCACTAAGAAAATGCTGCTCTGTATCTCCTACGTACCCATAGAAATTAAAATTTAAAAATTTTTTTTAAAAAAAGAAGAAGAAGATGGGACTGGGAGCAGTGGCTCACCCCTGTAATCCCAGCACTTTGGGAGGCCGAGGCGAGCAGATCACCTGAGGTCGGGAGCTTGAAACCAGCCTGACCAACATGGAGAAACCTCACCTCTACTAAAAATACAAAACTAGCCGGGTGTGATGGCATGCACCTGTAATCCCAGCTACTCAGGAGGCTGAGGCAGGAGAATCGCTTGAATCCAGAGGTTGTGGTGAGCCGAGATTGCGCCATTGCACTCCAGCCTGGATAACAAGAGTGAAACTCATCTCAAAAAAAAGGAAGATGGTGTTGATATACCCTATCTTCTTGGCTCACCTGAGTTTGCCTATAATTTCAGTAGACAGACGCAAGCACATTATCAATGTCTCATTTCAAGATCCCAAATCTCTCTCAAAAATCACATCCCAAATAAACTGCTTGCACTCAACTCCTTTACCTAAGATTACTTTGATGGCAATCTAAATTAACACAAGTACCACATTTGACCATCCCACCAATACAGTATCCAATGGAGAAAGGTCATTTTCTCAAAGAAAAAGCAAAAGAAAAGAGAAAATATGTTGGACCGAAAAGCAAACAATTTCCACCTCATGCAGGTAGATGTTACTTAGTGTTCTCTACACAGATATCTCACTTTAAAATTATCATCCAGAGCTTTGTCTGGCCAACAAAGCCAATGTGAGTCAATTTCTCTTTTAAATCCCCAAGGCCAGAGCCAAGACACTCAGCCAAAGTACAGTCCAACACAGACATTTTAATGCACAATGGGAGTGCCCAAGGAGACATATAAATCAGGTAGCATTGCTATTGTCACTGACGACAAGTGGGAATGTATCTGTCCATCCCATCCTCCATGATGAGCAGACATCAAATCGCCCCTCATCACCATGCAGACCCTCAGATCATTCTGCAGCATGTCCTGGGTACCTAGTAGCTTGGGAGAATGTCTAGCCTTGAAGATCACTCAAAGCACAGAATGCATATAAGAATTCATGTCAATAAGAAAAGGGCCATAAAATCAGGACTCAGGGGACCAAGCTCTGAAATCCACGAAAATTTAGCAGGATTCTGTCTTGACTCCTGTCTGAATAGTCAACAAATGGAAGATGAGTCAACAAATTGCTAAAGAGATGCCTGAAGAAGACTCAGACCTCCTCCAAAAAGTACTCAGAGTGCCTACTGTTTACCTGGACCATTGGTGGCTCCTGTTATGCAGCAATGTTCCTACCCCCAACCCCAAAGAGCTCCCAGATAAGCCTATAAACAATTGCAGTATATGCAATATTTATTTATTCAGTTTGTATGTATTGAGTTATATTTATGTCAGACTTGTGTTAATTTTTGCTCACACATCTGTGGGTTAGCTGGGGTTTGGCTGATCCTGGCTGGGTTGGGTTCATGTGTGCTGCACTGTCTCCCTTTTTGGGGGGATGGGCTAGACTCCTGGAGTGTTTCCATCCTACAGTAATGACAGGAATGCAGGAAGTCCAGTCTACCTAGCACATCCAAGCCTCTGCTTGCATCATGTCTACTAATATCCCAATAGCCAAAGTAACAACCAAGAGACAGGAAAGTAGATGCTACCCACCAGGAGGCCATGACAAATAGATGCATGATACTATTATAGGGAGAGGCTGGGCACAGTGGCTCACATGTGTAATCCCAGCACTTTGGGAGGCCAAGGTAGGTAGATTCCTTGACCCCAGGAGTTCAAGACCAGCCTGGGCAACAGGACAAAACCCCACCTCTACTAAAAGTACAAAAATTAGCCAGGTGTGTTGCTGGATGCCTGTAATACCAGCTACTCGGGAGGCTGAGGCAGGAGAGTCCCTTGAACCTGGGAGGCGGAGGTTGCAGTGAGCCAGGATCAAACCACTGCACTCCAGCTAGGGTGAAAGAGTGAGATTACATCTCAAAAAAAAAAAAAAAAGAAGAAGAATGTGGGGCAAATCTATCACAGGTAGATTGAATCTATAATTCCATCTATCACAGTTTAAATAATAAGAAATAGGCAGCCTAGTAAAGATCAAAGAGAAAGAACATTCCATACACAGGTATGGCAAACGAGAACAGCTACGGCCGGAGACTAGAGAAACACAAAGACAGGCACCCAATTCAGCTTACGGGAGTCTAAGGGGGCTTTCATACCTTAAAACCTTTCTCCTATGTTCCCTACATTGGTAAAGATCTACTCTCTCAAGAGAATGAGGCTGAGTTACTGATGTCCAGCTACTGGACAAAAGGACTCGGGATCTAACATTCTCTGTTTCATTTTCCTTATTCTCAGGTCACTGTCACACCTAGGAAGACATTGTTACAGTAGGTAGCTAATCAGGCATGAGCAGGGCAGGAGAGGGCTCCCCTTGTCCCACTACCCCCTGAACCAGGAATGTCAGGCAACCATCAGGTAATGGTCAGGCAGTTGTTAATTGCCTCTCTAAAATAATAATTGGTTGTAGCCAGTGCCAGGGAAAGGCAGTCTCCCTATAGATAGAAAAAAAAACCCTGAAATTGGAGATCAGCAGCTCCCTGAAAAGATCTCAGGAGCTGGGTGAGTGGGCTCAAGGGCTCAATGTACATTAAGAGGCAAAATGGCAGAATTTAACTGGTATATGACCTCCTAGTGACAACCGGCTGGTAAGAGAAGAATGCCTCAAGAGAGCATGTGTACAACTCTAATGAACACACTACACACAGAACCCCCCACAAACACTGAAAGGCCACCATGCAAGCAGAGAGTCCACCCCAAGGGGTGAATCAGGGGAGAAGTAGCAACTCAGACATATGCCAATGTATAAAACCCCAAGTCAAAAGGTCAAACTGCACACTTGATTCTCTCAAGTCACCCACTTGGCCCCCTTCCAAGTATACTTTACTTCCTTTCATTCCTGCCCTAGAGCTTTCTAAAAATTTTTCAGGCCAGGTGCTGTGGCTCATGCCTGTAATCCAACACTTCGGGAGGCCAAGGCAGGTGGATCATCTGAGGTCAGGACTTTGAGCCCAGCCTGGTCAACATGATGAAACCCCATCTCTACTAAAAACACAAACATTATCTGAGCATTGTGGCATATGCCTGTAATTCCAGCTACTTGGGAGGCTGAGGCAGAAGAATCACTTGAACCCAGGAGGCAGAGATTGCATTGAGCCGAGAGTGCACCACTGTACTCTAGCCTGGGTGACAAGAGCAAGACTCAGTCTCAAAAAATAAAAATAAAAAATAAACAAATAAATTTTCACTCCTGCTCTAAAACTTGCCTCCATCTCTCCTTCTCCCTTATGCCCCTCAGTCAATTTCTGTCTTCTGAGGAGGCACGAACTGAGGTGGCTGCCAACCTGTATGGATTGGCCACTGCTAATAACATTGGTGGCCACTGGAACAGTTTCAGCCAAGTTGTAGGAGGAGAAACGGGGTCACAGGGGTTAAGATTATGAGGACATTGTTGTTACAGTGTAGACATTTATTCAATAATTTACTAGAGGCTGGGTCCAGTGGCTCATACCTGTACTCCCAGCACTTTGGGAGGCCAAGGTAGGCAGATCACCTGAGGTCAGGAGTTGGAGATCAACCTGGCAAACATGGCAAAACCCCGTCTCTACTAAAAATATGAAAATTAGCCCACTAATTTTCATATTTTTAAATTGGTAGTGGGTGCCTATAATCCCAGCTACTCTGGAGGCTGAGGCAGTAGAATCTATTGAACCTGGGAGGTGGAGGTTGCAGTAAGCCGAGATGGTACCATTGCATTCCAGCCTGGGTAACAGAGCAAGACTCCATCTCAAAAAATAGTAATAATAAAAATTTTAAAAATTAAGAAATAATTGACTAGAAATGAGAAGTGAGGGGGAAAAAACAGAAGAGAAGGTAGAAGAATGTGCCATTCTTGCCTCAGGGCTTTTGCAGATGCTTCTCCTACCTGGAACATGTTCCGGCATAGGGTCTTGAGCAAAATATTGAACAAAACTCACCAAGTGGCAGAGGAATAAAATGCAGGAAGGAAGCAGTGAAAGCAGGAATCTATCAAAGTGGGAAAGCACCCCACAGGATGGGAGTGGACCAAAGCAAACAGCTCAAGGGCCCAGATACAAAGTGTCTGGGCTTTAAGTATTCCATTTTAGTTTCTTATCAGCTACCCCTTATCTGGATGAAGGATTTGGCCTGTGGCTAATTAAAAACTGAGGTGAATTGATGTCCTATGTAGATGAAGGGATGGTCCCTGCTTGGCCTGAGGCCAATCCAAGACCTTCTCCCTTTCCATCTGAGACAAGGTGGAAGAGGGAAGGCCGTAGGGAAAGTAGCCTTTGATCCTTTATTACTCGGGATGGGGAGATGGGATTTTCCCTTTTGGTTTGGCTTTAGGAAGTTGGTGTTAATTGGCCTTCGGTTTCCCTGCCCCCAGAACTTGGTATTTTCTCTTTTAGGAAATTAGAACAAATTGGCCTTAAGTTCTCTGTCTCCAGACCCTATTCTCCTGCCTCATTCCCACCAGATCTTCACAGAGCTGACTCCTACTTCAGATCTTGATTCAACCATCACTTCCTCAGAAAGCCTCACCCTGACACCCCTGCCCCACATAAAGCATCCCTGTTCTACCCACGCATTGCTGTCTACCACATACTATTATCTTCATTATATTATTTCGTATGTAAGTTTTTCTTTTCATTTATTGTTGTTGTGTTATTATTTTGTTTACTTGTTTACTGTCTGTCTCCCTCATTAGAATGGGCTTCAGCAGTGTTGATGAAAAAATTCAAACTCTGTAAATTAGAGGCTTATTCGGAGCCTGTGTGTGGGACCATGGCCCTGGGAACAGTCTCAAGGGGTCCCAGGAAAGTGTGTCCTGAAGCAAGAGAATAGGGTCTGAGGCAGATCACCTGAGGTCAGGAGTTCGAGACCAGCCTGACCAACATGGCAAAACCCTGCCTCTACTAAAAATACAAAAAAAAAAAATTAGCCAGGCATGATGGTGCATGCCTATAATCCCAGCCACTCAGGAGGCTGAGGCAGGAGAATTGCTTGAATCCGGGAGGCAGAGGTTGCAGTGAGCCAAGATCTCACCATTGCTCTCTGGCCTGGGCAACAAGCACAAAACTCCATCACATAAAGAAAAAAAAGAGAGAATAGGATCTGGAGGCAGGGAACATAAGGCAGATTCATGCTGATTTCCTAGAACCAAGTCAAATGACCTATGACAGGAAATATCTTCTCCATTTACATAGGCTGTACAATAAGTAAATGACTTTGTAACTTTATTTCATCCTCTTTATTTACATAGAGCATATATCAGGTAACCAATAGAAACCTCTAGAGGATATTTAAATCCCAGAAAATGCTATAATGCGACTCTTGAGCCCCTATATCTGGGCCAATTCCTACACTATGGAGTGTACTTTCATTTTCAATGAGTCTCTGTGTTAGGAATAATAAGTTTCTCTTCAAAAGATTTAATTGTATAATGTTCTTATCATTTGTTCAAAAGCCCAATCTCCTTGTATTTTCTTGTTTCCAGCTTGCAAACAACTCTCCTGCTCTAATTGTGCCCTGACATGCCCAGACATGTCCAGACATGCCTTGTACTATAACAGACAAACCACTCCCACCACCTCCTTCCCTTATAAATCACATGCTTACTATATTCAGAAAAGTTTAAGTCTTAGCCAACCAGGATCAGCTTAGATTGTGCGGTCCAACCCTAGCCAATAGGGGAAGGACACAGGGACAGGAGCCAGGTTAGGTATAAAACCTCCTTCTCTCCTTTGTTCAGTGTGCTCTTGCAATCATGACTGACACAGCCAGAACCCTCCTGCAGAAGTAAACTGCCTTGCTGAGAAAACTTTTTGTCTGAATACTGGTTCTTCTGCGGCACCAACCATTTGTTTCCAACATCTGCTTTCATTGCTTCATTCTTTCCTTGCTTTCTTTGTGCATTTTATCCAGTTGTTTGTTCAAGACACCAAGAAACTGGACATCTTCAACCGGTAACACAAGGCGATTAGGTTACAAGTTGGTTTTGTACATTTTAGAAAGACAGGAATTGTAGGTAAAAATATAAATTGATACATGGAAGGTGCACATTGGTTCAGCCTAAAGAGACAGGACATCTCAAAGCAGGGATTTGGGGGAACTCACAGGTCATAAGTGTATTCAAAAATTTTCTGATTGGCAATTGCTTGAAAGAGTTAAAGCTTTTTCTAAAGACTTAAAATCTATAGAAAGAAATGCCTGAATTAATGGGGGTTGTGGAGACCAAGGTTCTTGTTATGTAGATGAAGCCTCATTGGAAGCAGCCTTCAAAAAGAATAGATGGTAAGTGTTTCTTTCCAGACCTTAAAAGATGTCACACTCTTAATCTCTCCTAGAGCCATGCTAAAAGGCCTGGCTGCATTAAAGGAGATGCTCTAGAGATGTAAATTTCCCCCACAAAAGATGTCTTTGTAGAGCCATTTCAAAATATGTCAAAAAATATATTTTGGGGTAAAATATTTTGATTTCCTTCAGAGCCTGCTATCTGTCGTGTGACGCTATTTACCAGAGTCAAATTGGAATTTGGTGTCTTACTGCCACAAAGAGTCTATTTTGGCAGTCTTATATGATCTCTATTTTAATGTTACTGTGGGTCAGTTGTGCCTAAACTCCAAAAGGAGGAGACATCTGACCTCCCTTCCAGTCATGGCCAGGAATTCCATTCTTCAGGTTTTTCTGGGGTCTCCTTGGCACAGAGAAGGTCTGTTCAGTCAGTTAGGGGTAGGGAGGGGAGCTTAGAATTTTACTTTATTTTTTATTTTATTATAATTATTATTATTTTGAGATGGAGTCTCACATTGTCTCCCAGGCTGGAGTGCAATGGCATGATCTCTGCTCACTGCAACTTCTTCCTCTCCAGTTTAAGCAAATTCTCCTGCCTCAGCCTCCCAAGTAGCTGGGATCACAGGCATACACCACCATGCCCAGCTAATTCCTTGTATTTTTAGTAGAGATAGGGTTTCACTATGTTGGCCAGGCTGGTCTCAAACTCCTAACATCATGATCTGCCTGCCTTGGCCTCCCAAAGTGCTAGGATTACAGGCATGAGTCACCATTCCCAGCCCAGGAAATGGACCAGTTCCTAAGCTGCAGGCAGTGCTGTTCTCCTTGGGATACTGTCCTCTGTAGGGACTATAGCTGCCCAAAGGGTTCACTTTGTCCACTGCCTATGTTGTATTGAACGGAGCGTAGAAAGTTAGCACCAAGACAAAAGTATGCCAGATTGCAGGGTCATTTATTATGCCGGCGACCACAGAGGACTCACGTCTCTGCAACCTGTGGCGTCAAAAGGAGGGTGCCAAGACTTTTTATACCTGAAAAACCACCTTGGGAGTGGGGGTGAAGAGCGGGGATGGGGATGAAAAGGTTTCGGACATTCCAAGGGCTAGGGGATTCTGTGATTCACCTCCTGGGCGGAGACAAGGGCGGGGGTCTCCGGACATTCCAAGGTCTAGGGGACTTTTGTCATTCTGTTTGTTACCTCAGTGGTTTACAGAAGTCAAGATATACATTTGTTTACACATTGTCTGGGTGGTGATAGAAGTCACAGATTTTAGCAGTTACTGATAAGAAAAGGTAAGCAGCTTTACATAGTTTTACAGAACAAACTAGCAGTTCTATTTACAGCGGCCAAGAACAGTAGTTATTGTGAGGAGAATGGGGCAGCCATTGCAACTTATTTAAAAACAGTTTTGCGTTTTATAAAAATAGCGTTGCTCAGGTTCTGGCTGCAGGCCAGCACAATATCACACCTAGACAGAGCCAATTTATCAAGATAGAGGAATTACAACAGAGAAAGAGTAATTCATGCAGAGCCACCTGTGTGGGAGACCAGAGTTTTATTACTACTTGAATCAGTCTCACCAAGAATTTGGGAATCAGAATTTTTAAGGATAATTTGGTGGATAGGCGCCAGTGAGTCAAGAGTGCTAATTGGTTGGGTCAGAGACAAAGTCATAGGGAGTCTAAGCTGTCCTCTGGCACTAAGTCAGTTCCTGGGTGGGATCCACAAGATCAGATGAGCCAGTTTATCAATGTTGGTGGTACCAAATGATCCCTCAAGTGCAGGGCCTGCAAAATATCTCAAGCACTGATCTTAGGTTTTACAACTGTGATGCTATCCCCAGGAGCAATTTGGGGAGGGTCAGACTGTTGCACCCTCCAGCTGCATGACTCCTAAACTATAATTTCTAATTTTGTGGCTAATTTGTTAGTCCTGCAAAGGCAGTCCAGTCCTCAGGGAGGACAGGGATTTATTTTGGGAAAGGGCTGTTATCATCTTTATTTCGAAGTTAAACTATAAACTAAGCTCTTCCCAAAGTTCCCAGGAATGAACAAGGACAGCATGGAGGTTAGAAACTAGATGGAATTGGGTAGGTCAGATCTCTTCCACTGTAATAATTTTCTGTTATAGTTTCACAATGGTGGTTTCAGGACTATGTAGGGGCCAGTGTAGAGATCTCAGCATCAGCTTGTAACAGTGAAAAAGGGGCCTCGCGTGACTAATTCCATTTTTTTCCTAACCTTCCATCCCCATAATGTTATCTTTTAGGTTAACTGCTGGTGCTTATCTCCGCGAGCTAACTATGGGATAGGCCAAGCTAACTATGGGAGGAATTTAGTTTATAGTTTAACCTTAAAGCAAGGATGATCATAGTCCCTTCTAAAACTATCGAGGAGAGGAGGGTGCACACACAAGTATCAATGTTATGTTAAAGATTTATAGGAGCATTGTGACTTGACCAATGCCACCCAGATGCCTGTGGTTATCAGTCATCTTTTGATCTCAACCGCACTCCTCTTCCCCTTTCCCCTATCATAAAAGGACCCAAAATTCATATTAGCTTAAGATGCTTCTTTAAGGCACTAGTCTACCATCTTCTCAGTTTGCTGACTCTTCAAAATAAAGCTGCCTTCCTTGCCCCACCACCTTGTCCCTTAACAGACTGCTTGTCATGCAGCAAGCAGTATGAGCTTTGGACTCAGCTACAAGCTCACCACTTCCACAGCACTCCCGCCCTGCCTTGCTATTGCTCCAACTGCCTCAGACTCACACCACACTCAAGTAGCAAAAAGAGCGTTCACCTCGCCCTGCCTATCTACCATCTGTGGCACCTGGGCCTTTCTTTCTCTTTCATACTGACAATCAACCATTTGCTCCCTCTCCAAATGACTTCCATCATTTTAGTTAGGTTCTATGATGCTTGAACCTTTATCTCTCTTCTGCATCATCTTCAGGATTAGATTAAGAAAGGAGTCAGTCAGCAGCCTTGATTAATTCTCCTTCTTGGCTAACCTACTCTTCACACATACACTAGCACGCATGCGCACACACACACATACATCAAGTAAAGCATAATATTTGCAATTTCATGTAAGCATATTTGCAGGACAAATTCTCTCGAAATGCTGAAATAATGGATAGCATATTTTAAAGTTTGATAGAAATTGCTCCACTGCCCTTCAAAACAGTGTACCAATTTACACTGTCAATCTTAATGCCAATTTTCCTGCAAAAACTGTATACACAGGGCATTACCAAACATTTCAATGTTTATGACAAAAAAAAGTACAGAAAAATGATATTGTTCTTTCAATTTGCACTACCCTAGTTATAAGGAAGATTGGACTTTTTTCCCCATGCATATTGTAGCATTTCTTATAACAGTTAAAAAGGAGAGTTGATCTAAATATCTACCATCAAAATGATTTGTTAAGTAATTTGTACAATAGTCAGGTTACAGAAAAAATAAGTGATTAGTAAACATAAGAAAAAAATGCTCTCTGCCAACTATAATTAAAGAAACATGAATTAAAACAGCAAATATGATACCATTATTTTCAACCTCATATAACTGAAAAAGATTTGAAATTTGTAATAATTCCCATGGTTGGCAAAGTTCCACTACTATTATTACTAGCACTTGCTATAGAATTCAAATAAAAGTGATGACCTCTGTCATATACCTTTGCTCCACATCATGCCTCTCCTATTTTTTAATTCCTCAAGTTATGCTAAATGTACCATTAAAATCTCTTTTAACACCTATTTTCTTAACTTGACATTCATAGTCCCTTTACTCTGGATGAGAGGCCAGATAAGGCAAGAAAGAAATCAATTGGATTTCCACTTACCAATGTTTAGTGCTCCAAACATTTGTCACTTAAGAGGTCTTCTAGCAACTTAATGTCAGTTTCCCCAAAAGCAGTGTCTAGGGCTTGGCTGCAGAGGCCTTACTTGGTAAGTAATCCGCAGAAGTGATAGTAACAGGGTCGTGATTATCAGGCGGGGAAGATATAGCAGTCATTTAAAGAGTATTCTGAATAACAGATGCTAGCCAGGCTGCAGAGAAAAAGGAAAGTTCATACATTGTTGGTGGAAATGTAAATTAGTTCAACCACCATAGAAAGCAGTTTGGAGATTTCTCAAAGAACTAAAAATAGAACTACCATTCAACCAGGTAGTCACACTACTAGGTATATACTCAAAGGAAAATAAAAAATTCCACCAAAGAGACACCTGCACTTGTACATTAATTCACAATAGCCAGGACATAGAATCAACCTAGGTGCCCACCAACAGTGGACTGGATAAAGAAAATGTGGTACATTTACACCATGGAATACTACACAGCCATCAAAAAGATCAAAGTCCTATTGATGCAGGATTTTTTGCTCCTTAGTTCAGCTAAAATCTGGGTTCTTGTCACAGGTCCAGGAAAGATTAGGCACATGGATGCATTGAAAGGTGAGGACAGTGAAATTTATTTAATTTAATTTATTATTTTTTTTGGAGATGGAGTTTCACTCTTGTTGCCCAAGCTGGAGTGCAATGGCACAATCTTGGCTCACTGCAACCTCTGCCTCCCGGGCTCAAGCAATTCTCCTTTCTAAGCCTCCCGAATAGCTGGGATTACAGGTGCCCACCACTATGCCCGGCTAATTTTTTTGTATTTTTTAGTAGAGACAGGGTTTTACTATGTTGGTCAGGCTGGTCTCGAACTCCTGACCTCAGGTGATCCGCCCACCTTGGCCTCCCAAAGTGCTTGGATTACAGGTGTGAGCCACCACACCAGGCCAAAAGTGGAATTTATTAAAAGAAAGCTCCCAGTGAAAAAAAGAAGGAGTCCTGCCAACAGGCTCCCACCTCACAGATTAAATACCAGGCCACCACACACACAAGCTGTAGAGGCCAGGCTCCTCCCCCCTGCATAAGGTACAAATCCCCGGTGGCTCCACTCCATTCTCCCAGTGTGCAGGTGAGCCCCCAGTCCATCATGGGCATGCCCACACAAGGCCCTGAGCAGATTCCCTCATCAGCACAAAAGCATCTGATGTAAACACTTGTAGGGTGGATCAGAGATTCTCCCAGGATCCTCCCATAACTACCTTCTACATCTATCAATATCATTTGCAATAACATGGATGTCACTGGAGGCCATTATGCTAAGAGAATTAATGTAGGAATAGAAAACCAAATATTGCATGTTCTGATTTATAAGTGGAAGCTAAACATTGGGTACAGATGGACATAAAGATGGGAGTGGCACACACTGGGGACTAATAGAGGGAGGAAGGGCGAAGAGGGCAAGGGTTAAAAAACTACCTGTTGGGTACTATGCTCACTACCTGGGTGAAAAGATTATTTGTAGCCCAAACCTCAGCATCACGCAATATACCCAACAAAGCTGCATATGTACCCTCCATCTGAAAAAACGTTAAAATGGCCAGGAGCCGTGGCTCACACCGGTAATCTCAGCGCTTTGGTAGGCCGAGGCAGGTGGATCACCTAAGGTCAGGAGTTCAAGACCAGCCTGGACAACATGGAGAAACCCCATCTCTACTAAAAACACAAAAATTAGCCAGGTTAGGTGGCACATGCCTGTAATCCCAGCTGCTAGGGAAGCTGAGGCAGGAGAATCACTTAAAACTGGAGGCAGAGGTTACAGTGAGCCAAGATTGTGCCATTGCACTCTAGCCTGGGCAACAAGAGTGAAACTCCACCTCAAAATATTTAAAAAAAAAAAAAAAAAAAAAAGAGTATGCACCTTTGGTCCCAGCTCTATGGGAGGCTGAGACAGGAGGATCACTTGAAGCCAGGGGTTTGAGACCAGCCTGGGCCACATAGTGAGATTCCATCTCCACAAAAAATTTAAAAATTAGGCAGGTGTGGTGGCATATACCTGTGGTCCTAGCTACTTAA
Source organism: Cebus imitator (assembly GCF_001604975.1). Classification (NCBI taxonomy): domain Eukaryota; kingdom Metazoa; phylum Chordata; class Mammalia; order Primates; family Cebidae; genus Cebus; species Cebus imitator. The sequence continues at coordinate 7,861,104 of NW_016107400.1, read as the reverse complement.
GAGGGTGAGGTGGGAGGATGGCTTGAGTCCAGGAGTTCCAGGCTGCAGTGAGCCATAATTGCACCACTGCACTCCAGCCTCGGTGACAGGACAAGACCCTGTCTCAAAAATATATACGTAAATTTTAAAAATAATTTATTTTTAAATTTTAGACAGAATCTCACTCTGTCACCGAGGCTGGAGTGCAATGGTTAAATCTTGGCTCACAGCAGCCTCTACCTCCTAGATTCAAGCAATTCCCCTGCCTCAACCTCCCGAGTGGCCAGGACTACAGGTGTACACCATCGTGCCCGGCTAAATTTTTGTTTTTTAGTAGTGATGGGATTTTGCCATGTTTCCCAGGCTGGTCTCAAACTCCTGAGCTCAGGCAATCTACCCACCTCGGCCTCCCAAAGTGCTGGGATTACAGGCATGAGCCACCACACCTGCTTAATTTTTAATTATCCTTCAGGAAGTAAGTAACACGTATTCATTTTTTTTTTTAAATCATGGATCTTAGCAAAAAGCCATAAAATTTAAATTTAAAAAATGCATCCACTGCATGCAATAGCCTGTGTTAAGGCAAGTTTCCCTTGCTTTCCCAACCTGGCTTCACCCCAGGTCACTGAGAAAATGAACCTTTCTTGACCCCAAGAAAAGTACAAATATCTCTATGACACTGTGATATAATAAGAAATGTGTTTTCCCACATTGTACTTAGTCTTCAAGGGCTAGTCCTTGTGTGGAATTTTTTAGAGTTCCCAGCCAGCCGTCCATGTGTTGAAAATTCAGGGACATCAGTCATGCCCCTTCCTCCTGCTGTGGATTCTAACCTATGTTAGGGAAAGATGCAAAGAGCCAGAGGAGGATCAACTGCAGAATTAGTTTTCCTTATGAAGCTGAATTGGAGAGCATCTCATGGCTCCCCTTACAAATCTAGACTTTGAGACCAGCATGACCCAGATTTCCCCACCCAGTTACAGGTTGAAAAGCTGGTGTAAACTACGGAAAAGTCTGCCTGATCTCTACAAGGAGAAGGAAATGCCAACCCTTGTTGTACCTGGAAGCAGATAGGTCCACAAGAGGAAGGAAGGCAGATAGAAGGAAGCAGAGAGAAAGACAAGAAGGGAGGAAGAGAGGGAGAGGTGGAGGAAGGATGACCACAGAAAGAGAGAGAGGTAAAGGTGTAAGAGTTGCTTCTGGATCACCCAATGAGGAAGTAAGCCGTGCCTTGCCCAAATGCATAAACTCCTTCCCCAAACTGCTAAGAAAACAGAAGCATTAGAGGAACTACCTTCCTCTATGGACCTAAGTGGGGAGGGGACTAGAGAAATTAAGAACTCTAGCCACTTGTAACTTGCTTCTGGTTTCTTTTAGACCTTGAGCCTATACGAATCAGGATGCCTCCTCTAGATGCTAAAAGGCATTCCCAACATTCATGGAAGGCTTCACGTACAGAGACTGTATTTGCAGATGTTTGAAAAGCCAAGAAACCCAGGTGTGAGTTTCCCAGTTACTTCTTTTCCCCATGCCACCCCTGCATTTTTGAAAAATGATGCATGTTCCCCTCTTGGGAAATCCCAAGTCTACCTGGACATCTCCAGGCATGTGTACCCACCTGCTTCTAACTCCGAGTACCAAAGGCTGCCTCTGAAAAATAATTATTGACTGCACGCCTGTTCAGGGGAGATTTGTCACAGCTGCTAAAACACTTGCATTCTCAACACGGCCTTGGTGCCTTTGGGAAGCCTGACCACAAAATAAGCTGATTTTAACGGCATCTTGTAGGGAATACACCTATTTTTAGCAATTATCTTTGGAGTCACTGAAATAAAAGCTTCTGAAAATTAATGATTCTTACCAAGGTGTTGGCTTCTTAATATGCAGAGCTGAACTGCACAAGATTAAAGAAAAGCTAGGCAGATGACGTTAAGGGAAGAGTGTTTTTTTCCAGGAAGAGAATATAGAAAAGAAATGGTATCAGATAAAGGAAAGAGCTATGGACACAGAGTCAAGAAATAGGAGTCAAATCCCACGTGACCATGAGTAAATCACTCTAGAGCTTCTCTCTAACTCTCAGTGTAGCCATTTTTTAAGTAAAGAACATGTATGTCAGGGGAAAAATGAGTTTTAAGTTAACCTCAGAATTTCTCTCAAGAAGTGAACTGACCTATTCTTTCATGAGACTATTCTTAATAGATATTTTTGCTATGAACTGAGGCATTCTAAACAAAGCCAGTTTAGTCTAGGGTAAGAAAAACTCAAATAACTAAACTGGTTTGTATAAGAAATGAACAGGAATTTAGCATTGTGTCAGCTAGTGGGGGGAGAAATTCCAGGAGAGAGGAAAGGATTTCAAGTAGGGCAGGGAACTAAAGCTGAAAAATAAGAACTATCCAGGAGTTTAGGACCAGCATGGGCAACAAAACGAGACCCTGTCTCTACAAAAAAAAAAAAAAA
>NW_016107400.1:7818239-7858220 GCF_001604975.1 Cebus imitator | reverse complement strand
GGCAGGCAAGCAAGCAAGCAATGACAAAAACCCTGATTATTTTTGCATTAACCTAATAGCCAGGCATGATGGTGTGCACCTGTAGTTCCAGCTACTCAGGAGGCTGAGGCAGGAGGATCACTTGAGCCCAGGAGGTCAAGGCTATGGTAAGGAATGATCATGCCTCTGCACTCCAACCTGGGTGACAGAGTGATATTCCATCTCAAAAAAGGAGAAAAAGAAAAAGAAAAGATGAGATAATCAATAAAATAAGAATAGAGATGATGTTTGTCACTTCCAGGACAAAGCGGTGGAAAGAGCATGCACAATTCCTTCCATCTTCAGCACTGAGAAAGCTTAATGTTCCCTCTGGAAGCTACAAGAAGATAGAGCACCATTAGCCTGGGTCCCTGAGTGACCATGTGGAGCTGACCCCTCACTATTGCTTACATGGCAGCAATAAATGTTTGTTAGTTTAAGCTAGGTTAACTAGGTCACATGTCATCACAAACACCCTCTACATCTTCGGAGTGTTTGTGATGGCATATAACCTAGTTTCTTCTGGGTCTTCTTCCCTGCTTTCTGTTTTCTAAGGATTTCTTGAAAAATTGGCTTCTGCATATGGGGTAGAGGTGTGTCCTAGTTCCACTGCAAACTCTTCACAGCTCTGCTCTGTGCCCAAGAGGGTAATTAGCTCCACAGATTGAATCATCAGATATCCCTCACCCTCTGCCTATGAGAGGCAACAGCAAGAGCTCAGAGGGTGGGGTATTGATTCCTGGCCCCCCACAGAGCCCGGAACCACCTATCACCACCACTCCTGGCAGGCTGACTGGTCCTCTTGCATCTCTACAGCTCTTTCAGGTTTCAATAACACTGCTAGTCTCTCCCTTCCCTTCTCTTTCATGCCTGACGCTGGTCACAGATCCCACTGGTACTATTTCCATGTGCTTCACCAACTCCTACTGGCTCCTTAGTCCTTGAGCCTAAACTATTTGGGATGCTTCCTCTAGATTCTAAAAGGTATTTCCAATGTTCATTGAAGGATTCACTTATAGGGAACATATGGGCAGACTTTTAGAATGCCAAGAAACCCAGGTGTCAGTTTTCCAGTTAACCTCTGTAGAGTCTGCCATTCTTCTCCTCCTGGGACTCTGATGTTTACAAAGCTAACACAAATTTTATTTATATTATATGAAAAAGAATGCTCAACATCACTAATCATCAAAGAAATGCAAATTAAAACAACCATTAGATACCATCTTACACCAGTCAAAATGGCTGTTATTAAAATGCCAAAGAGCAAGAGATGCTGGGGAGGATGCAGAGAAAAGAAGACACATATACACTGTTGGTGGGAATGTAAATTAGTGCATTTTTATGAAAAACAGTATGGAGATTTATCAAAAAACTAAAAATAGAACTACCTTTTGATCCAGCAATGCTACTACTGGGTATCTACCCAAAAGAACAGAAATCATTTTATCAAAAAGACACCTGCCCACATACATTCATTGCAGCACTATACACAATAGCTCAGTCAGGAAATCAACCTAAGTGTTCACCAATAGATGATTGGACTAAAAATGAGGTATATATGTATAGACCATGGAATATTACTCAGCCATAAAAAAGAACGAAATTATGTCTTTTGCAGCAACATGGATGGAACTGGAGTCCGTTATCCTAAGTGAAGTAACTCAGAAACAGAAAATCAAATACTGCAAGTTCTTACTTATAAGTCAGAGCTAAACAATGCGCACACATGAACATAAAGATGGAAATAATAGACACTGGAAAATCCGAAGGTGGGTGGTTGGGTGGGGGTACTATGGTACTACCTACTGGGTACAATGTACAGTATTTAGTTGATGGGTACACTGAAAGCCCAGACTTCACCACTACTCAATATGTCCATGTAACATAACTATACTTGTACCCCTAAATTCATAACAATTAAAAAATTTAATTAAAAATAAAAATAAATTTTAAAGACCAAGATGACCCCAGCACAACAAAGGTCTTAGAAAAACCCAGGCTGTTAACATCTGGAACACTGTACAAATAAATACTTGTAAAAACTGTTATAAGAGAGCCTGGAACATAGGAAGTATGCTACAGATAGGACTATGAACCTGAAAGAAATAAAGCTTTTGTTTCAATTAGATGTCCTGGCATTTTACATCTGTCCATTTACACTATCTGCAGTTGAATTCAGCCATAAACCAAGGACACTGACATACATCTTGAAATAAATATTATTATCTTTCAAATTTCATCCTGGCTATAACAGAGGTTTCTTGAGATAGGATTGGAGGGAGCTTAAGCATTCTTTTTATTTCCCATCTAAGGTCCTGTAAACTAAGAAAGCAATGTCTATCAGGGCCACTCCCTCCCAGCTTCCTGCAGAAGCTTCATCTAGAATCTAAGAGCTTTTTTCCTTCCTCTCCTCTTCCCCTCTAAATATTGACTCGGGTACCTACACTATGTTGGCAGCACGAAATAGGAGTGGCAATGCCAAACATTGGGATTTGAGAAACTTTGGATTCCAAATCCTGTTTGATGAGGTAAGAATGAAATTAAGGATTTTTTTTTTTTTTTTAAGAGTCTCGCTCTGTCTATAGGCTGGAGTGCAGTGGCATGATCTTGGCTCACTGCAACCTCTGCCTCCTGGGTTCAAGCAATTCTCCTGCCTCAGCCTCCTGACTACCTGGGACTACAGGGACGCATCGCCACTCCCAGCTAATTTTTTTTTTTCTTAAGTAGAGACGGGGTTTTACCATGTTGGCCAGGATGGTCTCAATCTGTTGACCTTGTGATCTGCCTGCCTTGGCCTCCTAAAATCCTGGGATTACAGGTGTGAGCCACAGCACCCGGCCAAGGATCTTATTATGATCAAGTTAACACAAAAAGTGATGCCAAATACTGATGCAGCAACTTGAAAAGCAGTCCACAGGAAAACGGGAAACTGACACTAAATGGGTGTCAATGAGGTATGCCAAAATGAAGCAACTCCAGAGTGCACCATTTAAACACAATACAAGGTGAGTGGTGCCTCCGGAGTTGTGCAATGAACTTCATTCATTCACCCAGAGTCTCAAACCCAGAGAAGGTGAATTCTTGCTGTTCTTTGGAAGGCCTTCACAGCTACCCACTATTTTTCACATTCATTTCCCTGTTTGTGTTGGCTGGCTCAGCCAGGCTTGTGAAAGGTGGGATTCTCTGCTGTCAGTGGAGAATTCTGGGAGGAGCTGCCAACCTTCAGACAGACGATCAGATCAGAACACTTCAACAGAGTTTGCTCAACCCTGCAGCTCCTAATGTGGCCAAACAAAGGGAAAAGTCTTCGCCTTATGGAGATAAGGGACTTTCTGGTGGAATATACAAATATACAATGTAATGCCTGGAAGATCCCAGAGCTCTCTTTAAACCCTGATCTTAGATTGTTAACCAGCTATTGAGCACCAAGAGATAAAATAGCATAGTGACTAGAAGTGTGGACTCTGGAACTCAAGTGCCTGGCTCTCAATCCTGAGTCTGTCACTCACTAGCTGGATGATCTTTGGAGAAGCCACTACACTCCCATGTTGTTACTAGGGGTCACGGTTATCTCAAAAGATGGGCTCTTTCCTGATCGATGTCATAAAGCCAATATATAAAACCAGAAGTGAGGCCAGGCTCAGTGGGTCACGCCTGTAATCCCAGCATTTTGGGAGGCCAAGTCAGGTGGATCACCTGAGGTCAGGAGTTCAAGACCAGCCTGACCAACATGGCAAAACCTCACCTCTACTAAAAATACAAAAATAGCTGAGGATGGTGGTGAGCAACTGTAATCCCAGCTACTCGGGAGGCTGAGGCAGGATAATCATTTGAACCAGGAGGCAGTTGCCTCCTTTCATTAAAGATACCCCATATCGGCTCCATGAGGCAAGTGATAAGAATACTTTCTTCAAAGATCGGGTGCAGTGGCCCACGCCTGTAATCCCAGCACTTTGGGAGGTCAAGGTGGCAGACCACCTGAGGTCAGGAGTTTGAGACCAGCCTGGTCAACATGGTGAAGCCTTGTCTCTACTAAAAATATAAAAATTAGCCTGGTATGGTGGTGGGTACCTGTTATCCCAGCTACTCAGGAGGCTGAGGCAGGAGAATCACTTAAACCCAGGTGGCAGAGGTTGAAATGAGCTGAGATCAAGCCTCTGCACTCCAGCTGGGAGACAGAGCAAGACTCCATCACAAAAAAAAAAAAAAAAAAGAAAATCTTCTTCATCGTCTTTATATATTATTAATAAATGAGTTAGTATCATTGGTGCCTAATATAATGTACCGCACATAGTAATGGTCACATAAATACTAATTGTTATTTTCTGTCTGGAGGGCCACAGATGGACCACAAGTAATACTCAGAAGTTCAAAGTATAACTCATCCTGCCCTTTCCACTTCAAAACACACATTTCTGCAAGGCAACACGGACTTACTGATCTCGTAAATCACTTTTCCATTTCTCCAGAGACCAAAATCCAACTTCTGAAGCCTTCTCCCTGTCATTCCCATAATGCACCCCCAACCCTCCCCGCCACTAATTGGTAATCAAATCCTGGTGATTCTGTCTTGGAAACATCCTAACCTCTCCCTTCCTAGCTGTACCTCTCTACCATAGCATCAGTTCAGATCCTGAACTAGACTAATGAAACACCTTCAGAATTCATTTCCCTGTTTTCAGTTTCATCTTGAATCCACATGCCCATCCCAGTCCAGCCCTTCAAACTGCTGCCAGAATGATCCCCTTAAAACACAGAGCTGTGTTAGGCAGACCAGGCCAGGCTATGCTACACAGCAAGCAAACCCCAAACCTCAAAATTTATGAAGGCTCATTTCTCATCTACATAACAATCCAATGTAGTTGGGTGGCTCTTCTGTGTTGCTCTCCTCTAACCCAGGGATCTAAATTGCTTCCATATTTTTAGCTATGCCATCTGCAACTCATGGCCTGATCTAGACCAGTAGTTCTCAAACTTTGACCTCAGGATCCCTTTACAATCTTAAAGAAATCCTGTCTGTGTGGGTTGTAACTGGCAAATTTTACCATATTAGAAATCAAAGCAGAAAATTTAAAAATAAAATCATGTATTTGTTCATTTAAAAATAATAGTAACTGGCCATGCACAGTGACTCATGCCTGCAATCCCAACACTTTGGGAGGGCAAAGCAGGAGGATCTCCTGAGTCCAGGAGTTCGAGCCTGCAGTGAGCTTTGATAGCACCACTGCACTCCAGCCTGGGTGATAGAATGAGACCCTGTCTCTAAAAATAATAATAATAATAACTCATCACATGTTATAAATAAAATATCTTTATGAATAATAAAATAATAAAAAGAATGTTTTGTTTCGAAACAAAAATATTTAATAAGAAGAGAGGTATTGTTTTACATATTTTTGCAAATCTTTCAAACACAACTTAATAGAAAAGAGCTGGATTCTCTCCTCTGCTTCTATATTCAGTTTGTTGTGATATGTTGTTTGGGTTGAAATAAATGAAGAAAATCCAGGCTCACACAGATGTGTGGTTGAAACAGAAAGAGTATTGTAATAATGTTTTCAGATTGTGGCTATTTTTCTTTGAAACTACAACAAACTTTGACAAGTGCTTATTTTCTTAAATGTTATTTGCAATGTAAAATACGAAATCCTATCAATGAACCTTTCGTACTCCACTACACTAAAATACATTGGTCTGTCTTATAGTCTGATAGGCCTTTTATCTGCATGATTTTGCAACATTGTTCACTGGTTATTTGGAAAATATTGGCTCACTGAGTTATGAAAATCTTCCAAATGTTGACACATTTCATTATACAGAATTTTAAAATCACAGCAATTAATATGCCCAATTTCCTCAGAAATGTCTCTAAAATTTGAGAAGTTGTTATGCTTACGGTGGCAGATACAAGTTTTTAAAACTCTAATTTCACCTGGAAGATGAACTTTGTCTTCTACAAACAAATACATCTTGCTAGTTGCTTTCCTTAAAGTAATAGGCTCTTTTCATTCATTCTCAAGAAAATGTTTGCCAAATATCTGTGTCTGAACAACCATAGTTTGTCTGCCATTCCTTCAAGTAAAATATTGTTACACTTTAAAAAGCAACTAGATCATTAAATATAACCTTATTTTCCAAAACAAAACTTTAGTGAGAAGAGTGGCATTGTTTCACATTTTGAAAAATCTCTGTAATGTTGGACTTCCAGCTGAGTTGCATAAGTGCTTCTCACACTTTGGTTTGCGGTATGAGTGCTGGGTACATCCCATTTCATCATAGAGAATAATAAAAGAACTGGTACTCAAGGCTTAGGACTTAATAAAATTAATAATTTGTACTATGTCATGGACTGTGAAAGTTTATTCTTTTTAAATGTAAATGTGTAAGTTATGAAGAATACAGTGAACACTGATACCTTTTGGAGCCACTGCCTTCACTCATGCTAAGTGCCAGTTTTATTATTATTAAATGGTTCCAGTTTTACTTTGAAATCTTTTTGACCTTGAAGACCCACTGAAAGAATCTCCAAGACCCCCTGAGATCAGCATTCCACACTTAGGGAACTTCTGGTCCAGGCTACTATGATTAATACAGTATTTTACACTGCTTAATAAGCATCTTCCCACCCAGGGCAGTGCTACTCAAAGTTGCTCCAGGAGTTGGTGCCAGTCCATAATCCACAGCAAAATGCAGAAATTGACAGTAAGCATTTATAATTTTTTTAGTAATTTCAACATAGCAATTTTATGTCTGCAAAGCCTGACAATTAAAAAAAATAGAATGCTTTGTGTACATTTTTTGTTTCATTTTCTAAACATTTATTTTTATTGTATTTTATAAAATATCTATCTGTGACAAATCAGAATTCCTCTTTCTTCCTTCCTTCCTTCCTTCCTTCCTTCTTTTTTCCTTTCTTCCTCTCTTTCTTTCTTTCTTTCTTTTTTTGAGACAGAGTTTTGCCCTTGTTCCCCAGGCTGGAGTGCAATGGCACGATCTCTGCTTACTACAACCTCCGCTCCCCAGGTTCAAGTGATTCTACTGTCTCAGCCTCCTGAGTAGCTGGGATTACAGGCATGCACCACCATGTCCGGCTAGTTTTTGTATTTTTAGTAGCGACCAGGTTTCTCCATTCTGGTCAGGCTGGTCTCAAACTCCCGACCTCAAGTGATCTGCCTGCCTCAACCTCCCAAAGTGCTGGGATTACAGGCATGAGCCACTGTACCTAGCTCAATTTAGAACTTCGTAAAAGTTTCTTTCCTAATTTAGCCAATATTTCCTAACTTAGCCAACAGTCTTATTTACTGTGGCTGTGTCATAAGTCTTCAAATCAGATAGCATGATTCCTCCCAATTTATTCTTCTTTTACAAATTTGTTTTAGCTATTGCAGTTCCTTTCTATATAAATGTTAGAATAATCTTGTCTGTATCTCCAAAATATCTTACTGGAATTTTGGTAGAAACTGCAATAAAACTGTCAGTTTGAGAATTGATATCTGCTATGTTGAGGCTTTCAACTGATGAACATGGTATGTCTCCACATTTATTTAAATCTTATTTGATTTCTTTCCCATCAACATCATGTACTTTTCAACACTAAAGTTCTATACATGTTTGATTACATTTACACTAAGTATTTTGAGTATTGATTATAAATGGTATTATTTTAACTTCATGTTTGTTGCTAGTGTATAGAATTACAACTGATTTTTATATGTTTATCTTGTATTCTGTTTCCTTACTGACTCACTTATTAGTTCTAGGGGTGGGCTTTTTCTTTTGTCAGTTTGTGGATTCCTTTAGATTTTCTAAGTAGACAATCATGTCATCTGAAAACAGGGGCCATTTTATTTCTTCCTTTCCAACCTGTGTTTATTTCCCTTTCTTGCTTCATTGCACGGGCTAGAACTTTCAGCATTATGTAGGTTTCTATAATAGTTTGATTTCATCTTGGTTGGAGAACACACTGCATTATTTCAATTCTTTCAAATGTGTTGATGTTTGTTTTATGGCTTAGGTTATGTTCTATCTTGGTATGTGTTCCATGAGCACTTGAAAAGAACATGTATTCTGCTATTGTTGGAAGGGCGGGACCTACTCCTAGAGTTTCCCATTCAATATGTCTGTGTGGGGCTTGAGAATTTGCATTTCTTTTCTTTTTTTTTAGACAGAGTCTCACTCTGTTGCCCAGCCTGAAGTGCAGTGGCATGATCTCGGCTCACTGCAACCTCTACCTCCTGGATTCAAGTGAGTCTCCTGCCTCAGCCTCCCAAGAACCTGGGATTGCAGGCTTGTACCCCCACACCTGGCTAATTTTTGTATTTTTAGTAAAGACGGGGTCTCACCATGTTGGCCAGGCTGGTCTCAGACTCCTGACCTCAAGTGATCCACCAGCCTCAGCCTCCCAAAAAACTGTGATTACAGGTGTAAGCCACTGCACCAGGCTGAGAATTTGCATTTCTAATAAGCTCCCAAGTTACACTTGTGGTGCAGGGAACACACATTGTGTCCAATAGTTACCCAAACTGATGAACAAAAACTGGATGAGCTTTTAAAATCAGGTCATGCCCTGGAACCAACCCAAATGCCCATCAATGATAGATTGGATAAAGAAAATGTGGCACATATACACCATGGAATACTATGCAGCCATAAAAAAGGATGAGTTTCATGTCCTTTGCAGGGACATGGATGAAGCTGGAAACCATCATTCTCAGCAAACTGACACAAGAACAGAAAACAAAACATTACATGTTCTCACTCATAAGTCGGTGTTAAACAATGAGAACACATAGACTCAGGGAGGGAAATATCACACACTGGGGTCTGTTGCGGAGTAAGGGCTAGGGGAGGAATAGCAGAAGGTGGGGAGATTGGGGAGGGATAACATTGGGAGAAATACCTAATGTAGGTGACAGAGGGATGGAGGCAGCAAACCACCATGGCATGTATATACCTATGTAACAATCCTGCAAGATCTGCACATGTACCCCAGAACTTAAAGTAGAATTCAATAAATAAATAAAAATAAAATCAGGTATGCATAGATGAGTTCAATCAGAATCCATGAGGGGTGGGAACCAGGCATCAGCACTTTAGAATCACCTGGAAGCTTGTTCAATACATTCCATAATCTGGCCAATTTCTATATTCTGAGTTAATTGGTCTGGGGGAAGGGTCCTGAACACTGGCATTTTTGTTCTGTTTTGTTTTTTGTTTTTGAGATGGAGTTTTTCTCTTGGCTGAAGTGCAAAGGTGTGATCTTGGCTCACCACAACCTTCACGTCCCAGGTTGAAGCAATTCTCCTGCATCAGCCTCCTGAGTAGACAGGATTACAGGCATGTACCACTATGCCTGGCTAAATTTCGTGTGTGTGTGTGTGTGTGTGTGTGTGTGTGTGTGTGTGTGTGTGTCTGTATTTTTTGTAGAGATAGGGTCTCTCCATGTTGGTGAGACTGGTCTCAAACTCCCGACCTCAGGTGATCTGCCCGCCTTGGCCTCCCAAAGTGCTGGGATTACAGGTGTGAGCCACCGCATCCGGCCACACTGGCATATTTTTAAAGCTCCCCAGGGGATTCTTCTAATCGCATGTCAACAGACTTGAGAGCCACAGAACTAGATGGGAAGGTGATGCCATGTGCTGAGATGAGTTCAGGTATTCTCTAATTCTCTAACACGGTTCACCTTGCAGGAGCTCACTAAATCACTACTTTGGTATATGAGGCTCTTAAAATGTCTGGACCAGCAGTCTTCTCTTCTTTTCCTCTCTTATTGCAAACACACAATGATGCACATTCCCAGAGGGCTGGCTATTAATCCCAGACCTACAGTCCCACATGAGACAGCAATAGAAAATTTAGGAATAATTGTTCCTTCCCCATTGCATCCTCCATGCCTAGCACCCTGGCCTGGTCCATAAGAAAAGTAGATATATATTTCCTAACTAAATATACTCCTAAATATATTTACTAAATAAATATACATGATTCATGAAAAACACAAATATACTCAGAAGCTTTGGAATTTTAAGTATTAGAAGTAACCAATGAGTTCAATGCATCTAAATTCTGGTTGTGAAACATGAGGAGTACGATCTGCATCCAGCTACAACACACTCAGGTGAGCTCAACTTTGACCTAACAGCTTCTGAGCCATTAGGAAACAAAGACATGTTTGTAGAGCCCCTGAGGAGCTGCAGGGAGTAGTCTTGCCAGGGAAAACATGGGTTGATGTTGCCACTTACACGGTACCTTCCATGTAAGTGGCCAGGTTCTACATGTCCTCATGTTCTCCATCAAAGCATTCTGATGATATAGCTATGAATTCACAACCACCATGAAGAATGTGCAAGAAATGTCATTCCTCTTTATTTTATTTTCTTTAATTCCATCCACATTCCAAATCGGCAGCCTATATATATTATTTTTTCTGAAGGTCACTCTGCTCTTCCAGCCCACCTTAGAAGTATGGGGGTTTTGGTGGAATGTAATACTTGGAGACGTCCCTTCCGGTCTTAGTCCATGCTCCTTATCTGTAGTAAGCCCACACGGTACCTTGAAACTGGGAAGCTCAGCTTCCATGTTGTGCCTGGGCATGAACATTTTCACTGGGGCTAAAAGTCTGGGCAGGCTGGGTGTGGGCTCACCACACAGTCATTTCCCCAAGTTTTTCAGGCTCTCTTGGGCATGCATTAGCAACCTTACTACCAACAGTTCTATTTCTGGTCAGGCATGGTGGCTCACTTTGGGAGCACTTTGGGAGGCCAAGGTGGGCAGATCGCTTCAGGTCAGGAATTCAAGACCAGCCTGGCTACATGATGAAACACCATCTCTACTGAAAACACAAAAATTAGCCAGATGTGGTGGTGTGTGCCTGTAGTCCCAGCTACTCGAGAGGCTGAGGCAAGAGAATCGCTTGAACCTGGGAGGCAGAGATTGCAGTGAGCCAAGGTCGTGCCACTGCACTCCAGCCTAGGCGACAGAGTAAGACTTGGTCTAAAAAAACAAAAAGAGTTCTATCTCTTTCCTTTTGTGGTGGAATCTCTTTCCTCTCCCCTGTGTGTTTCCTCCCTTTATACAACTTTGGGCACTCACCAATCTTCCATCCTCTTCCAGGATGCCTAGTCTCATCTTCTCGGTTGTCTTAAGTTTTCATAATATCCAAGGAGAGATGCTGTCTTTCAGGAACTTTGACTTCCTTTTTTTTTTTTTTTTTTTTTTCTCATTCTGCCACCTAGAATGGAGTGCAGTGGTACAATCTCGCCTCACTGCAACCTCTGCTTCCTGGGTTCAAACGATTCTCTTGCCTCAGCCTCCCGAGGAGCTGGGACTACAGGCGCCCAGCACCAGCCCTGCTAATTTTTGTATTTTTAGTAGATGTAGGATTTCACCATGTTGAACAGGCTGGTCTCAAACTCCTGACCTCAAATGATCCGCCCACCTTGGCCTCCAAGGCCTCCCAGTGGCTCACACCTGTAATCCCATGCCTGGAATTACAGGCGTTAGCCCTGCACCCGGCCCGGAACTTTGATTTTCTGCTTTGCAAACATGTTGAAGGAAGAAAAGACAAAGACCTTGCTACTTTTTCACACAAAAATAGGAAAAAGTTCAGATTCCAAAGCGCAGATGCACTTTACTGTTGTAATTCTTCAGCATGTCAATATCTCAGTAAGTTATCATACTATAATGGTAAATTGAGATGAAATGCATCTCATAGCATCACACCATTCCAGAAGCCAATGTGGCCTAGCTCCCCAAAGCTTCTGCAGCTGTGAGGCAGATAGTTCCTGAAGCTCTTTGACTATGTCAGAAAGAAAATCCCTATTGATGAGGAACACTTCTTACAAACCCAATAGTTGCAAACCTTTGCAGGCAAAAGTTTACACAGCTCCGTGGAACCTTTTCCAGAATCTCTTTCTGAGACCTAAATTGGCATTTCATTAGAACAACTCTTACCAGCCAGAAGTGTTTCTATTCAAAGGCAATACAATCTAATTCTCTTTGCAAAATAGACCAGATTGCACTAATGAATGGGAAGAGTTGTCCTAATTTGGGTGTCATTAGTAAATCTGGCCTCAACAAACATTTACTGAGTGTCTGCCAGCTGCCCGGTGCTGAGGACTCAAGGAGAGAAAGGTCTTCAAGGAACACTTGGTTTATAGGGGGATATAATCACAAACTTCTATAATGTGAGGTGAAAGGATATGAAGAAAAGGCTCTGGGATCCTAGCAGAAGAGCCAATAGAAAATTTATAGAGGAAATGACATTAATATGGGTTGTGAAGAACAGATAAATATTTTCCAGCTGGGGATGAAAGAAAGGGCATTACAGGAAGAGGAACAGCCCAGAGCAATGGCAGGTCAGAACTTTGTGAATTTCCTTGTGATGGGGTATGTGTGAGTGTGCATGCACCACTGCCTTCATTGGGAAACAGGGAGTAGCAGTTGGTAGGAGTTGAGTTTGGACAAGGAGCACAAGTATAAAAAGTTTCTCCAAGTTTAGCCTAGTTTTATAACTAACATGTAAATCTTTTGTCTCCCAGGGTGGAGTGCAGTGGCATAATCATAACTCACTGTGGCCTCAAACTCCTGAGCTCAAGTGATCCTCCCACTTTAGCCTCCCAAGGAGCTCAAACTACAGGCATGCACCACTATACTTGGTGTATTAGTCTGTTCTCATGCTGCTAATAAAGACATGCCCGACTGGGTAATTTATAAAGGAAAGAGGTTTCATTGGCTCACAGTTCCACATGGCTGCGGAGGCCTCACAGTCATGGTGAAAAGTGAAGGAGGAGCAAGGTCACATCTTACATGGAAGCAGACAAGAAAGCTTGTGCAGGGGAACTCCCATTTATAAAACTATCAGATCTCCTGAGACTTATTCACTACCATGAGAGCAATATGGGGGAGACAGCCCCCATGATTTCAGTTATCTCCACCTTGCCCCACTCTTGACATGTGGGGATTTTTATAATTCAAGGTGAGACTTGGGTGGGCACACAGCCAAACTATATCACTTGGCTAATTTTTTTTTTAATTTTATAGAAATGGGGTTTTGCTATGTGGCTCAGGCAGGTCTTGAACTCCTGGCTCAAGAGATCCTCTCTTCCTGGCCTCTCAAAGTACTATAATTAGAGGCACCATACCTAGCTAACTTAAGTGTGTTTTAGGAATTATCTCATTTGAACCTCACAATATCCCAAGAGTAGATTCTACTGTTATTCTCATTTTATAAATGTTCTTCTTTATGTTCTCACATGCTATTCTCTGTTCTTGCTAGTACTCCAGGTACCTAACAGACTTACATATTCCTGTGTGACTACTTTCCTCCTACAGAGCCATATAGTTGGGTTTGGTTTCTGAGGAAGGAAGATAAAGAGGTCTGCTTTGTGGCAAACTGAAGTGACTCAGGGTGGTGTCCACTTAAAACTGTTGCTATGCCACAGGACATTTTGACTTCATCATTTTAACCCCTCCATTTTGACTTTGAAGACAATTTCTCTTGCTCTTTTGACCCTGAGAACATTTTGAATTCAAGGCTTTTAATTGGAATTATGTCAACTTAGATAGACTTTTCATCCAGATAGTATTTTCCAGAGTGAATTCCATTAAGCCAATTTAATCCCTTGATCAATTTTCTACATAGCACAGACTATTTCCAAAAATATTAACTCTACTGAAATTATTTTCATTTGGATCAATTTTTTTCCATTTAAAATTTGAAACAAAATCTGATGTATTCATTAGGTATTGTCCATATCAAATTTTATTGATCTTGGCTTCTACTTTACGTAATAGTCATTATTTCTATCAAGTCCACTTTTTTTTTTCTGGGCCAAAACTTACAGATCTACATTTTTTATAAGTAAACTTTGACCCTTCTATCAATTTGTAGTCAATAACAAGGTTTGTTGTGTGCAATTTTAGCTGTTTATTATTTATACTAGTAAATTAAAAATTATGTCCATTATAAATTGAATTAAAATAATGATGCTTTTGGTTTTATATGCATAGGAAAACTTTTTTGTGCACATTTTTGCAAGAGGGAGAAAAAAGAAAATGGGGGCTAGTAAAGGAGACAGAGAGATATTTAGAGAAAGAAAAGTTGTTTGCCAAGTTCTCAAACATATTGCAAATGTATTACAGACTTTAAATGTCCATGGGGTCAGAATGGACAGGATAGGAGAGCAGTGTTTTTTACTAGGCAGAGTAAGCTTGCCCTGGCAGAAGCAGGGGCTGAGATACCCATTACCCTAAGAAAGAAGCCTAGAGAAAGGATCTGAAGCCAGAAAGAGGATCTATTTATAGAAGCAGCATCCCAAGACACTGCTTGACAGCTATGGCTCCCTGGACTTGCTACAAAAGCAGAGATTATTAGGTAGTACCAACTTTATGCATTTCTGTTTATCTAACCAGCATCACTAAAAGTAACATGCAGATGAGGGTCTTGGACTCCTGACATCTTCAACATTTTGAAGACAGAAATTCATTGGTATGGGACCAGATGCAGTGGCTCATGCCTGTAATGCCAGCACTTTGGGAGGCCAAGGTGGGAGGATCACCTGAGGTCAGGAGTTCGAGACCAGCCTGACCAATATAGTGAAACTCTTGTCTCTACTAAAAATATGAAAAACAAAAATTAGCTGGGTGTTGTGGCAGGCACCTGCAATCCCAGTTACTCGGGAGGCAGGAGAATTGCTTGAACCTGAGAGGCAGTGGTTGCAGCAAGCCAAGGTTGCACCAATGCACTCCAGCCTGGGTGACAGAGTGAGACTCTGTCTCAAAAAAAGAAAAGAAAGAAAGAAAAAATAAATTCATTGACATGGATTTCCATTGTATCTTATAAATCCAGTCAAGAACGGGGCTAGTGCCTTCCAGAACTTCCTTTTCAATTAATATCCACTTCCTATTGGGTTAAGTCCAACTTCTTTTAGTGTAGAATACTGAATCCTTCACAATATGGCTGACGTCCCCATCTCAAGCTTCTGCTCCCATCATCACCTCACTCAGGTGGCTGAAAGTTTTTCTGTTTGCCAATCACTTGATGTTTTCCTGTTATCCCCATGTGGGATTTGCCTGGAATTTTATTTCTGGTTCTTCTATCTGAGAAACTCATACATATCTTTCCCTAAGGGGTTCTCTATTCTGTGAATTAGGTAGTTGGATGGAAGCAATGTGGAAGGACTCTTTAGAATGTGCATCACAGGGGAGTGACGAGGGCAAACTGTGTTCTGGGGGCAGACAGACAGGGGCTGGAAAATAATCTGAGATGAGGAGGAGGACCAGGAGAAACAGGCAATTGGAAGGGATGGGGGAAAATAGGAAGGTCTGAAAGAGACTTGGGGAGGCTTAGACTTAGACTTGGAGGATGCTATAGAAAATGTGAGGAGATGAAGCAATGGATAAAAGTAGGGGTGACTGGAAGGCAGTAGAGGTCAGGGTTAGAGTCAACTGTGCCCCCCTCTATTCTCTATAGTACCCTGAGGGGACCCTAATCCAACCCTGAATGTATTAGTGGCTAATGTTGTGTCTCTTGCCCCCTGTAGCTCCTCTCAGTCCTGGAACATGGGTGGGAGGAGTATGCCATGGCTGAGCCTTCCTCCCCTAGGAGGAAACGCTTTGGTAAGAGCAGATGGAGTGGGTAGACAGGGCCCTTACCATCTTTTTAGGATACGCCTGCTCATTTTTCTTCAGGGCAATCTTAAGCCATTAATATGGTTTGGTTCTGTGTCCCCATCCAAATCTCATCTCAAATTGTAATCCCCACATGTCAATGGAGGCGCCTGGTGGGAGGTGACTGGATCATGGGGGCAATTTCCCCCATGCTGTTCTCATGACAGTGAGTTCTTATGGTTTTAAAAATGAGAGCTGATGGTTTTAAAGTGTGGCCTTCCTTGCTCTCTCACTCTCTCTTTTGCTCTCTTGTGAAGAAGGTCCCTGCTTCTTCTTCACCTTCTACCATGATTATAAGTTTCCAGAGTCCTCCCAGCCACGAAGAACTGTGAGTCAATTAAACCTCTTTTGTTTATAAATTACCCAATCTCAAACAATATCTTTATAGCAGTGTGAGAATGGACTAATACAGCCATGCTGTTAAAGTGCCAGAATCTCACTGGGTCTGACTGAGATCCAACTTCCCATGATGGTCTTCTCCATTACATCTGTGCAAGGAATGGCTGACCCTCCCTGGAGAACACACAGTTTGTGAGAGGGCAGGTATGCACCTGAATGGCCTTTTGAACTTAAGCCTTCACCAGGTTGTCGCCTGGGTACTACCCTAGGCTAGAAAGAATAATCATTTGCTAGAAGTTATGAGCTGGGTTAAATGAAAACTGTAAGGTAAATTTACCTAATGGGAACATCTGGAGAACAAAGTGACTACGGATATCTTATGAACTCCTCATATATGACTTTGTGTGACCTCAGGTAAGTCACTAGGTCTCCCTGAGCCTCAGTGTTTACATCTTCAAATTTTGGATCAAATAGGTATCTTTCAGGGCTTTTGTGATAACTAATAGTGTTATGGTACCCTTAGTGTTTCTTTTCGTTTGTTTAGATTTTAATTAAGTTTCAGTTGATTTTTGTGTCTGATGTAAGTTTGGAATTTCAGTTAATTTTTTCCTGAATGAACAGACAATTGTACCACAACACCATTGATTGAATAACCCCTTCCTGCCTTCACCAATAAGAGATTTCATTTTTATTAGACACTGAATTCTGAACTGTCCATTACTGGACTCTCAAATTTTGTTCCATTCTTCCACTGGCCTATTGTTGGACTAGTGCCATACCATTTTATTATTGTAGCTTCATAATATGTTGTTGTATGTAGTCCCTTATCATCATTCTTCTGTTTTAATATTTTCTTGTCTGTTCTTAGGCATATGATTTTTCCCCTAGATGAAACTTTTATCAAACTACTTGATATGGTTTGGTTGTGTCCCTACCCAAATCTCATCTTGAATTGTGGTTCCTATAATTCCCACATGTCACGAGAGGAACCTAGTGGGAGGTAATTGAATCATGGGAGTGGTTACTTCCATGCTGTTCTCATGACAATGAGAGAGTTCTCACAAGATCTGATGGATTTATAAGGGGCTTTTCCCCTACTTCACTCTGCACTTCTCCTTGTTGCCGCCATGTGAAGAAGGATATGTTTGCTTCCCCTTCCATCATGACTGTAAGTCTCCTGAGGCCTCCCCAGCCCTGCAGAACTGTGAGTCAACTAAACCTTTTTCCTTTATAAATTCCCCAGTCCCAGGTATGTCTTTATTAGCAGTGTGAGAACAGATTCATACACTACTAAATTCCAAAAATATTGGGACTCAATTGTAACCATGTACAATCCATTCATGTATGGATTTAGGAAGGAATTGCACCTCTTTAAAATAGTGACTTTTCCTAATTAGGAGAATGTCATGTCTTTCAATTTACTCAGGGCCTTCTTTTTTGTCTTTTGATTTTTGTATAAAGTTCTTTGACATTTTTAAATGTTTTCCTGGGTAACACATATTGTGAATGTTATCATCTTCATTTTGCTTTCCTTGTTCACATTTTCCTTGTTCACATCAATGCTGGATGGTTATTCTGCCCAGCATCATTTCCCTCTTCTTTCACCATACTCAGGTCACTATTGCAGGAGCTGCCATATGAGGACAGCATGACCCTGTTCAGGAACATTTAATTTGGCCAAGGGAGGATGTCCTAGCATGACCAGGTGTACCCTCTCGGACTCACAGGATTATATAGACAGTGGGTTTTTTTGACATTGGGGCCTCATAAGCAAGAATTCACTATGAAAATGGAATAAGAGAAAAACTAGGCTTCTCGGGAATGGGTGCAGTGGCTCATGCCTGTAATCCCAGCACTTTGGGAGGCCAAGGCAGGTGGATCACTTGAGGTCATGAGTTTGAGACCAGCCTGGCCAATATGGTGAAACCCCATCCTACTAAAAATATAAAAATTAGCCAAATGTGGTGGCACATGCCTGTAGTCCCAGCTACTGGGGAGGCTGAGGCAGGAGGATCACTTGAACCTCAGAGGCAGAGGCAGAGGGTGCAGTGAGCTAAGATTGCACCAATGCACTCCAACCTGGGTGACAGAGCAAGACTCCATCTCAAAAAAGAAAGAAAGAAAGAAAGAAAAACTAGGCTTCTCATCCTAGGTAGATAAGGGTGACCTCCAGAAATAAGATGAATCTTGTTGCATCTAAGGTTAAATCTAAGAGGTCAGCCTAGAAGAAAACTTCAATTCAGACTCCAGTGTCAGCAACAGTAATCATGACACAAAAGCAACAAGATGTGGAATGGAATAGAACATGGAGATTTTCTGCGGCAACACTACAGAGAGATGGGATGGAGGAGGAGTTGGTATCTGTACTGTCAGTTCTTGTGCCATTAAGGTGATCAGTTAGTTTGAACAAAACATGGGGTAAGTCAGTAACACAGGCAAGATTAGAACTGACATTTGTGTAACTTCAAAACTGGATTTCTATTCATCTCTACATGCTCCCCAGCACCATTGTCTACTCAACTCCTTATATACATTCACGCTCTATGTCCATTCATACCTGTTCTTGTGCCTCTGGGAAGATAGAGGAGATACACTTTTCCCTATTCTCTTTGCTAAGTAACACTAAAACCCCTAAACATTATATATAATACAAGCAAAAGACTGAAATGAAATGAAACAAGACTGGCTAGGGACCATTTCTTATCCTTTATACACCCTTCCTCCTCCTGGCAACCTCTTCTCAACCCTCTACTCTCTGTCATACTTTATTTCTGCAGCATTGGCTGACCACAGAACTCTCTAGTTTCCCAGAGTGGGGGACAGTCCACAGGACTGAGGATTAAGGACTTCTTCCTTCGGTATTTCACTCCTTCTCCTTGAAGCAGATCATTAGGCATAAAAGCTTCGAGCCAACTGTTAACATCAGATTGTTCCACAAATGACACATAACATGAAAATAGCCATCATAGCTTGGAATAGCAAGTAAGTGCACTCCCTCCCCCTTCATGCCATGTCTAGTAGGAGCCGAGTCTTTCCATCTACATCCAGGCAGATGGTGCAATTTTCTTGTCCTTCCTCATGTAAGCAGCTCAGCTCCAAGGATGAAGATGCTGTCATTTGGGCTGTGCTCTTTGCTTCAAGTTGTAATTGTTCAGGTTAGCTTGACACTTGATAGAACAACTGTAATTAATGAGTCACTTAGGGAGGCACAAAGGAAGAAAAACACAGAGGAACCATTTTTACTGAGATAGAAATTCAACAATTAATTCAAAAACCCTTTAAGCACCTACTATGCACAAATAACTGCTTGGGACTGGAACTACAATGTTGAGAAAATGATCCTTAGCTTAAGGAAGACAGCCTTTAGCAGAGACAGCAATTGTCAGCAAAGGACAATGCAACATGCTCAGTGTGTTAGGGGAAATGTACACAGATGCTCTGGTAATAGGTTGGAGTTAAACAGAGACAATGTATTTGCAATGCATAGAACAGATAAAACTGTAAAATGAGTTCTCCCAAACTGTTGAGCAATATACTAACATCCAACAGGAAAATGGAAAGAGGCAGGAATAGGCCAATAAATATATGTTAATCAAAAATGAGATACTATTTCACCCTTCACAGATAGGCAAAAATTTTAAACAAGAGGAAATTTCCAAAGCTGGCAAGATGCTGGCAGAAACATATATTCTCATGTCATTGGGAAAATGTGAGTCATCACAGCCTTTTGTGGAACGATAACCATGCCATGTTTATTCAACTTAAAAGTACACATACTGGCTGGGCCTGGTGGCTCAAGTCTGTAATCCCCGCATATTAGGAGGCTGAGGCAGATGGATTACTTGAGGCCAGGAGTTTGAGACAAGCCTGGCCAACATGGCAAACCCATTTCTACAAAAAAAAAAAAAAAATACAATTAACCAGGTATAGTCCTGCACACCTGTATTCCCAACTGCTTGGGAGGCTGAGGCACAAGAATCTCTTGAACCTGGGAGGCGGAGGTTACAGTAAGCCAAGATCCTGCCACTGTACTCCAACCTGGGTGACAGTGCAAGACTCCATCTCAAAAAAAAAAAAAAAAAAAGGACATATACTTTTTATTTTTATCTTGATCTGTCCTACTTTTGGTAATCTATCCTATATAAATAAACTTATTATTTGTGAAGGCAAAAAAACTAAAAATGACTTAAGTAAAGATGGCCCTTCTACATTATGTAATATTAAGTAGCTAATACAAAGAATTAGAGCCATGAGTGTTAGCCCAAAAGGGTGTCCATTAGGTATTATTCATGAGAAAAGCAAGCTGCATAGGAATATATATAGTATGATTTCATTTGGGTAAAAATAACGACAAAAGTTCTGTGTATGTGTGCTTGTATGTGCATATTTGTAAATGTGTATGGAGAAAGAAAACAATATACTCCAGGCTGTTAATTAACATTGATAACTTTTGTGGAAAAGAAGATATAATAAGAGAGATAATTTTTTCTTATAAACTGGTTTTGTTGTTGTTTATTTGGGGTTTTTTTCGAGACAGGGTTTCACTTTGTCACCGAGGCTGGAGTGCGGTAGCACGATCATGGCTCACTGCACCCTCAAACTCCTGGGCTCAAGCAAACTTCCTGCCTCAGCCTCCTGAGTAGCTTCGGACCACAGGCACACATCAACATGCCCAGCTAATTTTCTTTTCTTTTCTTTCTCTTTTTTTTTTTCTTTTTTTTCTCTGTAGCTATGAGGTCTTGCTATGTTGCCCATGCTGGTGTAGAACTCCTGGGCTCAAGTGATCCTCCCATCTTGGCATCTTAAAATGCTGGGATTACAGGCATGAGCCACTGTGCCCAACTGATAAACTTTTTTTTTTTTTTTTTTTTTACTAAAAACTGGTTTCAGTTCTTGTGCCTATGGGAAAATAAAAAAGATTCACTTTTCCTGATTCTCCCTTCTAAGTAAAACTTCTAAAAACTCCCTGCTAAGTAAAAACCCTGGATATTATATGTAAAACAAGTAGAAGACTCTGAAGCGAGGACAAGGCAGACTGGCTGGGGACCAAGGAACAACATGTGGGTACACTCACTTCGTTTCTTTTCATTTTGTATATCCCAGACTTGAAGCTGAAGAAGCTAACAAAAAAGCCCATATAAAAGCCCAATCTTTTTGCCAAAAAAAAACAAAAAAAGAAGAGGAAAAGAGCAATCTAGCAAGAGAAAAAACTCTGGACAATAACCACTTAACTCCACTGAAACACCATAGAAAACTTGTGGCCCTACATTCACCTGCACTAGCAAAGGCTGAGTGAGGCAGCCCAGATTCTACTTCTTGGAGGACCCATGGAACTGTGGCAAAAGATCTAACATTTTTGTCACAGGAGTCCCAGAAAGACAGAAGAAAGAGGATAGGACCAAAAAAAAAAAAAAAAAAAAAAATCTTTTTTTTTTTTAAAGAAATCATGGCTGAAAACTTTCCCATTTCTCAAAACTTCAAAACTTCATTTCTTTTCATCTATTTTGTCACTTTTTACACTGGAAGGAGTTTTAACAAGACTTATGGGTGATCTGGAAGCATGCTTGAGTGAAAACCAGTACTCTAGTAATTCCCCAACCAGAAACCTGGTAGTAACTCTTGATTGTTCAGGTTCGTCCCCTATCCACATTTAGTCAAGCCCGTCTATTGTACCTCAAAGTTCCTCCACCTCTTTCTCTCTTCACTACCACTATCCTAGTCCAAATGGCCATCATCTCTTGCCTGGGCTGATGCAACATCCTCCTAAACCTGTGGTTTGGGACACTAGTTACACAGTGATGCCTGCCCCTACTCCCAGAGTCTCTGATTTAAAATAGCCTGAGGGTGGAGACAGCGCTGAGTGATTGAGTTCTTTAGCAACTCCCCAGGGAAGTAGAATGTACAGCCCAGGTGGAGAACCATGGTCTGAAATCATCTTCTCCTCCCACTCTTGCCTTTCTAGAAGGGCTGCTTCCAGGAAACACCCCATGGGATACCATTCACATTGTGGTTTGCATAAACCCTGAGGTGCTATATAGAGATTGCCCTTTCCCGGCACTTATTCTCTACAAAGCAGAAAGGAGAATATTCTTAAACATAGATCCTATGTTTGGCTTTCACTTATAACTGAGAGCATGTGATATTTGGTTTTCTGTTTTTTCATTAGTTTGCTTAGGATAATGGCCTCCAGCTGCATCCATGCTTCTAAAAAAGACATTATTTTGTTGTTTTTATGGCTGTGTAATATTCTGTGGTATATATGTGCCACATTGGGTACATGCGGATGTAAAGATGGGAACAAAAGACACTGGGGACTGGATATGGTTTCGCTGTGTCCACACCCAAATCTCATCCTGAATTGTGGCCCCCATAATTCCCACATGTCATGGGAGGGACCCAGTGAGAGGTAATTGAATCATGGGGCAGGTCTTTCCTGTGTTGTTCTCACGATAGTGAATAAGTCTCCCGAGATCCAATGGTTTTACAAAAAGGAGATCCCCTGCACACACACTCTCTTGCCTGCCACCATGTAAGATTTCCCTTGCTCTTCCCAGCCATGTGGAACTGTGAGTCCATTAAACCTCCTTCCATTATAAATTACACAGTCTTGGGTATGTTTTTATTAGCAGCTGGAGAACAGGCTAATACAGGACTACTAGAGGAGCAAGAGAGGGAGGGGGGAAAGGGCTGAAAATTACCTATTGGGTATTATGTTCACAGCCTCGGTGAAGGGATCATTCATACCCCAAACTTCAGCATCATGCAATATATCTTTGTAGCAAAGCTGTACATGTATGTCCTGATTCTAAAATAAAAGTTGAAATTTTTTAAAACACATAAATCTTATTAGGAGTCTCCCCTACTTAAACCCATAAATGCCTTACCATGCTACATAGGAGAAAATCCAGACTCCTTACCAAGGCCTAAATGCCTTGTATCACCTGGCCCCTACTTACAACCTCATCTTCCTTCGATCACCACTCTCTCCCCAGACTAGGCTTAATTCAGTTCTTCAGACCCACAGAGCTCTTTCCCACCTTGGAGTCTTCATGCAATTTGCTCCCTCTTCTCAAAATGTACTTTCTCCTCTCGTAATATGGCTGATGTCTTCTCATTCCTTGGGTGCCAACTCCGGTCACCTCTTCAGCATGGCCTGGCCACACATCCAAGGTGGCACACATCCCCCAGCCCCCCAGGTATTCTTTATCTCAGTCCCATGGTTATTGTCTTTACAGTACTCTTAGTAAAATCATTTCCCTTGTCTGTTTGATTGCTTGGTTCCTCTCTCTGTTTCTCTGTCTCTCTCTTACTCCTCCCCCAACCCAGTCTAGACTGAAAGCTCTGCAGAGTCAGTGATAATTTTTGTTTTGTCCACCTAAGCACAAAGCCCAGTACATAGTATACAATACAAATTTGTTGAGGGAATTAATTATCATGGGTCCAAGAGATGATAAGATGTCCAAGTATGGGCCTCCACGCTTGACACCTCTTAGAACTCAGGCAGTAAGGCAATTAACACCAGGAAGATTGATGCAAGATTAGGAAACCCTTCCTTGGGGTCTAGGATTCAGAATAAGGACTCCAGACTTGGAAACTGAAACCCTAAAGGGCTCAAGTAGAAATTCAGGAAAAACGACGAAGATAAAATTCCAATCTTGCAAACTAAATCTAGGGAAAACTTTTTTGGATACTGAAACCCTTGTGATAGAAAAACAGCAAAAGAGAATAGGAAGCACATGAACCTAGAGGACACTGAGGCACTGGTAGGCATTCCTGGGAATACCAGTGGCTCAAGCAATAGTAAGTCCTCATTGTGTGTATCCCAGGATTAGTCTGGGAGTGGAGGAGTTTGCTGAGAATTGCTATTCCCACAGAGTTTCCTGTTATATATTTAATGAGCATTTATTATGTGCCAGGCTCTGCACTGGATGTTGGGTTACAGTGATAAGGAAAACAGACAATGACCATGCAATCACTGGAAAGCCGGTCAATAAACAAAGAAATCAAGAAAAGCAAATTTGAATTTAATGGGGCCCAAAGATTGTATACAGTTGTCCCCTAGCATCTGCAGGGCATTTGTTCCAGGACTCACCACAGATACTGAAATCCATGCTCAAGTCCTTTATATAAAATGACATGATATTTTCATATAACTTGCACACAGTCTCTCACATACTTTAAATTATATCTAGATACTTACAATACTTCATACAATGTAAATGCTACATAAATAATTGGTATACTGCATTGTTTTTTTATTTGTATTATCTTCTATTGTTGTATCATTTTTTTATTGTAGTTTTTTTCCAGTATTTTCCATCTGTGGTTGGTTGAATCCACAGGTGTAGAACCTGAAGGTACAGAGGGCTGACTGTAATTTGGGGAAAGGAGAGTATCTTAAAAAAAAATACAAAGGTACAAATAAAAATTAGATACATAAGTCAATGTTTACAGGCTTGTCAAAATCCCAGAACTGTACATCAAAAAAAGCATGTGTAAATTTTAAAATAATTTTTTTAAAAAGCAGAAATAAGTGTCTGGCACAGAAGTAACCATTCAATAGGTTTTATATTGCATTACTGTGTCCAGAACAAAAAAAATAAGTATGTATAAAGAATGAGTAAACTGCTGCTCTTGGATGGAATAGGCTATATATATTTATAGGTCCATTTGATCTATTAAATATGTTATTCAAGTCTGCTGATTATTGACTGTCTATCTGGATTTTCTATTCATTATTAAAAGTGGGATACTGAAGTCTGCTACTATTACTGCATTACTGTCAATTTGATTCTGCAATCCTACTTCTGGATATTTATCCAAAATAATCAAAATCAAAGGATCTCAAAGAGATATGTGCATTCCCGTGTTCACTGCCAGCTTATTGACAACAGTCAAGATACGGAAACAACCTAAACATTCATCAATAGATAAATGAATAAAGCAAATGTGTTCTATTCATACAATGGAATAGTATTCAGCCATACAAAGAAAGGAAATCCTGGCCATGCAGAGGCTCACACCTGTAATCCCAGCACTTTGGGAGGCCTAGACAGGGAGATCACTTAAGGGCAGGAGTTTGAGACCAGCTGGTCAATATGGCAAAACCCCATCTTTACAAAAAATACAAAAATTAGCTGGGCGTGGTGGTGCATGCCTGTAGTCCCAGCTACTTGGGAGGTTGAGGCAGGAGAATCCCTTGAACCCAGGAGGCAGAGGTTGCAGTGAGCTGAGATCGTGCCACCGCACTCCATTCTGGGAGACAGAGCAAGAGTCCGTCTCAATTTAAAAAAAAAGGAGAAGAAGAAAGAAAAAAATACATGAGACTGGGTAATTTATAAAGAAAGAGGTTTAGTTGGCTCTCAGTTCTGTAGGTTGGGAAGGAAGGGAGGGAGCGAAGGAGGGAGGAAAGAAAGGGAAGGAAGGAAGGAGGAAGGAAGGGAGTAAAGGGGAGAGGGAAGAAGGGAGGGAGGGAGAGGGAGGGAGGGAAGGAGGAGGAGACAAAGGGGGAGAAGAAGAAGGGAAGGAAGGGGAGAAAAAAAAGGAGATGAAGGCCTGATGCGGTGGCTCACGCCTGTAATCCCAGCACTTTGGCAGGCCAAGGCAGGCGAATCACAAGGTCGGGAGTTCGAGACCAGCCTGGCCAAAATGATGAAACCCTGTCTCTATTAAAAATACAAAAATTAGCTGGGTGTGGTGGTGGGAACCTGTAATCCTAGCTACTCGGGATGCTGAGACAGGAGAATCGCTTCAACCCCGGAGGCGAAGGTTGCAGTGAGCCGAGATCACTCCACCGCACTCCAGCCTGGGTGACAGTGCGAAACTACATCTCAAAGAAAAAAAAAAAAAAAAAAAAGAGAGGAAGCGGGGTAAGAGATGGGTACAGGAGCAAATGTAAGAAAAAACGAGAGGCAGAAATCTTCATAATATTAACCCTGCTCCTATACTCACATGGATCTATCTATGAATGCTTCATTGTCTTTTCAATTACTTCCCTTTCTATTTAAACAAGTTTGAGTATCTACCACTTAAAAAAGAAAGAGACTTGGCCAATTAAAAGTGCATGCTGCAAGGGAATTTAACCTATTCTATCGAGTCAGGTGGGATCTCTCTAAGTACCCCTTAAAACAAGACTCTAAGGGATAGTGGGAAGGAACCTCCAAATCATTTTAATTCTGAGTAACCCAAAGCCACGTGGTTGCCTTCAGAGTGGAGGATAAGATCACATAGATTTAATGAGATCTCTGCTCCTTTTGAGAAGAAGGAGGTCTGTAATACTCCAGGAGTCTTTCTTCTCCATGTATCAATCCTGCATGGAGATTTTTCACTAGAACTGAGAAGCAGGAGAAAGAATTTGTATCCACCAAGGATCAGGCCTGTGGTTCAACATGGCATCTAAGCTTCCGCCCTCAGGCACTGGAAAGTCTCAGTCCTGAAGCTAATACCAGGCTGTGCTCCAATCCAAAGATCATAAACTAATGGCCTCTATCACAGAAATAAAAGTAACATGTACTTTAGAATCTCTCTGTGCATTCACAGGAAGATTTCTCCCAAGCTATGTTTATTCTTTTATAAGCTTAATAACCTTATATATAGGTGTGGAATATAGCTTGCATGTAGATTTTTTTTTCCAAAAGAGGGTCAAGCGTTATATTCCTAATCATTTTCCTGTGATATAACTTGAATTTCTTATCCCCATTTTACTGGCAAGAAAATGAAGGCACAGGCCGGGAACGGTGGCTCACGCCTGTAATCCCAGCACTTTGAGAGGCTGAGGTGGGCAGATCACCTGAGGTCAGGAGTTCAAGACCAGCCTGACCAACATGGAAAAACCGTCCCTACTAAAAATGCAAAATTAGCTGGGTGTGGTGGCTCATGCCTGTAACCCAAGCTACTCAGGAGACTGAGGCAGGAGCATCACTTGAACCTAGGAGGCAGAGGTTGCAGTGAGACGAGATAGCACCATTGCACTCCAGCCTAGGCAACAAGAACAAAACTCCATTTAAAAAAAAATAGAAAATAAAGGCACGAAGAATAACAAAATTGAAAATATGAGAAAAGCACATGAGACAGATAAAATGTGAGAAAAACTGAAAAGCCAGAGGCCTGGCATGGGGATCATTCAGAACCTGGAATAATTATTGGTAACAATCACACCTAAAATTATATTTTTCTTTTTTTTTTCTTGAGATGGAGTCTTAATCTTTCACCCTGGTGGGAGTGCAGTGGTACAATCTCAGCTCACTTCAACCTCCACCTCCCAGGTTCAAGTGATTCTCCCACATCAGCCTCCCAAGTAGCTGGGACTATAGGCATGTGCCACCATGCCTGGCTAATTTTCATATTTTTAGTAGAGATGAGGTTTTCATTATGTTGGCCAGGTTGGTCTTGAACTCCTGACCTCAAGTGATATGCCTACCCCAGCCTCCCAAGGTGCTGGGATTACAGGCATAAGCCACGATGCCAGGCTCTAAAATGATTTTATTTTTTAAATTTTCAAAACTATGGAAGAATTCATGATTTAATATAGCAGCCAGACCACCCAATCCCCCACTCCCCATTCCTTACAAGAGGTCTTTTGAGAGAGGACATACCAAAGAAATACACACAGAAATGGTTTGATTGAGAGAGTGGCAAAGCTGAAGATATGATAAAGGAACATTATGTTTTTGGCAACAAACAAAAGAGCAATTAGAAACTCCAGGCTTAAAAATTGATGAGAAAGTCATGCTCCAAATATGAAGCTAGTTAAATGTGGTGAGATTTTAAATTACTGCTATAAGAACATAAAAATCTTTTAACTTTGATGCTCAGGACGTTCTTATTTGAGTGACGCAAGGGTTATGACTTTAGATCTGTAAAGAAGAAAATATAATCCTAGTTCAACCCCTGGTCCAGGTGTGAATGATCATTACATAATTATAAAAATGAAAGCATGAGTGCGTATTCCATTTTCAGTATCAACCTATAGGCAAAGATCAACTTAACTGTGGTTAAAGAACACAATATGGCTGTTAACTGTCTTGGCAACATGAGAATAAAAGATAACTGTAAGAAAAGGGGAGAGAGTTGAGTAGAGGCAGGAAGAAAAACTAAAGGAAAGAATGTCCTCACCTTAAAAAAAATGTAGAAAAAAGGCACCAATAAAATTTAA
Source organism: Cebus imitator (assembly GCF_001604975.1). Lineage (NCBI taxonomy): Eukaryota > Metazoa > Chordata > Mammalia > Primates > Cebidae > Cebus > Cebus imitator. The sequence goes on along the minus strand of NW_016107400.1, from coordinate 7,830,040 downwards.
AATGGGAGGACAGAAACTGTGTACAAGCTATACCACATAAAGTTGAAAATGTAATTTTAGAAGAACTAAAAACAAATGTATCAAATATTCAGAAGAGGACAGAAGGAATAGGGTTATTTGTCTGAGCTAAATCCTCATTTTTCATAACAAAGGAAAAATAAAAATTGTCTGCAGTAGATAAGCCAAAAAATAGGGATGTAAGTATACTATTTAGAGTTCTAGTGGAAACAAACAGAACTGAAACCAGAAATTGTTAAAAAATAAAAGTTAAAAAAGCTGCCTCTGGAGAGAGAACCACAGGTGGAGTAAAAAATCTATTGTTTTCTATCAATTAGTGTTTCTGTATTACGTGACTTGTTAGCATGTATATCTATTATTTTGATTTAAATTTTTTAAATTTTTAATAGGTAAGATTCTGGAAATGGATTCTCCAAATCAATGGTAATGTCTTGACATTATCCTTTGATGGTGTTAAGAAAGAATGGATCTGATTTAATAGTGCCCTCGGGAGCCATGGTGTCCCCCACTATTCAATTCTGTGAATGTTTATTGAGTAAATAGATTCTCTGTGACAGGACTTCTGCTAAGCCATGGAAGGATAAAAAGATCCATCGGACATAGTTTCTGCCCCCAGAAGCTTATAGGAAACTAAGAGAAAAACATAAACTCACAGGAAAAGATAGAATATATCAAAGGTGTATAGTTGGATCAAGACACAGTGGAAGACAGGGGGAAGACTGACAACGGGATTGAATATGAAGAATGTGAAGTGTAGGTGGCGCTGTTAGTGCCCCACCCATATCCCTTCAACTGTCTCCTTCCCCGTATATACCAGCAGCATCCCACTGAAAATGCCTGTGACATTTCACATGAAGTGAACAGGACCCAGACAGAAATACTATTATTATCATCTTGAGTGACCCTAGACCACAGTATCTCATGACCACCAGAAGGTTAATAAATTTGCTATGACCATGGGATTATGGTCTTTTTAAATAAAGTGTCTCCTGAGTTGAGGCCATGAAGAATGGATAAAATTGGGGCAGGCAAAGATTAAGGAGAAGAACACTGTAAACAGAAATAAAAATTGCTGGCAGAGGATAAGCCAAAAAATAGAGATGTAAGTACAGTGCTCATAGTTCTAGTGGAAACAAACAGAACTAAAAACAGAAATAGTTTAAAAAAAAAAAGAAGTTGCCTCTAGGGAAAAGATTTCAGGTGGAATGAAAGGCTGTTGCTTTTTGTCAGTAAATACTTCTGTATTATATGACTTGGTAACATGTATATCTATTACTTTGATTTAAATTTTTTTAATTTTAATAAATAATACTCTGGAAATGGATTCTCTGAATCAATAGAAACGTCCTGACACTTGAGTAGAAGGAACAGAGACAGGAAAGGCGAACATAGACTTGTTTCTCTTTGAAATTTCTCATGTCTCTGAATTTCTGCCTTGAAAGAAAGATTCATCTATCACTCTTTTTTTTTTTTTTCAGTGCATTGGCACAATCTCAGTTCATTGCAGCCTCCACCTCCTGGGCTCAGGAGGTGGTCCCAAGTAGCTGGGACCACAGGTGAACACCACCACACCTGGGTAATTTTGGGTTTTGTTTTGTTCTGTTTTTTGTAGAGATAGGGTTTCAATATTGTATTAGTCTGTTCTCACACTGCTAATAAAGGCATACCCAAGACTTGGTAATCTATTAAGGAAGGAGATTTAAGGGACTCAGAGTTCTACATGGCAGGGGAGGTTCACAATCATGGCAGAAGGCAAAGGAGAAGCAAAGTCACCCCCTACATGGCAGCAGGCAAAAGAATTTGTGCTGGGGAACTCTCATTTATAAAACCATCAGATCTCATGAGACTATTCACTACTACAAGAACAGTATGGGGGAAAACATCCCCATGATTCAGTTCTCTCCACCTGGCCCTGCCCTTGACATGTGGGGATTATTACAATTCAAGGTGAGATTTGGGTGCGGACAGCCTAACCATACCAACCATGTTGCCCAGGCTGGTCTCAAACTCCTAGGCTCAAGCAATATTCCTGCCTCAGCCTCCCAAGTGGCATGAGCCACTGCACCTGACTTAGTTTCGTGTCTGTCTTCTCCATTTGGTAATCTCATGCAACTAGCTATTAACTCATTTATTACTACATCCTCCAAAAAAAGCCCAGTGTCCAGAAGATGCTCCACAAGTTGATGGAATGAGAAAAAACAAAATGAGAAAAAAAGAGAGGGAGGGCTGCGTGGTAGCTTAGTGTACATGTCAGCTCTTTGCCCTGAACAGTTACCTTCCTCCCTGTAGAATTGGTATCCGGCATCTTATAAGTGACCTCTCCTTTGTAAACTTTTGCATCTGATTATTTCTCCATGTACCACCACCCGCTTTGACCCACAACCTCTCTTCATTTGCACTGGATCCATTTCTTGCTTCCCACCCGCCTCTTCATATTTGATGCATCAGACTGTCTCTGACTTCTAGGCTCACCTGCGATCTGGACTCAAATTTGTCCATTTGAAGAAGAAATTTTAATTGAGAGCTTATTGTATACCAGGCACGGCAATACAATGAAGAAATATACCCACATAATGTCTGCCCTGTCTGAACTTACCTTCTCCTGGGGTAAACAGATAATCACACTCACAAAAAAAAATTACAGACTGTGTTTAGAGTGATATGAATAAAAAGAACAAGGTGTTATGAGCTAGAATAATAGGTGATCTAAATTAGTCCAGTACTGCAAGGGAGAAGAGAGTTAGAAAAGACTTTTCTGGGGAAATGACATTTAAGCTGGGATCTGGAAGAAAAATAAGATTAAGTCAGATAAAGGGGGAGATGTTTGAGAGATAAAGGGGGAGATATTTGAGAGATAAGGCTGGAGAAGTCGGACCAAATCGTTAAATCACTCAGAGCCTTACAGACCATATTAAGTTTTGCTGCAATAATAAATATCAACGTCTTACAACAGTGATTTATTTCCCATTCATGTTATATGTCCATGTGGGTCATGTCTTCACGTTGCCTTCATGACTGATTGATCAGTCTTTATCTGGGGCAATGCCAATCTTATAAAAGAGGAAAAGAAGAGAAAAGAGAAGCCATATATCTGGTTCTTAAAGCTTTTGCTTACAAATAACACATATCACTTTGGCCCAGATTCCATTAGCCGAAGCAAGCTACATGGCTACATTTGCGTCCAACAGAGTAGGAATATATAATCCCCCTGCATGGAGGGTCCCTGCAAGTCACATGGCCATGCTTGACATTAGAGACAGGGAAGTAGAATTCTCTTCCAGGGTTCTACATAGATGGGTTAGATTAAATTCTTATGAGATGAAATTTATAAGGTCTGGTGATTTGTTGGGTATGGATACTGAGAAGGAAAGAAGGATCAAAAATGATTCCAGATTTAACTCCTGATGCCTTTACATTATAGCTACCCACTTGTTCCTAGCCACTCTCTTTTTTTACTAAATATCCTGATGTACCATTTTCCTCTCCGTTCCAAGCACTGCCACTATCCCAAGTGACTTAGTATCCACTTGAGGAGCCCATTCACTATCTATGCCTCTCAAATCTTTTGACCTCTCAATTAAGTGGCCTTCACCTCCACTCTTATTTGACCATCTTCTCTCATGATCACACCTTACACCATGAAGTCATCCATCCAACAAGAAATCTCACATCTCTGAAATCTTAAATTCTAAGATTTCTTTTTGGCAACAGCTGACAATCATCCTAACTCTTTTTTTAATGTTTTAATCCTCTGTATCAATGTCTGGCTTTCTCACCTACCTGGAAAAATGCCAGCCGTGGATGAATCCAATAATTGCCTCCCACACATCTTCATCAGGCTGTGAGCTCTGCTGGAAGAAATCATATCATTACAAAGAATGGAATAATTGCAAAATTCTGGTCTCAAAACTCATCTGAGCCCTTCATGTTGTTCTGAATATCTTTTGGGTTTCTTTTTCTGTAGTTGTTTCAGATTTGTAGTATCCTCAACTGTCTTAGTCCATTCGAGTTGCTATAAAAAAGTACCTGAGGCTGGATAATTTTAAAGAAAAGAGGTATATTTGGCTCATAATTCCACAAGCTGTACAAGAAGCATGGCACCAGCATCTGCTTCTGGTGAGGGTTTCAGGGAGCTTCCACTTATGATGGAAGACCAAGGGACTGACATGTGTAGAGATCCCATAGTGAGAGAGAAAGCAAGAGAGGAGCAAGGTGCCAGGCTCCTTTTAACAACCAGCTCACAAGGGAACTAATATGATGAGAACTCGTTCAGTACCCCCACTCAGGGAGGGAATTAATCTATTCATGAGGAATCCACCCCCATGACTCAAACACCTTCTACGAGGCCCACCTCCAACACTGGGAATCAAATTTCAACATGAGGATGAAGGTTGAATATCCAAACTATGGCATAAATTTTCTTAACCTTCTCTTCTCTGATTACCCTTAGAGTAAGACCTCACCTTCTACTTCCCAAAGAAAGTAAAAATCCTGTATTATCTTCCCTCCTCATAACTTCAAACAGAAACTACCCCTCATGGTTCCCGTAGCATGTATGCATGTAGCATATGGCCAAGATTCAAGTCACATGATCCCTTCCACTGTCCAGTGGATCATCCATTGATTAACCAGTCATGAATAATTTATAAGCCTGGCTCACAAAATTAGGATCAGCCAGTCTGATATTTGCCTGAATTTGGAATTACAAAACTGAAACAGCTGAAAGAAAATGATGTGGGAAGCCCGTATCAGCTGTGGGTATGTAACAGTTAATATCAAATAGAAACAACATATAAACAGAAGATGCTGATGAGTGGCGAAAGGAAACCAGAACTGATACCCAGGGAAAAGACAGCAATTCCCTGACGTTTATTAGACAGGGAGCATCTTAGCTCCCAGTTCCAAACTCTGTAAGGGCTGGCTCTACTTTGGTTGGTTGGTTGGTTGGACTTTCTGAGATTTTTTTTTTTTTAATTAAAATACACTCTGTTGCCCAGGCTCAAGTGCAATGGCCTGATTTTTAGGTCACTAGAGCTTCAAACTCCTGGCCTTAAGTGATCTTCCGGCCTCAGCCTCTCAAGTAGCTGGGACTAAAGCTGCACACCGACAAACCTGGCTCCCTTCTTTTAAATTTTTTGTCTAGTTTAGGTCTTGCTATGTTGTCCAGGCTGGTCTTGAACTCCTGGCCTCAAGGGAGCCTCCTGCCTCAGCCTCCCAAAGCACTGGATTATAGGCATGAGCCACCACACCCAGGTGAGATTTTTCATGCATTCTTCCACCGTAGACCTTGCTATTTGCCTATCCACATTCCCTTCTCCTTTTTGCCCTAAATAATGCTCTGATTTTGTTGAGAGGACTGTACACCAATAAAATATACTTACTTTTGCCAGGTGTAGTGGCACAAGCCTGTAGTCCCAGCTACTTCAGAAGGCTGAAGCAGGAGGATTATTTGAGCTGAGAGGTTTAAGACCAGCCTGGGCAATGTAGCAAGACCCAGTCTCTTAAAAAAATTAAAAATAAAATAAGTATATTTGCCTTCCCAAACCTTCTTGCAAATAGGAGGGTTATATGACCTTCTCTGACCAATGAGATACAAGCAGTAAACCACTGCCAGGGTCTCCAGGAAAAAATTTTCCTGATTGAAAAAAAATCAAGAGGCTCAACTGATGTTTACATTTTACACTTGTATTAGTCTGTTGCTATGTGGCAAATAACGACATATCTGAAACTGGGCAATTCATAAAGGAAAGAGGTGTAACCGACTCATAGTTCCACATGACTGGGGAGGCCTCACAATCATGGTGGAAGGTGAAGGAGGAGCAAAGTCACATCTTACATGGCAGCAAGCAAGAGAGTTTGTGCAGGGGAACTCTCATTTATAAAACCATCAGATCTCATGAGACTTATTCCCTACCACAAGAACAGTATGGGAAAAACCGCCCCCATGATTATATTATCTCTACTTGGCTCTTTCCTTGACATGTGGAGATTATTACAACTTAAAGTGAGATATGGGTGGGGATACAGCCAAACCATATAGCACTTCTTTCCTGCTTGGAGTTCAGGCATGATGCTTGAGGTACAGTAAACATCATGTGGCCATGAGGGCAAAATTTACACACTGAGTCTGGTCAATCAGATGTCTGGAAAGAGCTTAAATTATTTATTATTTCCTTAAATAGCTGTTACCCCTGATCTGCCTAATCTAGATTCTCAGATTTGAGAAACATAACATTTCTTTTGGACTAAGCACCTATACTTGGATTTCTGAATGCAATTCTAATTGATAAAGTCTTTTGCACAAGCTTAAGTCGGTTTCTGTTTCTTACAACCAAAATTGCCACAAGTGAAAAAACATCAGTTAGCACTTCCTCCACCTATCTACCCACTCACCTACAAAATATATACAATCCCTACAATCCTCTCCTTCCCAGAGAAAGAAAGTCCTTCATCCTCACACATTCTAGATCCTGTGACTTCTTCTCAAGAATACTGTTCATCATTCACCCCCTTCCCTTGTACTTTCATCCTCTCCCTTTGCTCTGTCCCCTGCCAGTCACTAAACCTACTCAAGTCTCTCCTATTTCAAATAAATTCTTCCCTTAATTCCATCTCTCCTTCCTGTTACCACCACGTATTTCTTCTCTTCTTCAAGGTTCTGTCAGGAATTATCTTCACTACTGACTCTCATTTCATCCCCTTTTATTCATTTACTAACCTATTTCCCATTTGCCCTGAGAATAAGCTGCACTTTTTTTTTCTAAATAGGAAATAGGTTTCTTAATTCATCCCAACACTTGACTGAAAAAAAACTTTTGTCAAGGTCCCCAATAACACAGTACACTCTGCATCCCAGTAAAGTCAACTTCATTCTCACTGTTTACAGAAGATGGCATACTGTTGAGATAGGAGGCAGGACTCAGACATCAGACCAAACTGAAGACTAGCTAAAACAGGGACAAGGTGGAAGCAGCTTTCCATGAAACACATCCGCCAGGGTCCCATGTCAGTTTACTAGTGCCTTAGCAACACACACAAGTTACCATCCCTTTCCATGACAACGACTCTATGACCCAGAAGTTACCACCCTTTTCCTAGAAATTTCTCCGTGATCTGCCCCTTGATTTGCATGTAATTAAAAGTGGGTATAAATATGACTGCAGCCCTGCCTCTGAGCTACTGCTCTGGGCACACTGCCTACTGGGTAGCCCTGCTCTGCAAGAAGTGATACCTCTGCTGCTGCTGTACACTGTTGCTTCAGTAAAAGTTGCTGTCTAACACCACTGGCTCATCCTTGAATTCCTTGCTGGGTGAAGCCAAGAACCTTCCCTGGTTAAGCCCCAATTTTGGGGCTCACCTGCCCTGTATCACCATCTCTCATTTCCACAACTTGGCACGGCTGCATCTGGGGTGCAGTCCTCACTCTACTTTCCTTCTCCACCCTGCATGTACCTGGGTCTCTTACACATATCCTTCTCAGACATCACCTTCTTGTAGGAGTTTTTCCTAAACCACCTTCCTGCAAAACATGTCCTTTGTTCCCAGTTAAACTCTTTGCACCTCAGTCTACTCAACTGTAGAATGGGGATGTTAATTGTACCCACCTTCAAGAACGTCATGAAAATTAAATGAGTTCATTGTATCAACATTTAGAAACCTTGCTTAGCACAAAGAAACCACAATACAAGTGTTCAATGAATAAATAAATAACTGACTTGCTGAAATTATTCCTGTCCCACAATTATCACACTACATTGAAACTGCCTGTTTGTCTTGCCCTCCAGATCAATGGTTCTGAACTCTGGCTTTACAGTACAAACATTTGGGAAACTTTAAAAATTTCTGACCATATCCAGACCAATTACACCAGTATCTCTAAGGGTGGTGCCAGACATAAGTGTTCTTCATACACACACACACACACAAACACACACAAAGACACACAATCCTGTTGTGTAACCAAGCCAAAACCACAACCCTAAACCCACTGATTCTAATCCCTGACTGTGCCTCAAATTACCTGAAGAGTTTCTTTAAAGGACTGATGTCCAGGCCCCACTCCAGACCACACTTAGAATTTCTGGAGTTGAGGCTGATGTCAGCATTACTATAAAGCTCTCACATGACCCTAGTATATAGTGTGGTATAAGAACCATGCTCTAAACCAGGGGTTGGCAAACGAGCTCACAGCTCATATCCAGCTCATCATCTGTTTTTGTAAAGAAAGTTTTATCAGAACACAGCCTTACTCATTCAATTACATACAACTGTGGCTGCTTACACACCACCATAGCAGAGTTGGATAGCTTTTGTAGAAACTATACTGATCAGATACCATCTCACGCCAGTTAGAATGGCGATCATTTAACAATATGGAGACAACACATGCTGGAGAGGATGTGGAGAAATAGGAACACTTTTATATTGTTGGTGGGAGTGTAAATTAGTTCAACCATTGTGGAAGACAGTGTGGCGATTCCTCAAGGACCTAAAAATAGAAATTCCATTTGACCCAGCAATCCCATTATTGGGTATATATCCAAAGGATTATAAATCATTCTACTATAAGGACACATGCACACTAATGTTCATTGCAGCACTGTTTACAATAGCAAAGACCTGGAACCAACCCAAATGCCCATCGATGATAGACTGGACAGGGAAAATGTGGCACATATACACCATGGAATATTATGCAGCCATCAAAAACAATGAGTTTGTGTCCTTTGTAGGGACATGGATGAACCTGGAAACCATCATTCTCAGCAAACTGACACAAGAACAGAAAATCAAACATCACATGTTCTCGCTCATAGGTGGATGTTAAACAGTAAGAACACATGGACACAGGGAGGGGAGCATCACACATTGGGGTCTGTCGGGGGAAATAGGGGAGGGACAGTAGGGGGTGGGGAGTTGGGGAAAGACAGCATGTGGAGAAATGTTAGATGTAGGTGATGGGGAGGAAGGCAGCAAATCACACTGCCATGTGTATACCTATGCAACAATCTTGCATGTTCTTCACATGTACTCCAAAACCTAAAATGCAATTTACGAAAATTAAATTAAAATATTTTTAAAAAAAGAAAGAAACTGTACTGATCAGAAGCCTAAAATAGTTGCTCTAGACCCTAATTTTGTCAATGCATTCAAAACACTGAGCTTAGCATGTGGCAAGCACTGGAAAAATATTTGTTGACGTTAGTTTCTCTCTCTCTCTCTCTCTCTCTCTCTCTCTCTCTCTTAAACTAATTGCTAAGATTCTTTTTTGGCTTAGCTTTATGGTTCAACAGAATAAATCTGGCAAGGTCTTGGAAGCAATGCCCTTCGTGGAATGTTTCTCTGGCTTCAGGACACTTCATCAACACAGGGCTCATTTTACTTTTCCTCCTGTAAGTAGCTGCAAGCAAGACTGTTCCCTGCTTCTCCAATAAGGAATGATCCTTCGGGAGACTTGACATTCTTCCTTTAATTACCAGTAGCTAAGTCAGATTATTTCCCCTGGGCTCTCCCCGACCTCCGTCACTCACAGAAGCAGAGGATGCATTGTCTTCCCTGCTACTGCCCTACCCTCCTAAAACAAAAACAAAAGGAACTTTACTCTCAGTCTTCATCTTTTTCCTCTCACATCATCTCATTTTCGCAAAAACATGTCTCAGCTCCCTTGGCTCCAGGTAACCTCAAAGAATGAGACCCTTTTCAGCCTGTGGATAGATACCAAGGAAACAGCAAACAAATTTAACAAGGTATTTTGCTTGCTTCAGGTCTTTCCAAACCTTGTCGGGAATGCAAGACCACAGTGGATTTGGGAGGAGATGCAGAGAACAGCCTTTGAGCCACTGAGAAAGAAATTGCTGAGAATCACGGGTTATAATCTTCCAAGTCCTATCTTCTCCTTGGAGGTTCAGACAGCCCCTTTTGTCGTATGCTATGATTTTATTTCTATTAATCTCCCTCAGCTGCTGGGGAGATCCCACACCTACTTTAAAGGATGTTCCCAGGCTATTATTCAACAACTCACCCACTCTGGCTCCATACAATTGTCAGTTCTTATGCAGCATAACTTAATTTCTGCAAAATGGGACTAATTTCCTCAACTCTTGTCTACTTTCATAATGGTGCTCTGAGGGACCTAGTGAGATACAGATGAGTGTCTCAGAACTAGATGATACTGCCAAAGTCTATCAAGGCCAATCTCGCATCTCCATGCCTGATTACTCTAGGATCATTGAATTTTAGAACCCTTTGCTTATTTTCTAAAGGAGGAAATTAAGGCCCAATTAGGCCAATCACAGACATGACTGTATTTCCAACAGCCTATGTAATATCTCCTCTTATATAACTATGACTTATTTAGTTTTCTCTCATCTAAATTCTTGGTTTTTCTTCATCATACCCAAATTCATTTCTCCCCATTTAAGTTCACAGCTCACGTTCACATGCCCAGTTGCTCCAGTCACAACCTGAAAAGCATGTTTAATCCCTCCATTTCATGCAGACCCACACCCAATCCATCAGCAAGCCTGGTGCCCTCTGCCTCCCAAATCCTGCCCAAAATGATGAAAGGTGAAGACTGAAGGTCTCTTAGTCACTGCTGTTCCTCCTCTAAACCACTCCACCATTTCCACTCATCTGGACTAAGTACTGCTAATACTATAAAAATTAGATGCTTAAAAGAAAACAAAACTCATTCTTCTCTCTGCTTCTACTCTCGATCTGCCACAATCAATTTTCCATTATGCAGCCGGTTATCTTCTGAAATACAAATCCCTGCAAGAAACTCTACTGCTTCAAGTCATCTGAAGAATTCTCTTCCACTTCAGATAAATTCCTATCTCCTTTCCTTGGGTTATAAGCTATAGGCTTGTATAGAAAGATCAAGATTTCTCAACTTTGGTGCTATGGACACTTTGGTCTGGACCATTCTGCGACCTGGAGGCTGTCCTGTGCATTGCAGGGTGGTGAGCAGCATCCGTGGCCTCCACCCACCAGATGCCCCATGTGATAACACTAACTCTCAGTCCAAACTCTCAAAATTTATCCAAAGCCACATCCAACTTCCAGCCGCTGTCCCGGCCCTGATCACTGTGCTCTAACCTCACTGTCCTGCTTTCATGCTTGTTCCCTCTGCCTGGAAGACCCCTCTTCCAGATCTGCACAAGACCAGCCCCTTCCCATCATCCAGGTCTCAGTTCAAATTGTCACCTCCTAGGAAAGGTCTTCTCCAGCCATCCTGCCTAAAGCAGCCACCCACCCACTGATTCTCTATCTCATTGTATTTCCTTCACTGCACCTGTTAGTGCCTGAAATCATCCTATTAGTTTATTTGTTCAGGTCTGTGGTCCCGCACTAGACTATCAGCTTGATGAGACCTTGTCTGTCCTGCTCTCTGCTGTTTCCCCAGTGCCTGCCTAGAAATTACATATAGTGGTATTCAATAAATAGTTACTAAAGAATGTGACTCAATGAATGGATACATAAGATTAAAACTCATGTCAGCTAAGGCTTTATACAGGATTCCTTCCAAGACCCCAGTGCAACCGGTACTATTTCAAGGGAGTAATGATCTATCGTGAGAAATTATCACTGGTTAAAAACACAGATGCTCTGGGTTCAAATCCCCGCTTTGCCACCCATCAGCTGTGTGGCCTTGGGTAAATTGCAGAGCTCTCTGACCTTCAGTTTTCTCATCCATAAAATGAGAATAATGATGGTACCTTCCTCACAGGACTGCTGTAAAGACTAAGTGAGATCATAAACATAAAACACGTAAGGCCGGGCGC
>NW_016107400.1:7808505-7817984 GCF_001604975.1 Cebus imitator | reverse complement strand
AAAAAAAAAAAAAAAAAAACACGTAGAGTGGTACTCGACACAGAGTAAGCACCGTGTGTTTGTTGTCATGGTTGTTGTTGTTTCACTGATGAAGAACTATTTAAAGGAAAATAATAACCACTGGAGGACACAAAAATTTCAGAGCCTCCTTACCACTCTACCCTGACAGAGCCAAAGCACTCCCATAGAACTTTCTATCAGGGACTTCTTCTCCCTGAAGCTATTTCCCTCCAGTTAAAATAAATCTGATTTTATCTTGGGCCCAAGCAGGGAACTACTTATGTAGTAGTCACCTTTAATAGCTCAGAACAATATAATTGCCACCTCTTAGCATTCTCTTCTCCGGGGTAAATCATCCTAATGCTTTTAATGCCTACTTGCTTTTCCTGTTTTCTGATCTTTCACATTCATTGTTTTCAGTTTGGAAATAGATTCAGATGAAGAAGGAGGAGGGCTGCTGTTGTCATAGCAACTGCAAAGGGACGGACAACCCAATTCAGAGGAAATAAGAAAAGTTGAGGGTTTTTCTTTTTCATATTTTTCCTTTCTGATTGAAAACGTTGCATTGCTCTGAACAGGAGACACGTGGCTGACACTGTCACTCTCACACATTGCCTCCTGATCCTCCACCCTCACCACCCCCCCAAACACGCACAGAAAGGAGAAACTGTCAAAGTCTGATGAGCGAAGGTGCTTGGTGACACCTCTATTGAAAAGCATCCCCCCTTTTATCACCACTTTTAAGGCTTATTTTTGTATTCAGCCAACATAGTCCACAGCCTCTCTCCTAGTTTCTCTCTGGGTTTGCATTACACAGCTGGGCATCTGCCTATTCTCCAGTTTTAAAAAGGTAAGCTTATTTCTTGTTTTTTTAATCTTTTTTAATTATACAAGTAAAACAGCATTATACAACTCAAACAATCTAAATACATACCCTCTTCATGCCACTACTGATTCTACAGCATACACACATATATTTTTAACATAAACAGAACAGTATCTATAAACAGTATACACTATACGCACTATTCTCAAAATTGTTTTGTTCCCATTGTATGTCACGGGTATTAATATCACTGCCCCTGCCTCCTTTCATCTTGGTTATCATTCGCTTTATAGATCTTTTTCCAATTCTGTATTTTCAGAATTTATATATTGTTTTACTTTGGTTTATCTCTTAAAAATAACACGTAATTTTTTTTTTTTTTGAGACAGAGTATCTGTTGCCCAGTGGCTTGATCTTGGCTCACTGCAACCTCCATCTCCTGGGTTCAAGAGATTCTCCTGCCTCAGCCTCCCGAGTAGCTGGAGTTACAGGCGCCCACCACCACACCTGGCTAATTTTTGTATTTTTAGTAGAGACAGGGTTTCACCACACTGAGTTGTAGTTTAACAGAATGATTAAGAGCATGGGTCTTAAGCATCAAAGAGCATGGGTTCAAATCTGGCCTCTCACTTGAAGCAAATGTCTTAATCCCTCTTAAGTCTCAGAGTCTCATCGTTAATATGAGAGTAAAATAGAACCTACCTTGCAGAGTTTATTGTTACCTTTAAATAAAATCCTCTATTTAAAGTGCTTAGCACAATGCCTAAATCATAATAACACTCACTAAATGGTAGCTATAGGAGTTCAACTCATTCACATTTAATCTGGACACTAGTACTTGAGTTTATTTTTGCCACCATATTTTGTGTTTTCTATTGTTATGCTTTCTTGAGTTTCTTTTCTATCCTTTGTCTAACTTCTGTAAAAGTGATAAAGTTTGATTATTCAATTTTTTTCTATATTTTCTGTTTTTCTCTCCATAGTGGTAATCAATATCCATATTCTCCTTTTAACTTCTAAGCCCTCTTAGAAACCTTAGTGTGCTTCACTTCTATTCCCAGCTTCCCATTCTCACTTCCTGCTTTGAAAGCAGCTGGCGATTTTATTCCAAACTAATTCCCTTTTGTGTTATGCATCAAAATTCTCTATCCTTAACTCGTGATTTACTGGTTTACCAGGTCATCACTTTTTATGTCCCATATTTTCCTTTTTCTTTGATCTATCATTTTCATTTTGCTGGAGTACATCCTTAAATAATTCTTTCAGATAAAGGCTCTGAATGACAAAATTCCTAAATACATACATATTTTATTTATTTATATGTATATATATATATATATATATATATATATATACATATAAATGACTTCAATTTGTCCATATGTGACTGATAGTTTCACTGAATAAAGGATTTTAGGTGCAAAATAATTTTCTCTCAGAATTTTAAACTCTATTTTCTCTTTATATCCAGTATTGCTATTAAGAAGTCAGATATATATGTAATCTCTTTTCTTATTTGAAATACTGTTTCTTCCTTCTTGAACCTTCAAGAATGTTCTCTTTATGTTTGGGGCACTAGAGTTTTACTTAATGTATAAAAATCCTCCTTACTTAAGGAGGGTCTTTTTTTAAAATACTATTTAGCACTCTGCGTCTGTCTTCAGCTCTAGAAAATTTCCTTCTATTGTTTCTGTTATTGTTCTCTCCACTCTATTCTCTTTTATCTCCTTTTGAAACAGCTATCAATTTTGTAACTTAAAGGTCTATCCTCCCTGGCTTTTTGTCTATTTATTAGGCTTTACATCTCTTCATCCTTTTATTCTGCATTCTGGAAGAGTCTTCTTCAGCTATTCAGCCTACTTAATGGGGTTTCTTCTGCAATCATACTTTAAAATTTTAGGTCCTCTGATTTCCTGTTTTTCTTACCAGCTTTTTATGATTGTGATAGTCTCTTGAATCTCTCTGAGAAATTGGTACTAGTGTTTATATTTCCTACTTCCCTTCTTTAATTCTACTATCTCAGATGTTAGCTTTTGTGCTTAGTGAGTTTGGCACCTCTCTTATGAGATTGGTTTTTCTCAAATGTTTGAAGGTTTTTTAATTGTATTTTGTAGATGAGAATTTAGAAGGAAAATTCTTGGCAGGTCGACTGGGTTTTGTCGGCTCAAGTAAGGTCTCTATTTACCTGGCAGCAAATTCACCTTTTCATCACAGAATTCTTCCTCAAGTGATTTTGCGATGCAAGAGGTGAGGTGTGCAGTCACACATGGCGTGTGTGGCAGGAAGACTTCAAGGTGGCTTCCGTAGTCCCTGTCTCTGGTGTTCGGGTCCTTTTGTGATTCCTCCCATTGAGTGTGGGTGAGACCTGTGACTTACTTCTACCCAGTAGAATATAACAAAGGCCTGAGGATGTCACTCTTATGATTATGTTACATTATCTAAGACTCCTTCATGTTAACACACTCTACTGTCTCCCTCTCTCTCTTACTTTCCTTTACTGGCTTTGAAGAAGTAAGCTATCATAAATCCTATACCACAAAGAAATTAATTCTGGCAACAAACTCAGGGCGCTTGGAAGGAGACCTTTCCCACAGCCGAGCCTCTAATAAAAGCCAAGCCCTAGCCAACATTTTTAACGCAACCCTGTAAGAGGCTAAGCAGAGGACCCATTTAAGCCACATTCAGACTCTTAACCCACAGAAAACTGTGAGGAAATAAATGTGTGTTGTGTTAAGCTGCTGACGTTTTTGATAATTTGTTGCATAAGCAATAGATAGCTAATGCAGTTTGTTTCTTTTCTGGATGTAGGCACTTTCTTCTCTTCTTGTAGTTAGGTTACCTGAGTGTGTTATCCCATTTTTCTATCTCCAGTGCACACTTGGAGAGTGTTCTTCCAGTGAACACACACACACACACTTTAAAGACGTATACTTTCAGCTTTATCCTGGGGACCAATGCTAGAATCAAGGGTTCCACATCTTTTTTTACTACACAAAACACTAAGACTAAAATACACCACAATAAAAACTAGTGGCAATTTTCATGGTTGAGAACAAACGAATATTTTTAGATAAAATATTAGTAAATAAAATTCAATGAAACAAAAAATAATAAATTATAAGCAAGTAAAATTTACTTCAGAAATACAAAGAAAACTTAGTACTATGAAGTTTTAAAAACTGTTTATCAAATTCATCAGAGAATTTAACATATGATAAGGCAGCATTTCATTTCAATGGTGAAATTATAAAGTATTAAACATTATTGAGATTACTGACTAGCCTTTTGAATGAATAACACTAGGCCCTCAATTCACTTTTAATACCATAATAAATCTCAAAGGATAAAAAAGGATTTTAAAAAGTAAGTTTAAAAGTTACGTTGAAATTTCATGAATTTTCAAATTTGTAATGGAAAGCTTTATAATTTTGGCATGAAATCCAAAAGCTGTAAAAGAAAAGGTTAAAGACAAATGCATTTACCCTCTAAAAATATTTAAATGTCTACATAGCACAGCTGGTTATCTATTGTGTGTGGAAGAGAAGAGAGCTGCAATTAGAATCTACATAGGCTCCTGGGCAGTTGAGAATGGCTCAGCCTAGATGGACAATGGTTGATATATCAGAGACCAGGTGTGGGGACATGAGGATGAACATGTGGAAGTAAGCAGAAAGGGTGAAGATGTTCCTGTTCACTAATAGCATGTATCAAAGAAAGCACTACACAACTTGAGAGATAAAATGTTCAGTCATTGGGCATCAGTCAATATCTGTCATAAACCACCCCAGTCCTGGCACAATGGTTACATCCAATGTCTGATTTATATGACGGTTAAAAAAAAGTTTATCCCCCAACTCTCAACTTCAGACAAGTCTGGAGATCATCTAAGCTTCCTGATTATCTATAAGGTCAGCTAAGGTCTCCAATTCTCCCTCTGCCCAGTCCCACATGATCCCCTCCCTTCTACAGTTGCTGATCCCCATAGTACACCCTAATGAATTTCTTACCCGCTACTCGCTATTTCAGAGTCTGCTTCCTGGAGAACCCAACTTGCAACACACATGAACAATATGTGAGAGTGTCTATTTCCCCAAACCCTGGCCAACAGTGGGATGTGTATAACTTTTTATTCTTTCCAAATCAGTAAGTCAAAAGTAGTATCCCTTTGTTGTTTTAATTTGGGATAAGGTAGACACTTTCATATGCTTCACTGTCATTAGGAGTATGCATTGAAGTAATGTTTTTGGAGAGTAATTTTACAAAAATACAAACATTTAAAATTATATATGCTTTTTAAAACTTGGGGTAATTCTTTTAAATTTTCATTTACATTTCATTTTATTTTTAAGTTTTATTTTAAGTTCAGGGGTACCTGTACAGGTTTGTTATATAGGTAAACTCATGTCACAGGGGTTTGCTGCCCAGATTATTTTATCACCCAGGTGTTAAACCTACTACCCATTAGTTATTTTTCCTGATCCTCTCCCTCCTCCCATCTGTCACCCTCTGGTAGGCCCCAAAGTCTGTTGTTCCCCTCTATGTGTCCATGCATTCTCATCATTTAGCTCACACTTATAAGTGAGAACATGTGATATTTGGTTTTCTGTTCCTGCATTAGTTTGCTAAGGACAATGGCCTCCAGCTCCATCCATGTTCCTGCAAAGGACATGATCTCATTCTTTTTTATGACTGTATAGTATTCCATGGTATATATGTACCACATTTACTTTATTCAACCATTGATGAGCATTTAGGTTGATTCCATGTCTTTGCTATTGTGAATAGTGTTGCAATGAGCATATGCAAGTGTCTTTATGACAGAGTGATTTATATTCCTTTGTGTATACACCCAGTAATGAGATTCCTGGGTTGAATAGTAGTTCTGTTTTTAGGTCTTTGAGAGATTGTCACACTGCTTTCCACAATGGTTAAACTAATTTACACTCCCACTGATAGTGTACAAGCATTCCTTTTTCTCCACAACCTTGCCAGCACCTATTATTTTTTGATTCAATAATGGCCATTCTGACTGGTATACAATGGTATCTCATGGGGGTTTCAATTTGCATTTAGCAATCAGTGATGTTTAACTTTTTTTCACATGCTTGTTGTTCATATGTATGTCATTTTTTGAAAAGTGTCTGTTCATGTCCTTTGTTCACTTTTTAATGGGGTTCTTTGGATTTTTTCTTGTAAATTTGTTTAAGTTCCTTATAGATGCTGGATATTAGACCTTTGTCAGGTAAATAGTTTGAAAATTGTTTCTTCCATTCTGTAGGTTGTTTAAACAGATAACCAGAGTAAACTGAGTGTTGATAGTTTCTTTTGCTATACAGAAGCTCTCTCGTTTAATTAGATCCTATTTGTCAATTTTTGATTTTGTTGCAATTGCTTTTGGCATTTTCATCATGCAATCTTTGTATATTCCTATGTCCAGAATAGTATTGTCTAGGTTGTCTTTCAGGATTTTTATAGTTTTCAGTTTTACATTTAAGTCTTTAAACCGTCTTGAGTTGATTTTTGTGTATTGTGTAAGGAAGGGGTCCAGTTTGATCTTCTGTATATGGCTGTCCAGTTATCCCAGCACCATTTATTGAATTAGATGTCCTTTCCCCATTGCTTCTTTTTGTCAGCTTTGTCAAAGATCAAATGGTTGTAGGTGTGTAGCCTTATTTCTGGGCTCTCTATTCTGTTCCATTGGTTTTTGTACCAGCACCATGCTGTGTTGGTTATCATAGCCCTGTAGTATAGTTTGAAGTTGAGTAGGTGATGCCTCCAGCTTTGTTCTTTTTGCTTAGGATTGCCTTGGCTGTTTGGGCTCTTTTTTGGTTCCATATGAATTTTTAAATAGCTTTTTCTAGTTCTATGAAGAATGTCATTGGTAGTTTGATAGGAATAGCATTGAATCTATACATTGCTTTGGGCAGTATGGTCATTTTAACAAAATTGATTATGTCTACCCATGAGCATGGATTATTTTTTCATTTGTTGAAATAATTGCACATTCATATATAGTTGTAAGAAATAACACATAGAATATCATGTACTGTTTACTCCATACCCAACTATATCTCAACTGTAATATTGTGGTCTATATTATACAACTATATTATGAGGTAGTTATACATTTTGTAAGGCTGCAGTGTAATAACACAACCAGAATATCAACATTGATATAATCCACCCATCTTATTCATACTTCACATTTTATTTGTACTCACGGTGGGAGGGGTGTATTTAGTTATATAAAATTTTATCACATTTGGTTTCACATATCCACCATCACAGTCAAGGCATTAAACAATTCCATCACCACAAAAAGCACCTGTTTTGCTCTTTCCTAATGACATCCACCTCTCTCCCACTCCTACCCTCTTCCACCCTACTCCTGTCACTAAACCCTGGCAGTCATTAATATCTGTCCTCCATTTGCAAAATTTTGTGTGTGACACTCATCCCCTCACAGAAACATCCACCTACACATAAAAATACCTTTACAAGAGCTAAGAAAATTCAGGTAAGAGATTATAGCCCCTGGGTGAAGCACAGAAATTTTAAAGGACGTATTGAAGAGGATAGGAAAACAGTGTCACATTACCTGCATCACCCCTCCCCCAAACCCAGGCAGCACAGCATAGACAGTGATACTTTCCACATTAGGAAAGGAGAATATGGCCAGGTGTCGTGGCTCATGCCTGTAATCCCAGCGCTTTGGGAAGCCAAGGCAGGCAGATCACCAGAGGTCAGGAGTTCAAGACCAGCCTGGCAAACATGGTGAAACCCTGTCTCTACTAAAAATACACAAATTAGCTGGGCATGGTGGTGTATGCCTGTAATCCTAGCTACTCAGGAGGCTAGAAGAATCACTTGAACCTGGGAGGCAGAGGTTGCAGTGAGCCAAGATCACACCACTGCACTCTAGCCTGTGTGACAGAGCAAGACTCTGTCTCAAAAAAAGAAAAGAAAAGAGAGTAAAGTGAGCACCTGACTTTTCCATGGACCCCAGAAACAGGCCCACCCCAGTGAACTTCACCCCCAGCCAGTTCTCACAGAATCAGGCTGACCCAATGCCAGGACTTCTTCTATTGCCCCAGACTCAGGCATGTACTAGTACCAGGCTGTCCCCCATAGACCTGGGCTCCAGGCCCAGCCCAGTACCAGGCCAGGCCCCATAGCTCCAGGTTAAAAGCCAGCCCCTGAATACTGAGGCTCCAGGTCACCCCCATAGACCCAGGGGCCAGGTCAACACCCATATTCTCAGGTTCTAGCAGACCAAGGGCCCAGGCACACCCCAGTAGACTTAGGATCTAGGCCAGCCCCATCAGCCTCAAGCTATATATTGGTCCCTACATGCTCAACCTCCAGGCCAACCTCCACGGAGCTACACCTCAGACCTGCCCCCATACCAAAGCCAGCCCATGACCTCAGGCTCCAGATCAGCTCCCATAGACCCAGCCTTTAAGTCAGCCCCCACAGACTTAAGCTCTAGGCCTGTCAGAGTGCCAGGCTGGCCCCTATATCCCCAGGCTCAAGGCTGGCCCCATGGACCCAACCTCCAAGCCAGACCCTAGAGCACCAGACCACAGACCAGGCCCCATAGACCCCGTCTGTGAGTCTGTTCCAGCACCAGGCTAGCCCCCGCAGACCCAGGATCCAACAGAAACAGGAATCAGGTCCACTTCGGTGAACCCAGAGTCCAAACTTGCCCCAATATACTCCTGTGCCACGCCAGCCTCCACAGACTCAGAGTCCGGTAGATCCAGGGCCCAGGCTTACTCCAGTGAATCCAGGCTTCAAGTTAGCCCTTATGGACCCAAGACTCAGCCACACCCTTGCAGGCCCAGGTGCCAGATCATCACAGACAGATTTACACACCAGGCCTGCACCAGTGGACTCCAGTTTCAGACCCACCTTTGCACAAATAGAAATCAAGACTCTAGAAGAAAGCCTGACCACAGACCTCACTAACCTGCCTGCCCAAAATCTCAGGACAGGCTGACTGGTGAAGGGCTTCCCTGCCAAACCCAGCAGAAGAGATACGTACTTTTTCAAATGTTCAGACACAGTGCAAGGCCACAAGGATCATAAATAATCATGGAAACATGACACCACCAAAAGAACAAAATAAAAGGACAATAATTTACTCTAAAGAAATGGATATTTATGAACTGCCTGACAAAGATTCAAAATAATCATCTTCCAGATGCTCAGTGAACTACGGTTAAACAATTAAATAATATCAGGTGTGATGGTTAATACTGAGTGTCAAGCTGATTGGATTGAGGGATACAAAGTATTAAACCTGGTTGTGTTGTCTGTGTGGGTATTGCCTAAAGAGATTAACATTTGAGTCAGTGGGCTGGAGAAGGCAGATCTACTCTTAATCTGGTGGGCACAATGTAATCAATTTCCTTTGAATATACAGTAGGCAGGAAAAAGCAAAAAGGAGAGACTGGCCTAACCTCCCAGCCTATATCTTTCTTCCATGCTGAATGCTTTCTGCCCTCAGACATGGAGTTTTGGGACTTGGACTGGCTCTACTTGTTCCTCAGCTTGCAGACAGCCTATTGTGGAACCTTGTGATCATGTAAGTTAATACTTAATAAACTCCCCTTTACACACACACACACACACACACACACACACACACACA
>NW_016107400.1:7807509-7808417 GCF_001604975.1 Cebus imitator | reverse complement strand
AAAATCTGGAGCTAAAGAACATAATGACTGAACTGAAAAATTCCATACAGAGCTTCAACAGCAGAATTGATCAAGCAGGAAAAAGAATCAGCAAGTTTGAAGACAGGTCATTTGAAATTACCCAATCAGAGTAAGAAAAAGAAATAAGAATTATGGAGTGAAGAAAACCTGCAAGATTTTGGGATACTATCAAGCAAACCAATATATGCATTATGAAAGTTTCAGAAGGATCAAAGAAAGAGAAAGGTGCAGAAAATTTATTTAAAGAAATAATGACAGAAGCTTGCCAAATCTGGAGAGAGAGCATCCAGTTCCGTGAAGCCCAAAGAACTCCAACTAGATTAAATATAAAGAGATGTTTACCAAGGCACATCATTAAAATCTCAAAAGTCAAAGAAGAAAAGACAATTTAAAGCAGCAAGAGAAAAGTGATTTATAACATACATGGGAACTTTAACTAGACTATCCATTAATTTCTTAAGAAACTTTGCAGGCTAGGAAGTATTGGGATGATATATTCAAAGTGCTGAGAGAAAAAAAAAAATGGCTAACCATGAACACCATACACAGCAAAATTATCCTTCACAAACTAAGGAAAGATACTTTCACAGAAAAACAAAAGCTGAGGGAGTTCATCATTACTAGACCTACCTTATAAGAAATACTAAAGGAATTCTTCAAATTGAAATAAAAGATGCTAACAAAATAAAAACATATGCAAGTATAAAACTCACTGTAAAGGTAAGAATATGATCAAATTTAGAATACTCTAATTCTGTAATGGTGGTAAATAAAATCACTTTTAATATAAAATCATTTTTAGTATACAAGTTAAAAGGCAAAAGTATTTAACATAACTATAACCACAATATTGTGCTGATGTATACACAATATTTAAAAAAGTAAAG
>NW_016107400.1:7788613-7806829 GCF_001604975.1 Cebus imitator | reverse complement strand
GTAGAGTATTTTTATGCAGTTGAAGAAAAATGCTATCAGTTTAAAATAGACTACTATAACTATAAGAGGTTTTATACAAGCTTTATGGTAATCACAAAGTAAAACCTGAGTAGATACATCAAAGATAAAGGGAAAGGAATAAAAGTATGCAACACCAAAAATCATAAAGGAAAATAGCAAGAGAGAAAGAAACTACAAAACTGTCAGAAAAAAAAACAAAATTGCAACAGTAAGCCCTTACTGATCAATAGTTAATTTAAATGTAAATAGATCCAATCCAAAGACAGAATGGCTGAATGGATTTTTAAAAAGTTCCAATTACATGCTGTCTACAAGAGACTCACTTTAGCTTGAGAACACACATAGGTTGAAGGTAAAGGGATAGAAAAAGATATTTCATACAAATGGTATTCAAGAGAGAACAGGGGTGATTATGCTTACATCAGACAAAGTATACTTTAAGTCAAACTTTCTTAAGAGACAAAAAAGTCATTATATAATGATGAAGGGTTCAATTCAACAAGATAATATAACAATTGTAAATACATATGCATCCAACATCAAAATATCTAAATACATAGAGAAAATATTAACAGAAATAGAGAGTAATACAATAATAGTAGGGAACTTCAATATCCCACTTTTCCTAATGAGCAGATCATCCAGACAAAAAATTATTAAGGAACCAGCATACTTTAACAACACTATAAAACAAACATCTAACAGATATATATAGAACATTGCATACAATCACAACAGAATAAACATTATTTTCATGTGCATAAAGAACACTCTTCAGGATAGATCACATGTAGGCCAAAAATCAAATCTTAAATTTAAGAAGATTGAAATTATATCAGTTATCTTCCCATCAATAACAGTATGAAACTAGAAGTCAATAACAAGAGGAAAAATGCAAAACTTACAAGTAAATGGAAATTAAACCACAAACTCCTGAACAACCAGTAGGTCAAAGAAGAAATCAAAAGGGAAATCAAAAAATATATTTGGACAAAGGCAGATGGAAAAACAACATACCAAAACTTATGGAATACAGCAAAAGCAGTTTTGTTTTTTGTTGTTGTTTGTTTGCTTGCTTGCTTTTTGTGACAGAGTCTTGCTCTGTCACCCAGGCTGGAGTGCAGTGGCACAATCTTGGCTCACTGCAACATCCACCTCCCAGGTTCAAGCAATTTTCCTGTCTGGACTCCCGAGTAGCTGGGATTACAGGTATGCAACACCAGGCCCAGCTAATCTTTGTAATTTTAGTAGAGACAGGTTTTCAACATGTTGGCCAGGCTTAACTCCTGACCTCAAGTGATCCACTCACCTTGGCCTCCCAAAGTGCTGGGATTACAGGCATAAGCCACCACTCCTGGCTGGCAAAAGCCATCCTAAGTGGTAAGTTTGTACCAAAAAACAAAAAAAATGCCTATGTTAAAAAACAATATACCTCAAGTTAACAACCTAACTTCGTATTTCAAGGACCTAGCAAAAGAAGAGCAAACTAAGCTCAAAGTTGGCAGATGGAAAGGAATAAATATTAAGAATAAATAAATGAAATACAGACTAGAAAAGCAATAGAAAAGATTAATGAAACTATGAGTTTGTGTTTTGGAAATAAAAACAAAATTTACAAATGTTTGGCTAGACTAAGAAAGAGAAGACAAACAAAATTATAAATGAAAGAGGAGACATTACAAGTGATACCACAGAAATGCAAAGGATCATAAGGAATATAAGAAGCAATTATATACCAACAAATTGGATAACCTGGAAGAAATGGGTAAACTTCTAGAAGTATAACTTAACAGGACTGAATCTTGAATTGAAAATCTGAACATATCAGTAATAAGTAAGGAGATTAAAGCAGTAATCAAAAATCTCCCACCAAAGAAAAGCCCAGGATCTTATAGTTCCACTGATAAATTCTACCAAATATTTAAATAATAATTAGGCCTGACACCGTGACTCCTGCCTGTAATCCCAGCTCTTGGGAGGCTGAGGCAGGAGGACCACTTGAGGTCAGGAGTTCAAGACCAGCCTGGCCAACATGGTGAAACCCTGTCTCTACTAAAAACACAAAAATTAGCCAGGCATGGTAATTAGCCAGGCACCTATGATTCAAGTTACTGGGGAGGCTGAGGCAGGAGGACCACTTGAGGTCAGGAGTTCAAGACCAGCCCGGCCAACATGGTGAAACCCTGTCTCTACTAAAAACACAAAAATTAGCCAGGCATGGTAATTAGCCAGGCACCTATAATTCAAGTTACTGGGGAGGTTGAGGCAGGAGAATCACTTGAACCAGGAGGTGGGGGTTGCAGTGAGCCAGTGCCACTGTGCTTCAGTTTGGGAGACAGACCAAGACCCTGTAGGAAGGAAGGAAGGAAGGAAGGAAGGAAGGAAGGAAGGAAGGAAGGAAGGGAGGGAGGAAGGGAGGGAGGGAGGGAAGGGAGGAAAGGAAGGAAGGGGGAAAGCAGGAAAGAAGGGTGGAAGAGAGGGGGAAAGGGGTAAGGGGAGAAGGGAGGGGGAAAGGGGAGGAGGGAGGGAGGGAGGGAGGGAGGAAGGGAGGATTAATGCTGATCTTCCTCAAACTCCTCCAAAAGCTAGAAGATGATAAAACACTTCCAAACTCATTTTATGAGACCAGTGTTACCCTGATACCAAAACCAGAGCAGGACACTGCAAGAAGACTAAAGACCAATATCCCTGATGAACATAGATATAAAACTTTTCAACAAAATACCAGCAAATTTATTTCAACAGCACATCAAAAAGATCTTACACCTTGATCAAGTGGGATTTATTTCTAAGATGCAAGGATGATGCAACATATGCAAATTAATAAATCCAATAAGCCACATGAACAGAATGAAGGATAATAGTCATATGGTCATGGATTGGATGAATTAATATTGTTAAAATATCTACACTGCCACTTTGGTCTACAGTTTCAATGTAATCTCTATGAAAATTCCAATGGCATTTTTCACTTGAAATAGAAAAAAAAAAATCTTAAAATTTATATGGAACCACAAAAGACCCCAAATAGCCAAAGCAATTCTTGAGGAAGAAGAACAAATCTTATTCTCAGTGAAAAGAAAATGTTATCACTTAAATATGTTGAATAAGTGAAATAATACAGTATGTAACCTTTTTGGGGGGTTGGGGCGTGTTTGGTTTGTTTGTTTGTTGAGATAGGGTCTCATTCTGTCTCCCAGGCTGGAGTGCAGTGGCGCAATCATGGCTCACTGCAACCTCCGCATCCTGGTTCCAGTGATTCTCCCACCTCAGCCTCCCAAGTAGCTGGGACTACAGGCACCTGCCACCACACCCAGCTAATTTTTGCATTTTTTGATAGAGACAGGTTTCACCATGTTGGCCAAGCTGGCCTCAAACTCCTGACCTCAAGTGATCCACCCACCTTGGTCTCCCAAAATGCTGGGATTATAGGCATTAGCCACCACATCTGGCCTCTCACAATGTATACATGCATCAAAACATCACATTGTATACCTTAAGAATATACAATTTATATTTGTTAATTATAGCTCAATATAGTGGTGGCAGAAAAGGAGAGAGATCCAAGATGGCTGATCACTAGCAGCTCGGGATTGTAGCTCCCACTGAAAGAGCAGAGAACGAGAGGACGCCACACTTTCAGATCAATTTTTGTTGCTCATGCACCAGGAGATTCCCAGCGGAGGAGCCCCATGTGTCGCCAGCGCGACTCTTGAGGCCGGTGAGGCGGTTTTGCCGCCGCCTTAGAGCGGTGGTTCTTGGTGCAGATTCAGAAAAGCACCATCAATCTTAAAGCCGCTGTTTTGGCTG
Source organism: Cebus imitator (assembly GCF_001604975.1). Lineage (NCBI taxonomy): Eukaryota > Metazoa > Chordata > Mammalia > Primates > Cebidae > Cebus > Cebus imitator. Next base: position 7,802,998 of record NW_016107400.1, on the reverse strand, counting down.
GCACAGTGAGTTGCTCAGATTCTAGAGCAGGGAATCAACAAGTTGGACGTCCATTCAGAAACCCAACTATAAAGACGGTAATTATAAAGACCACAGATGGATAAATCTATAAAGAAGGGAAGAAAACAGCCTAAAAAGGCTGAGAATACCCAAACTCAGATCGCCTCTTCCTCTACAGGGGATCACAGTTCCTCATCAGCAACAGAACAAGACCTGATGGAGAAAGACTGTGTTCCATTAGCAGAAGCAGACTTTAAAAAGTGGATGATAAGAAACTTCTGGGAATTAAAAGAACTTGTTCTAACCCAATGCAAAGAAACTAAGAACTTTGAAAAAAGGTTTGACGAAATGTTAAAAATAACACACAGTTTAGAGAGAAATATAAGTGAATTAATGGAGCTGAAAAATACAACACGAGAACTTCGCTAACTATGCACAAGTTTTAACAGCTGAATTGATAAAGCAGAAGAAAAGATATTAGAGGTCGAAGACCAACTTCATGAAATAAAACAAAAAGACAAGATTAGAGAAAAAAGAATAAAAAAGAACGAGGAAAGTCTCCAAGAAATATGGGACTATGTGAAAAGAAATCTACGTTTGATAGGTGTACCTGAATGTGACGAATAGAATCAATCCAAGCTGGAAAATACGCTTCAGGATATTATTCAGGAAAACTTTCCCAACCTAGCAAGGCAGGACAATATTCAACTCCAGGTAATACAGAGAACACCACAAAGATATTCCTCAAGAAGACCAACCTCAAGGCACATAATCGCCAGATTCACCAGGGTTGAAATGAAAGAGAAAACACTGAGGGCAGCCAGAGAGAAAGGTCAGGTTACCCATAAAGGGAAGCCCCTCAGACTCACAGCAGATCTCTCAGCAGAAACCCTACAAGACAGAAGAGAGTGGGGGCCAATATTCAACATCCTTAAAGAAAAGAACTTTCAACCCAGAATTTTACATCCAGCCAAACTAAGCTTCATAAGCGAAGGAAAAATAAAATCTTTTGTGAACAAGCAAGCACTCAGAGATTTCATCACCACCAGGCCTGCTTTACAAGAGCTTCTGAAAGAACCACTACAAATAGAAAGGAACAACCAGTATCAGCCTTTCTAAAAAATGCCAAAAAATAAAGAACATCAACATAATTAAGAAATTGCATCAATTAATGGGCAAAACAGTCAGCCAACATTAAATGACAGCATCAAACTCATATATATTGTTATTAATTCTAAATTTAAATCGACTAAATCCCCCAATCCAAAGACACAGACAGGCAAAAAAAAGCCAAGACCCATTGGTATGCTACATCCAGATCCATCTTACATGCAAGGATACACAAAGACTCAAAGGGATGGAGAAAAATTTACCAACCAAATGGAGAGCAAAAATAAATAAATAGAAAGCAGGAGTTGCAATTTTTGCTGATAAAATAGACTTCAAAGCAACAAAGATCAAAAGAAGCAAAGAAGGATATTACATAAAGATAAAAGGATCAATGTTAACAAAGAGAGCTACAGATCCTAAATATATATGCACCCAATACAGAAATACCCAGATATATCAGACTTATAAAGAGACTTGGACTCCCACACAATAATAGTGGGAGACTTACAGATCAATGAGACAGAAAGTTAACATCGATATTCAGGACTTGAACTCAGATCCGGAACAAGGAGACTTAATTAACATTCATAGAACTCTCCACTTTAAATACACAAAATATACACTCTTGTCAGTACTACATCACACGTATTTACAGGTTTAAATGAAATATTGGTTGGCTGCTTATTATTTTCTTCCCTCATTTTTTTTTATGTCTCTATTATTAAACATAATTACAGGCATACCCATTTTTAGACTGCATTTAGCTCGGGAAATAAAGCAACACCCCTGTTCTCGCTCCCTCTTCCTCTTTCTCTTTCTTCCTTTCCTTTATTCTTTTTTTTATTATTCTTTTTCTCTCTTTCTCTCTTTCTTCCTCTAAAAAATATATATATATATATAGTGGTGGCAGAGGGAGAAGAGGAAAAAAAATTTGTCACTTAAAAATGTTAAATAAATCAAATGATATAGTATGTATATCATACTTTTTGAATGGGCTTTTTTCACTCAACATAATTCCCTAGATTTATCCAAGTTGTGGTGTACACCAATAGTCTGTTCCTTTTTATGGCTGATGTGAATTCCATGATTTGGAATACAAAGCAAATCACAGTTTGCTTAACCATTCACCTACTGAAGGACATCTGGGCTGTTTTTAATCTAGCAATTCAAGATCTGGTAATTTATCCTTCAAATACAGTGACACAAAGGCAACGAAGTGTTTACAATACTAAAGAAAAAAAGAAACACAAAGTTCATCAATGGGGACCTGGTTAAACAATGTGCATTAATTCACACAATGTATATTCATGTAAATATAGAGCGATTTCATACATATACACATTATATATAAGTAATTTCATATATGTATTATATATATCTGAGTTACAGAAGAGTAAATGCAGTATGACTGGAAGCAAGAAAAGCAGAGAGAACAATGTTTTCATGTTTCAGTTAATACAATTCTGCAAATTATATATTCCGTCCAATATTTCTCTCTCAAATATTTCATCTTATTGCATTGGCTAGGCCCTCACTAAAATTGTAACTATTGGTAGTCAAAGCAAACATCCATGTGATGCTTCTTATTTGAATGACAATGTTTCTAAAAACTTCAGCATTAAGTGTAACATTTGCTATGTATTTATGGTAGACCCCTTTACAGCTATCTCTAGTGTGTCTGATAATGAAAGGATGTTGCATTTTAGCAAATGTCTTCCCAGTATCCATTGAACGATTTTCTCCTTTGATCTGTAAATACAGTGAGTTACACTGATAGTTACATTGATTCCCAAACTTGAATTTCTTAGATAAATCTACTTGATCAAGATATATTATTCTTTTATAATGTACCATTAGATTCAATTTTTTGCCTCTCTATTCAAAAGTGCCTGTAATTTTATTTTGTCTTGATATTGGGAATAAATTTGCCTTATAAAATAAGATTGGTTGTTCTCCATATTTTTCAATGCTCTGGCACGTAAAATAGAGTGGGCTCTTCCTTGGAATTTGGTAGAACTTGCCTATATAACTTCAAAGGGCTTGTGTCCTGGATGACAGAGAGGGAGAGGCAGATTGGTAGATGGACCTTTAACTGCCATTTCTATTTTTTTTATGAGTGTTTTCTATTGGTTTTCTTGGACCAATTTTGGTAATTTATATTTTCCTTGACATTTTTGTCCATTTCATCTAAGGATTTCAAATGGATTGGTATAAAGTTATATAGTTGAATCACAACATCCATACATTTATTATACGTGGATTCAACTTACATGCCCTATTAAATTTTTTATATATGTTTAAAGAAGAGAAAAAAGGAGGGAGGGAAGCCAAACAATGTAAACCATGTGGGCAATTCCTCCTTTTATTCCAATTAAAGAGGCTATGCCTCACATGAGCAAGATGTGAATCTGCTACCCATGCTGTCAGTTTCTGTCAAGCATCTCATCACTCCAAAGGTGATCATATGGTTTAGAAGCAAACTACACAATCATATAAGTTGCAAGTAAACTATACAATCATATAAGTTGGCCACATTTAAAAACAATGATGAGGTTCAAAGATAAATTTTTAAAAAACATTAGTTTTTGCAAGAATATATCCACCTTCGATATAAGTATGACTTATAAAGGAATTTCAATGGCAATTTTTTATCATGAGCAGTTATTGTTTTACCCTCTGACTTTAGCAAAAGTGCTGTACAAATTAACCTCCTAATTCAAAAAAAATCTCTTCGGTATCTCTACTCTATCTCCTTCATCATTCCTAATACCATTGGGATCCTCTCTCTTTGCCTTGATTAGGCTGGCAGAAACCATGCGTGTTTTATGATTCTTTAAAAAATATCCAGTTTTGGGTTTTATTGATCATCTTTACTCTGTTTTTCTGTTTCATTTATTTCTGCTTTTATTTTTATTAACTTGATCCATCTATTTTATTTGGGTTTCTTTTGTTTTTCTCTTCTTGCCCTTTGCTGCTGGAGTGTAGTTTGGGGTTTCAAATGGAAATTTAGCAGTACTTTTTTAGAGAAGCACATACTTTCTGACCCAGCAAATTCACATCTCAGAATCTGTCCTGGAGAAGGATTCACACATTTGTCCAAGAATGCTATATTAAAATCTTCTTTTCACTCTATTGTTTATAACCCCCCAAAAAGCTAAAAGTACATCAATATGAATATAAATTATGCTATACTGAAACTATGGAACAGTATATAGCAGATAAGAAAGAGTAAAGCTTCCTGAATGACCTACAAATGCTGTTTCATTTCTTTTTTTCTCCATATAGTTATCCAGTTGTCCTTAAACCACTTACAAATAACCTGTCTTTTCTCCCACTTGGATATGCTCAATCTTTGTAATATACTAAATTCTCATCTATTCTTGGATATATTTCTATACTTCATTCCATGCCATTGATCTATCAGTCTATTCCTGCGTCAGTAGTCTGCTGTTATAAATTTCATTATTTTATAATGCATTATACCACATGGTGGAGCAGGTTATTTCTCATTACTCTTCTTTTTAAAGAATGTTCCCGGTAATTGCGACAAGTTCCAAGAAAAAAGTACTATTGAAATTTGATTGAAGTTGCATTGAATTTATAGATTTATTTAGTGAGAATTGACATCTTTACAATTTTGTCTTCTTATCCAAGTGCAAGGTTTGACACGCCATTGATTCAAATCTTCTTTTATGTCCCTCAATAGAGGTTTATAGTTTTATTCATGTAGATCCTCCACACTGCTTGTTAAGCTTGTCCCCAGATATTTTATGAGTTGTATCTCACAAGCATACAGATTTCAGTATGTCTAAAACTAAACTTTTAATCTATCTCTTCAAATCTGTTCCTTTGTCAGACAGCACTTCCTCAGCCCCCATTTCAAGTAAGGTATCTGTGGTCACCCTAGTGTAATTGTCAGGAATCTGAATCATTCCTGAGTTCCCTCTCAAACTTACATCCAATTCATGACCAAGACCAAACCTCTCCAAAACATATCTCAAACACATTGGCTTCTCTTCCTTTCTACTACCACCCTCCTTGTCTAAGCCACACTGCTATCTGAATTTATTGCAACAAATTTCATTGGTCTATGTCTTCTTTTTTCTTCTTCCAATTCACCCTTTATACAACAGGATCTTTTTAAAACATGTAAATTGATTATATCACCTCCAGACTTAAAATCTTCCCGTAGCTTTTTATTGCATTTATGTGAAATTCAACATCTTCAGTAAGACCGGCAAGGCCCTAAACTATCTATCCCCTGTCTGTCTTTGGCCTTATACCCCACCACTGTCCTTCTTGTTCATGATACCGAAGCCCCATGGGAATTAGTTCTTCAAATTTCTGGCTATGGTTTATTAGATTATTGTTTCTGATTCTTCATTTCCTCCATATTATAGAATTACACATCTTTATCTCATTAGTGCTGGACTTGGACATGTGATTTGCTCTTACCAATGGAACGTAAACAAACTATGTAAAGAGAGGCTTTAAATGCGCTTGCACGGTTTGGTTTAGCTGCCTGCACTTCTGCCATCTGGGAGAAGAGCATGCCAATTTTTTGCTGGTCTAGACTGAAAGACACATGGAACAGAACTAAACCCAACCAACAGCCTAAAGCAGCCCTGCCCCCAAGCAACTTATACGACCTTGAGCAGAACAATAGATGTTTATTTCTTTAAACTTCTAAGATTTAAAACAATTAAGGGATTGTTTGTTACACAGCATTCATCAAAGCATAGCTCACTGATGCACTAAACTCTTCCCTCCATCAGGGACTTTGTTTAATGTATGCCCACTCCTTTAGACTATAAGTTTCATGAGAGTAAAACTTCTTTCTGTTCTGTGTACTTCTATATAGCTGTGGTCTAGCAAAATACTTGCTACATGGTAGTGGCTAAAATAAATATTCATGAAATAAATTATTATTGGAGCCAGGTGCAGTGGCTCATGGCTATAATCTCAGCACTTTGGGAGGCCAAGGTGGACAGATTGCTTGTCAGGAGTTTGCAGCCAGCCTGGGCAATATGGTAAAACCTCAACTCTACTAAAAATACAAAAATTAGCTGGGCATGGTGGCATGTGTTTGTAGTCCCAGCTACTCAGGAGGCTGAGGCATGAGAATCACTTAAATCCAGGAAGTGGAGGTTCCAATGAACAGAGATCATGCCACTGCACTCCAGCCTGGGTGAAGGAGCAAGACTCTGTCTCAAAAAAAAAAAAAAAAACAATTATTATTGCTATTGTAAATGCTGTCTTTAATTTCATTAAACTTCTTAGGTAATACTGTTGTAGGTATAATTAGATATGTAATCTATAATATCTAATTATATGTATAATACATATCTGAATATATCTCATTATATATGATAATATATAGTTAACAATTAGTTGTTTTTAATCTATTCTGTTATCCATTATTTAACTAAACTCTCTTATTGTTCCTAATAATTTTCTGGTTGATTCTCTTATGTGTCTATAACTAAAGTCATACTATCTACGATGGTAATTTGTTAAATTATTGACCCAATAAACCACACCTCCTGGTATTCACACCCTTGTGTAGTCTCTTGCCCTTGGTTATAGGCTGGGTCTGTGGCTTGTTTTTAATTAATAGAAAGGAATGGAAGTGATGTAGTGCCTAATCTTAAGAAGCCCAGCAGTTTATACTTTTGTGCTATTGGGAACCCTAATCCACCTTGCAAAAAGTCTGATTCCTTTGCTGGAGAGATGACATGCAAAGGCCATAAAGAGAGAAAGATGGAAAAACCCACCCAAATGGGCAGAATCATGAGCAAATAAAATGGTTGTTATCTTAAGCCACTGAGTATTGGGATAGTTTGTTACGCATCAATAGATAGTTGAAACATCTATAAAAAACAATTTTGGGTCCTCAATTAAGATTGTTATGCTACTTTATACTCTTTTCTAAGTGTGTTGACTAGTTATTTGATCCCATTTTGTGACCCATCCAAAAAATGTAATAAATCTTAGTATTTTCTTAGAAAAATAAAATTGGGAGAAAAGGCATCAAACTATTGACTTGATATTTTAAGAGCATGCAATTATGGGGAGGGCTTTCACTTTTTATTATGTTTCTCTGTAAAGTTTAAATTTTATATTACAATATGCATTACTTGTATAATAAAAAATATCTTAATAATTGTTATTGCAGGCCTCATTTAATTTCTCACTTTAGTGGGAAATGTTTCAAAATTTTACCCTTAAGCAAAGCACTGGCTTTTTTTTTTTTTTGCTATGAATATAAATGTGTGTGAATTTTATACTTTTACATGAAGTATATAAATGTATATATATTATATATTTTTATATTTTTGTCATGTTAGGTACGTGTCCACCTGTTATCATGTAACTAAATGTTTAAAATCAGCATTGGAGTTTAAAATGCATTAAATATCTGTTTAGGCATTTATTTAAATGATATAGTTTTTTTTCTTTTTTGGCCTACTAATATGATAATTTACATTACAAAATATTAAATCATACTAGCATTACCAATTGTCTTTTTTTTTCTCTTCCTTTGAGATGGAGTCTCATTCTGTCACCCAGGCTGGAGTGCAGTGGTACAATCTCAGCTCATTTCAACCTCCATCTCCCAGGTTCAGGCGATTCTCTTACCTCAGCCTCTGAGTAGCTGAGATTATAGGCTCATGCCACCATGCCTGGCTAATTTTTGTATCTTTAGTAAAGACAGGGTTTCACCATATTGGCCAGGCTGGTCCCAAACTCCCGATTTCAGGTGATCCACCCACCTCGGCCTCCCAAAGTGCTGGGATTACAGGAGTGAGCCACCACACCCGGTCTGATTGTCTTGATAGAAGAACAATGCTCTGAATACGGAATGGCTCTGCCACAGGAGAATTTCCTTAGGAAGAATTGAGGCTTCAGAGAGAAAGAGACCAGTGTCCCCAAGTCACTCCCACAAGCTAAGCACTGTCTACATTCCTTAAGGGAAAACTCAGCTACATGGCAGGTTCCCCACACCAAATTCCCTGTCACCGTAATCCACATTCACTGCCTGAGCCATATTGATTTTCAATTATACTGAAAGAACCACACTTCAATCCAGACAACCAAATAGTTGAGGCAAACAGCATGAAACAGAAGGTAGGAGGCTGAACAAACAGAGGAGCTAACACCAAATAAAGTACAGTTAATGTAAAAATCAGAAGAGACTTCTCAAAGAAGTATGGTTAATATACTAAGAGAAATTTGAGTAGATATCACATTCTTAAATCGAAATGAGGCTGCCAACAGTACAAAGGAACTGAGTCCTTGTAAAGTTAAAGAAATAGTTGCCAAAATTAAAAGCCCTACAACAATAACAAAGCTGAAGAGCAGGATAAACACATAGGAAGACCAATTTCATGAGCTTCAAAATGGATGTCATTTATTGTCCAGATTGCAGTGCTAAAGTAAAAGAATTGTTCTACCCTTTAGGCGCTCCCTCTCTTTCTGATGCAGTTCTGGAGAATTTGGAGGCAGCTGGATGTATAAGGCAAAAGGAGGTGAAGCCTTGCCAGGTGCGGTGGCTCATGTCTATAATCCCAGCACTTTGAGAGGTCGAGGCAGTTGGATCACCTGAGATCAGGAGTTCAAGCCCAGCCTGGCCAACATGGTGAAACCCCATCTCTACTAAAAACACAAAAATTAGTCAGGAGGAGTGGTGGGTGCCTGTAATCTTAGCTACTCAGGAGGCTGAGGCATGTGAATCACTTGAACCCAGAGGAAAAGGTTGCAGTGAGCTGAGATCGTGCCATTGCATTCCAGCATGGGCAACAGAGCCAGATCCTATTTCCAAAAAAAAAAAAACAAACAAACAAAAACAAACAAGCAAACAAAAAACAAAAAATAGAGGAGGAGAAGCCCAAACCAGGAAAGGGAGAAAGAGATACCTAAGCCCTTCTTTCCCACCATGGGCTGCCAGCCCAAAGTATGCCCCAGCACAGGAAGAGAGAGGCTTTCATTCCCTTTCAAACATCTTTAAATGGAATTTAAAGCCTTACACATATTTGCTGAAATGAGACTTTTCTATGTATGGCTTGAGGTGCCTGGAGAACCGAGTGACTAATAACAGCGAGAAAGGCATTGGGGCTTCCCGGGAATTTCTCTCAGGGCTGCATAACAGGTTTGAACACACAGTGGGAAACAAAAATAAAATTGCTGAATGATTATCCCTACAGTCCTGATGGTTCCAGCTAATGGCTCCATTTGGTTTTCAAACTACATAGGATAATAAAATCAGAAACTCCAGGGGAGCTTGTTAAAAATAGATCCCGAGGCAACAAGTCCCAGAAAGTCACACTCAGGAGGTCTGCAGAGGATCCCAGCAATCAGCATTTTAAACAAGACTCCCAGATGATACCATTTAGGTCAACCCACTCACCACACCTTCAACCCTTCAATAATTCTCTTCAAACCCACAGCCCAACCTCTAATCATTTTTCTGTGACTCAAGGCAAGCTTTTTATGTCTCCTGAAAATCTCCACCTCCATCTCAACAGCCTGAATTTTTTTTTTTTTTTTTCAAAACTCTCCTGGATTTCTTCCAAGCTTCTGTGCTCCCATTTCCTTCCCTTACTTGGGGTACCTGCAATCTCCTTCCAATTTTAGCAATCCGGTTAAAAGTGTGGACTTTGGAGTGAAATAAACTGGGGTTCATGTCCCAGCTTTGCCACTTACCAGCTGTGTAACCTTAACTCTAAGCCTCACTTTTCTAATCTGTGAAATGGGGGTAGTATGTATGGAATTATATGATGTCTGGAATTTTCTTCTTAACAATCCAGGTGAGAGAAGTAGACACAGGTGTGAATGAATCAAAACTGGCCATAGGTTGATAATTAGTAATGTATTAGTCTGTTTTCACACTGCTATAAAGAAATTCCCTAAGACTGGGTAATTGAAGGAAAGAGGTTTAATTGACTCACAGTTCCTCATGGCTGGTGAAGCCTCAGGAAACTTACAGTCATGGCAGAAGCGGAAAGGGAAGCAGGCACCTTCTTCACAAGGCAGCAGGACAGAGAGAGAGTGCACAGGAAAAACTACCATTTATAAAACCTTCAGATCTAGTGAGAATTCACCCACTGTGGTAAGAACAGCAGGAGAGAAACTGACCCCATAATCCAATCACTTTCCTCCCTTGACACATGGGAATTACAATTCGAGATGAGATCTGGGTGGGGACACAGAGCCAAACCATATTAGTGAAGTTAGATGATTGCTATCTAGAGATGTATTATATAACTGTCTCTATTTTATATGTTTGAAGTTTCCATAGTATAAAACTTGGGAAAGTTAACTTAAATATACAAATGCCCCATCATAAAAATGTATAACCAAATTTATATTTATAAATTTGATTATACATTTTTATGATGGGGCATTTGTATGTTTAATAGGGCAATCTTAATAATTAAAGAACTATAAGTGACCAGATGTTTTTAAATGTTTGGCTTTACTACTAATTCTTCAATGTTAGTTTTACAAAGATGATACCTCTTGCCAGGAGCAGTAGCTCACGCCTGTAACCACAGCACTTTGGGAGGCCGAAGCAGGCAGATCACTTGAGGTCAGAAGTTCAAGACAGCCTGGCCAACATGGTGAAACTCCGTCTCTACTAAAAATACAAAAATTAGCTGGGTGTGATGGTGCACACCTGTAATCCCAGCTACTCAGGAGGCTGATGCAAGAGAATTGCTGAACCCAGGAGGTAGGGGTTGCAGTAAGCTGAGACTGCACAACCACATTCCAGCCTGGGCAACAGAGCGAGACTCCATCTCAAATATATATATATATGCCTCTTAAGTGATGACCAAATGGAAATAAATAAAATAATGTATATTAAGTACTTATCAAAGTATCTGCCACATAATTCTCCCTAAAAGTTAGATGTTTTCATTTTTTCTTTGTATCAAGGCAATGTGTGTGCATTACCTCTCCCTGACTACACTACATCCTGAACTCCTAAGGGGAGAAACTGTGTTTCAGTCTCTGTCACATCCATAACACTTAGTGCCTGCACTCGGCCCAAACTAGGTACTCAGTAAATATTTGTGGAATGAGTCTTATTTATTCAACAAACATTTGCACGACACACACTGTGTGATTGACACTATTCCAAGCACTTTACAAATGTAATTCCATTTAATCACAGGCTATTCCAATGAGGCCCTCTGCCTTCAAGGTAAGACAGAAACAGCAAGATAAGCAACATGTCCAGGATGATACAATATTGGCAGAGCTGAGATCTGAACTATGTATGTGCTTGACATGGACCAGAATCCACCTGCTTGATAATTACATTAGGCTATTTCTCACCCAGCTATGAATGCCACCTTCACCCCAACCCTTAACTCCTCTTATGGGAGCTACAGATGGCCCACAAATGAATGAGGTAACAAAATCAGCAAAGGGGTGGAGATTTGAAAGCAGATCACATCAACTGGTGTACTGGCACTGGCTCACATGAGTTATGAGAGCCACTGTGTAAACGTGCAGTGACATCACATTGGTAGCTTCAAATCAACCACAGTAGGAGTATTTATACCAGAGCAATCAGTGAACACTACAAATAAAATGTTTCTTAATTTTTTTGGCAAGCTGATTAGCCAGGACTTCCCAGCACACCATTGGCTCTATCTCCAATGACCAGGTAATCTTTTTTTTTTTTTTTTTGAGACAGAGTCTCAGTCTGTCAGCAGGCTAGAGTGTAGTGGCACAATCTCAGCTCACTGTAACCTCCATCTCCTGGGTTCAAGTGATTCTCCTGCCTCTCGAGTAGCTGGGATTATAGGCAAATGCCACCACAGCCTTTTGTATTTTTAGTAGAGATGGGGTTTCCCAGTCTCAAACTCCTGGGCTCAAGCAATCTGCTCACCGAGGCATCCCAAAGTGCTGCAATTACAGGTGTGAGCCATCATGACCAGCCATGATCAGGTAGTCTTGAACATCAAAATTTGTGAGTCATCTTTGTTGATAGACAGGTTCGTGGTACATGGGTAGAACAAGCTTGCTTTTAGGCTAGGGAGAGAGAGATGAATGAATGCATGCATGCATGAATGCATGAATGAATTCTCCTGAAGGGATTCCTAATGCGAACTCCTAAAAGAGAGGCATTATAAGCAATTTTGGTAATTGCACCTTTTCAGGTGGCAAATGAGAGCGGCATCCCCTACAGACTGAAGTTATCTAAGTACTCAAGCACAATTATTCAATCATAGACATCTTTTCATGAAGCACAGTAAATAGACATTTTCAGGCAACAAGCCAATTTTGCAATATCCTTCCTCCTTCAGCAAGGAGAGTGGTAAAGTTCATGATGGAAGTTTCTCCGCTGAAAGAAACACACATGGATTGGACTCTACCAGCGAGTGCAGATTTACCAGCTGTTCCAAGATCAAATACAGAAACAGGAAGCTAGCACATCTCAGACCTCAGCTGTCTCTCCATCAAAACTGTTGCAGTCAATCAAGGAAGGCATTAGTAATTGTTAACATCTGACCAGAAAGTGTTTTGGTGTACAGTTAACTTGGACCAATGCTGGATTACAAGTTAGCTGTGAGAGCTAACAACATATTCTCTGCCTCTTTACCCGACATGTAACAATGTAATCAATCCAAAGCAATGAAGAAACACAGTCTGGATGGGCACAATAGCTCACGCCTGTAATCCCAGCACTTTGAGAGGCTAAGGAGGGAGGATCACAAGGTCAGGAGTCAAGACCAGCCTGGCCAGCATGGTGAAACCCCTGTCTCTACTAAAAATAGAAAAATTAGCCATGCATGGTGGCAGGTGCCTATAATCACAGCTTCACAGGAGGCTGAGACAGGAGAATCATTTGAACCTGGAAGGCGGAGGTTACACTGAGCAAAGATCACACCACTGCACTCCAGCCTGGGCAACAGAATGAGACTCCGTCTCAAAAAAAAAAAAAAAAAAACAGTCTGAACAAGTCCCAGTAAAATGTGGCACATACACACCATGGAATACTATGCGGCCATAAAAAAAGATGCGTTCATGTCCTTTGCAGAGACATGGATGAATCTGGAAATCATCATTCTCAGCAAGCTGACACAAGAACAGAAAACCAAACACAGCATGTTCTCATTCATTGGTGGGTACTGAACAATGAGAACACATGGGCACAGGGAGGGAACATTACACACTGGGGTCTGTTAGGGGGTGGGGGCCTAGAGGTGGGACGGCGAGGGGTGGGAAGGTTGGGAAGGGATAACATTGGGAGAAATGCCTGATGTAGGTGACAGGGGGATGGAGGCAGCAAACCACCATGGCATGTGTATACCTATGCAACAGTCCTACAAGATCTGCACATGTACCCCAGAAATTAAAGTACAATAAAAAAAGATAAATTTGTGCAATTATGTAGCTATTTAACCACAAATATAATTCAAATATATTTCTATCTTTAGCTTGTGTAGGCACTGGCAAGCCCTCTTCTAGAATGTAGTACCAACTTAAATGACCAGCATTATAGGAGGGATTATTCATTATCTAATTGTCTTTATTTTTCAAACCCTACAGTGTAAACTTTGTGGTCAGAGGCCTTTAATTTCAATCACCATAGTATTTGCAATTTTTATTTAAATAAATAAATTTGATTTGAAAAATTTTAAAAAAGAGAGAAAGAAAAGACTGAGGGACCTACATAGATTCCTTGACTTACTTTGAACTTTCCAGGTATCACATTTGGAAAAATCAGTGTATAACCTTTTTACTGTCTGCTTTAGAAACCCTGAGAAAATGTGACTATGTCATTTAAGAATATCTATTATCAGAGCAACAAGGTAGTAAGACAGCTGCTATTGATTAATTGCAATACTCAGCACTTAATAGGTGCTCAATGAATACTTGTTGAGTGGATGCAATGGAGTTACTAGGAGAAAGGGAGGCAGTTTATAGGAAAATGCCTCTTATCCTTTTCCAGCTTACAAGTAAAAGAAAATTTGATTAGTGAGAAATGAGATGTTCTCCTCAGAAAGAAGGCTTGAAAAGGTAAAATGAGTGGGACGCTACTGGCACTGATACTATTAGTAATAAGGAAATTAGGAAGCAAAATAAGTCCTTCTCACCAATAAATGAAAGCAAGCCATTGAGGCTTCTTATGAAATGTGAAGACACTCTGCTGTAAGGACTGTGAATGTCAGAGATACTCTGAAGTGCAAAACCACAGGAGCTGAGCCCAATTTGGGGAAGAACCCCTGAAAATTTTGAAATTACACTTCTCCTGAGCCCTAG
>NW_016107400.1:7782163-7788597 GCF_001604975.1 Cebus imitator | reverse complement strand
AAATTAAATGTTGGCTATGGCTGGACATGGTGATTCACACCTGTAATCCCAACACTTTCAGAGGCAGAGGTGGGAGGATCGCTTGAGGCCAAGAGTTCAAGACCAGCCTGGGCAACATAATGAGACCCTATCTCTACAAAAAAAATTAAAAACCAGCCAGGTGTGCTGTTGTACCTGTAGTCCCAGCCCCTCAGGAGGCTGAGGTGGGAGAATTGCCTAAGCCCAGGAGTTTAAAGCTGCAGTGAGCTATGATCGTACCACTGTACTCTAACCTGGGCAACAGAATAAAACCCATCTCAAAAAAAAAAAAAAGAAAAGAAAAAAATGTTGACTATGAACAGTTGAACTTTACAAAGAAATATGCTAAACCATATTTAGATGTTCATATATCTTAAAATTTTGCTCATTTTAAAAATGCTTTTAGTGCTTCTATTAGTGGTCAGTTGATTATGATTTACTTTATTTAGTCTTTTTTCAGCATAATTAACTGGGTAGGATCTGACATGGAGACCTCAGGAGATATCTGTGGTTCCCCACCCACTCTTTTCTCTACGAGGTCCCCTTTCCCCAGGGCTGGATTTCTTCCAGCATGATCTTCCCACATGGCCCTGCCTCCAGTATAGGGTAGATGCTGTTCAATGTAGTGACCTCTCCCTGGGGAACCTGGAGTTCAGATTCTAGAGATAGATGCTATAAAATGTGGGGATTAGTTTGAATGCCAGACATGTGACTTGGGAGCTCTGGATGATCCAAGGATTGTCTTGAAAACAGTCTCCTGAAAAAGCATGAAGCATATACACTGACCAAAACCTAGAGGCAAAAATGTGTGGCCCAGGAACGAGAAGAAGAAATAGTATCTTGGGTTCCCAGTGGCTTCATAGAATCTGCTTCCAGCCTTCCCGAGTTCTAATTGCTCACTTTTTGTTTTGTTTTGTTTTAGGTACAAAATCCTAGCATTCCTTATAGTAAAACTTCTTTTCATTTCAACTGGCTTAACCCAGTTGAAAGTGGGTTCTGTCACTAGCCAACCAGAAGAGGCTGAGTTTTGGTTCCTAGGGATATCCTCACTCGTTGTCCCACAAGCTACAAATCACCAGCCTCCCTTTTCCTGATGCCTTCAGGCAGGTAGGAAACAGAGTGTTGTGTTGTCCCAGGGTCAGTAACTCCCTGTTCCCAGTCTTGAACCTGTTTTGATTTGGCCACATGACTTTGCGCACATTCTGCAACCTTCTGTGACTCAGTTCCCTCTTCTAAGGAAGTGCTTATCTCAAAACTGCCTCTCTAATTTTTTGGCTTTGTTGCTGTTGTTGTCATTGTTGTTGTTTGAAACGAAGTCTCACTCTGTTGCCCAGGCTGGAGTGTAGTGGCATGATCTTGGCTCACCGCAACCTCCATTTCCCAAGTTCAAGCAATTCTCCTGTCTCAGCCTCAAGTAGCTGGGATTACAGGCACCCGTGACCACACCTGGCTAATTTTTTCATATTTTTAGTAGAGATGGGGTTTCACCATGTTGGACAGGCTGGTCTCGAACTCCTGACTTCAAATAATTCACCCACCTCAGTAGATACTGGCTTTTTACTGTGAAAGTGGTAACTCCTTCCACCTAGAAAAGGTGAGTGTCTCATGCACACGTATGTTCATTGCGGCACTGTTGACAATAGCAAAGACCTAGAACCAACCCAAATGCCCATTGATGATAGACTGGACAAGGAAAATGTGAAATACTATGCAGACATAAAAAACGATGAGTTAATGTCCTTTGTAGGGACATGGATGAATCTGGAAACCATCATTCTCAGCAAACTGACACAAGAACAGAAAATCAAACACCACATGTTCTCACTCATAGGTAGGTGTTGAACAATGAGAACACATGGAGACAGGGAGGGGAGCATCACACACTGGGATCTGTTGGAGGGGCAGGGGAGGGATAGCAGGTGGTGGGGAGGCTGGGGAGGGATAACGTGGGGAGAAATGCCAGATATAGGTGATGGGGGGATGGAGGCAGCAAACCACATTGTCATGTATGTACCTATGCAACAATCCTGCATGATCTGCACAGGTACCCCAGAACCTAAAGTACAATTAAATAAATAAATGAATGAAAACGTGGGTGACTGACTCCTATATTAATCTGATTATTCCTTGTGACCTGGAGCTCCAAAAATAAATATACTTAAAAATACCTGGGGTATTTCATGCTTCACCCTGTGTCCATTTCAAAAGACAGAGGAAGGCTGACTGGGAACACTGGACCTGCTGACTGTCCTGCCATGAGACAGGAGAACTGAGCCAAACAACATGAAGAGACATGAGCAGGGGAGTGAAGGCTCTTTATAAGCACAATCTAATTTAATATTTACAAGTGGTCATATTCCCATTCTACAGATGAGAAAACTGAGTCCAGAGTGTCCTAGTAACTTTCTTAAGCAAGTGACAACTGGGAGGGCCAGAACCATAACCCAGGTCTGCCTGAAATAAACCCCTGAGCTTAAGGTTTACATCTAACTCTCACACTGCTTATAAGGATAAAATTTCTTTCTTCCTTGACTTTATGTAGACACTGTCTCAGAGAAGTAACATGGTGCTACCCAGAATAAGCAGATATGCTGCCCATCCTAGAACTTAAGACAGAGTCCTCCCTCTGTTGCCCAGGCTAGAGTACAATGGTGCAATCTTGGCTCACTGCAACCTCTGCCTCCCAGGTTCGAGCAATTCTGTCTCAGCCTCCTAAGTAGCTGGGACTACAACGGCATGCCACCATGCCCAGTTAATTTTTGTATTTTTAGTAGAGACAAGGTTTCACCATGTTGGCCAGGCTGGTCTCAAACTCCTGACCTCAGGTGATCCAACCACCTCGGGCTCCCAAAGTGCTGGCATTACAGGTGTGAGCCACCATGCCCAGCCCAGTAATACTTTTTGTTTTTTGTTTTTGAGACAGGGTCTCACTCTGTCACCCAGGTTGGAGTGCAGTGGGGCAATCGTGGCTCACTACAGCCTGGACCTCCCAGGTTCAAGTGATCCTCTCACCTAAGCCTCCAGAGTAGCTGGGACTATAGGCAAACACCACCACACTCAGCTATTTTTTTTTATTTTTTGTAGAGACCAGGTCTTACTATGTAGCCCAAGCTGGTCTCAAACTCCTAGGCTCAAGTGATCCTCCCACCTCAGCCTCCCAAAGTGCTGAGATTACAGCCATGAGCCACTGCACCCAGCCAGTTTTTGTACTTTTTCTCTGGCTCAGCAATTTCTCAGAAAGCAAGCCCATGGGGAAACGAATTGCTCCCTCTCATCTAAGCATAAAGTCCAGCTGGACTCCGAATGCCTGGTTCAAGTCCCACCTCCATCTCTCGCTGGGTATTAGACAAGCCCCTTCACCCCTCTATGATCAGTCTCCTTCTCTGTAATGTAAGTCAGTTCCTTCTTGTAAGAGATAGCTATATATATATATGAGAAGCACTTAGGAAAATGCCCAGCAGGTAGTGAGCACTCAAAAACTGTTAGGTATTAAGGGGAGCATCTGCTTACCTGCCTTCCCCGGCATAAGTGGCATCTTTCACTTTCAATCAGATCTGTAACTTTATTCATTTGTTCCTTTCCTTCCCTTCATAAGCTTTTTTTTTTTTTTTTTTTTGAGACACAGCCTTACTCTGTTGCCCAGGCTAGAGTGCAGTGGTACAATCTTGGCTCACTGCAACCTCCACCTCCCACGTTCAAGCAGTTCTCCTGCCTCAGTCTCCTGAGTAGCTGGGATTACAGGCGCGTGCCACAACACCCAGCTAATTTTTGTATTTTTAGTAGAGATAGGGTTTCACCATACTGGCCAGGTCTTGAACTCCTGATCTCAGGTGATCCACCTGCCTTGGCCTTCCAAAGTGCTGGGATTACAAGTGTGGGCCACCGTGCCCGGCCCAGTAGTTCATTTCTAAAAGATAAGTTAGAGCGCATCACTCTTAGGTTCAGAAAAATCCAGTGGTTTTTCCATCTCTGCTTCAGCCACACTCACCTTTATTCCAATACTTGAAATAGCCTCAGGGCCCCTGCACATACTGTTCACTCCTCTAGATGACCATATGCCTTGCTCCCTCATTTCCTGAAGTCCAGATTCAAACATAACCTCCTTAGTGAGGTCTTTCCTGAACACCCTCCTTTAAGAATTCTCTTTCAAGAGGGAGCCCTCCCCTATCTCCAGACTCGCTTCTTGCTTTGTTTCTCTCCACTGTACTTATTGCCTTCTGCTATGCTCTGTCTCTCCAATGAGAATGAAGTTCCATGAGGTCAGGGCTTTTGTTTCTGTTCATTGCTCTATTCCCAGTGCCAGGAAGAACAGTGCCAGGCCTTTGATCAATGTTAGTAAAGGAATGAATGTGGCTGCACACCAAACAGCTAAAGCAAAAGAGAAGTTGCCACAAGACGGATGACAATGGGTCCTGTGGGTTAAGATAAGAAGACTGAACCGAAGCCTAAATCCTGCGAGGAGCCCCAGAGGAGCTCAACAGAGCACTAACTGATCAGATTTGTGCTTTAGGACCATCTCTCTGGGTGAAATATGGATTTGAGACGAAGGAGGCCAGGAAGTGCAGCAAGAGCACTTCAGACATGAATGCTGTGATCCAGATGAGATGTTATGAAGGCCCTGATGAGGACGGTGGTCATGGGGTAGGGCAGAGGAACAGAGCAATGAGTCTCTAAAGCAGGGGTGTCCAATCTTTTGGCTTCCCAGGGCCACACTGGAAGAAGAAGCATTGTCTTGGGCCACATCAGCCAAGGGACCATTATTGGCAGTAGCACCAATAAAACAGGAGCCGGGCCTGGCGTGGTGGCTCATGCCTGTAATCCCAGCACATTGGGAGGCAGACAGATCACCTGAAGCTGGGAGTTCAAGACCAGCCTGGCCAACATGGTGAAACACCATCTCTACTAAAAATACAAAACTAGCTGGGCATGGTGGTGCGTGCCTGTAATTCCAGCTACGTGGGATGCTGACACAGGAGAAGAATCGCTTAAACCCAGGAGGTGGAGGTTGCAGTGAGCCAGGTTCGCGCCACTGCACTCCAGCCTGGGAAACAGAGAGAGACTCCATCTCAAAAAAAAAAAAAAAAAAAAAAACATGTGCTGGAGTAGCAGGTTCCCATTCAAACCGCACAGGTCCCAGGAAGGGTCTGAGATGAGAGAGGCAAAGTCCTAACCAATACTAGATACCAAGAGAGGGCACATAGAAATAAACCCACTGCCTAAAGTAGCACCTGCTTCAGGGTCCATCGTTCAATTATTTTCACAGTAATGCTAAAACTAGATGGGGAAGTTGTGACAGTCAGTATGTAGAGGTAATTTAAACTTAAACACAACAACTCAAATTAACAAGGAGAGAAAGCACACCAATTAAGTACACAGTTGGTCTCAATGAATTCATTTAGATAATATACAGGACTTTGGAACAGGTCCAAGGTCATGATGCTATCACATTGTTCCATGAATCTTAAATATGTAGCATTCTAACTTGAACATCTGATATCAACCAATAATATGTTCAAAAACCTTCCCAAGTCCTACTCTTCTGGAGCCAACTTTATCACCTAGTGTTGAAATAGTGTTTTTCAATGAATTCTTTATTAAACTTGTTTCTTGACATATGAGCTGTCAACAAAGTGGGCTCCTGTCTCCTAAAATATAGATCCAGCTTTTCTAAGTCCCACACCTTGACTGGGCACTGCTTTAGGACAGGTTTCCCCTTTTGATGGATATTTGTCTGCTGAAATAGATCATCAGTTCTTTCAGTCTGTGTTCTTGTCATCCCTGAAGCATTTATGCCTTGCTTAAGCCCTTCATTATAATCATCTGTCCTTAACTTGCTATTTCCTGCAAGGGCTTTGCCTCAATCATAGATGCATTAGAACAACTGCCCTTTTAGCTCTGGATCAAGTTATCTTTGGGGTGCCCTATGTAAATGAGAACACTTGAAAATGCTAATTTATAATGAGCCCAAAGTTGATAACAATATCACTATGAGTGAACCGGTGAGAAGGCCAAACGGATGGACAAGAAAGAACGTGGCCAGGAAAAAGGAGTGAGCTGATCAAATGCATGGACAGGAAAAAAGTGAAGACAGAGAAACGTGGGCAAGTCGCAATTGCCACTGGGGCTGGTTTGAGGCTGTAGAGCAAGAGAAAAAGAATAATTTTTTGTTACTGTCCTGACAGCCGTATAACAAATAACAATAAAAGACTTGGAAGTCCCCAGTGGGGAAAAGTGGATCTGATTAGAATAACTGATATGATAAAGTATGGGAAAAAATTGTGTATCTAAGAAAAGCACAGCTAATCGTGGTGGCTCGCGCCTATAATCCCAGCAGTTTAGGAAGCCAAGGCAGGTGGATCACCTGAGATCAAAAGTTTGAGACCAGCCTGGCCAACATGGTGAAACCTGTCTCTACT
>NW_016107400.1:7776239-7777258 GCF_001604975.1 Cebus imitator | reverse complement strand
AAAAAAAAAAAAGAAAAAGAAAAAAAAAAAGCAGGCCAGGTTCAGTGGCTCATGTCTTAATCTCAGCACTTTTGGAGGCTGAGGCAGGTGGATTGCCTAAGGCCAGGAGTTCAAGACCAGCCTGGCCAACATGGTGAAACCCTGCCTCTACTAAAAATAAAAATAAAATAAAAAATTAGCCGGCCATGGTAGCAGGTACCTGTAATCCCAGCTACTTGGGAGGCTGAGGCACAAGAATACTTGAACCTGGGAGGCAGAGGCTGCAGTGAGCCAAGATCATGCCACTGTACTCCAGCCTGGATGACAAAGCCAGTCTCTGTCTCAAGAAAAGAAAAGAAAATAGTACAAAATAAAAAGGAAGAAGACATTAAGACAATTAGAAATCCCGGGGAATGTAAGAGAAGGAAAGTTTTCAAGAAAAAAAATATAATCATAATACACCTACTGGCTCTTCAGTGAACAGTATTTACCAGTGACAACTATTATAAATAGTTGTATCATTGTATGGGAAGGATGGGAAACAAGGAGTACAAGACAGCTAAATCCACCACCATTGTTTCAGAATGTGAACAGACAGATAATATGTGAAACTGATACAGCAAGAAATACATGGCCAGGCATGGTGGCTCATTCCTGTAATCTGAGCTCTTTGGGAGGCTGAGGCAAGTGGATCACTTGAGCCCAGTTCCAGACCAGCCTGGGCAACATGGTGAGACCCTATTTCAAAAAAAAAAAAAAAAAAAGTTTAAATTAGCCAGTCATGCTGGCATGCGCCTGTGGTCCCAGCTACTTGGGAGGCTGAGATGGGACGATTGCTTGAACATGGGGGTTCAAAGCTGCAGTAAGCCTGTTTGTGCTACTGCACTCCAGCCTGGGTGATGGATGGAGACCCTGTTTCAAAAAAGAAAGGAAAGAAAAGGAAGGAAGGAGGGAGGGAGGGAGGGAGAAAAGGAAGGAAAGAAGGAAGGAAGGAAGGGAGGGAGGGAGGAAAGGAAGGAAGGAAGGAAGGGACGGAGGGA
>NW_016107400.1:7765261-7775466 GCF_001604975.1 Cebus imitator | reverse complement strand
GAAGGGAGGGAAGGAAGGCAGGAAGGGAGGGAGGGAAGGACGGGAAAGGGAGGGAGGGCAGAGAGAAAAAAGAAAGAGAGAAAGAAAAAGAAAGAAAGAGAAAGAAAGAAAAGGAAAGAAAGAGGTAAAGAACTTACTATTTATTCTTTTAACTGCTCAAAGAGTCTAAAATTGCTACCTCCAGAAAGCAGAAAAGGAGGGGGAACAAGACACTGTTGCTTTTCATTACAAGGTCTTTAGTGCTGTTTATATTTATTTATTTATTTATTTATTTTTAGTTAGCATGGAATTTACAAAAAAAGCTTTACTGAGCATTTGCACTGTGCTAGGTATTTTCTATGCTTTCATCTAAATCTCACAACTACAACAAAAACACTTCTCTACTGCTTATTATGTGCCAAGTACTGTTCTAAAAACTTAACATTTATTATCTCATTCCATCTTTGCAATAACTTTGTGTTAGTCTTATTTTGCCCACTGAACCAATGAGGAAACTGAAGCACAGGGAACCAGTAATTCACCCAAGGTCATGTGATCAAGAGTCATGGTGCTGGGACCTGAGCCTGGGTAACCTGGCTCCAAAGTCTGTGTTTCTAACCTCTATACTCTGCTGTGTTTTACAGTAAGGCCAGGCGCGAGGAGTCACACCTGTAACCCCAGCACTTTGGGAGTCTGAGGCAGGTGGATTGCTTCAGGCCAGGAGTTCAAGACCAGCCTGGGCAACATGGCAAAATCCCATCTCTACTAAAAATACAAGAAGAAAAATTAGCCGTGTGCAGTGGCATACACCTGCAGTCCCAGCTACCTGGGAGACTGAGGCAGGAGAATCGCTTGAGCCTGGAAAGCAGAGGTTGCTGTGAGCCAAGATCACTCCATTGCACTCCAATCTGAGTGACAGGAATAAAACCCTGTCTCAAAAAATATATATATGAATAAATATATATAATATATATATTAATAGATGTAGCTACAGTGATCAAGACTGTGATAATGGCAGACGGAAAGACACAGAGATCAATGGAACAGAATAAAAAACCTAGAAATAGTGCCACACAAGAGCAGCCAACTGATTTTTTAATACCCCTCTGCTTTTGCATCAACCAACTGATCTTTTACAAAGATGCAAAAGCAATTCAATATAAGAAGTGTAATATTTTCTCCAAATAGTGCTGAAGCAAAAAAAAAAAAAAAAAAAAAAGCAAAAAAAAAAAAAAAAAAAAATTTAAGGACCATGACCTAAATCTCACACCTTATATAAAAACTAACAGAAAATGGATCATAGACTTCAACGTAAAATATAAAACTGTAAATATTTTAGAAGATAACAAAAGGGGAAATCTTTGGGGCACATTAAGAACTCTTAAACATGACACCAGAAGTATAATTCATACAAGAATAAATTGATAAATCAGACTTCAAAATGAAAAACTTTTACTCTGTAAAAGACTTCATTAAAAGGGTAAAAAGATAAGCTATAAACTGGAAGAAATTATTTGCAAATCACATATCTAACAAAAGTCCACTTTGAAATAAAGAACTCTCAAAACTGAACGGTAAATAAATAATAATTCAATTAGAAAATGGGCACCCGGGGGCAGTGGCCTGTAATCCCAGCACTTTGGGAGGCCAAGGCTGGCAGATCACAAGGTCAAGAGATCAAGACCATCCTGACCAACATGGTGAAACCCTGTCTCTACTAAAAATACAAGCATTAGCTGGGTGTAGTGGTGCACGCCTGTAGTCCCAGCTACTAGGAAGGCTGAGACAGGAGAATTGCTTGAACCCAGGAGGCAAAGGTTATAATGAGCCAAGATCACGCCACTGGACTCCAGCCTGGCAACAAAGCAAGACTCTGTCTCAAAAATGAAAAGAAAAGAAAATGGGCAAAAGGCACATTTCACAAAAGAGGATATACAGATGGCAAACAAGCACAGGAAAAGATGTTCAACATCACTCGCCATCAGGATAATGCAAATTAAGACCACAATGGTGGCTCACGCCTGTAATCCCAGCACTTTGGGAGGCCGAGACGGGTGGATCACGAGGTCAAGAGATCGAGACCATCCTGGTCAACATGGTGAAACCCCATCTCTACTAAAAATACAAAAAATTAGCTGGGCATGGTAGCGTGTGCCTGTAATCCCAGCTACTCAGGAGGCTGAGGCAGGAGAATTGCCTGAACCCAGGAGGCGGAGGTTGCGGTGAGCCGAGGTCGCGCCATTGCACTCCAGCCTGGGTAACGTAAGTGAAACTCCGACTCAAAAAAAAAAAAGACCACAATGAGCTATCGCTACTCACCTATTAGAACAGCTGAATAAAAGAGGGTGGCAGTATCAAACGCTATCAAGGATGTGGAGAAGCTAGATTTCTTACATGTTTCTGGAGTGTAAAATGGTATTGCCACTGGAAAAATAGATTGGCATTTTCTAAAAAACAAAAACAAAAAACAAAAAAACAAAATATACACTTACTATATGACCCAGCAATGGCACTCCTGGCCATTTACCCCAAAGAAATGAAAACTTATGCCCACACAAAAACTGATCCATGATTGTTCATTGCAACTTTATTTGTAGTGGCCAAAAGCTGGAAACAACCGATATGTTTGTTTAACTCCTCTGGATGGGGAGTGGTTAAACAAACTGTGGTACACCCATATCATGTAATACTACTCAGGAATAAAAAGGAATAAACTATTGATACACACAACAACTTAGATGGATCTCAAGGGCTTTATGCTGAACAACAACAAAAAAATCTACTCTCAAAGTCACATAGTGTATGATTCTATTTATATAACATCCGCAAAAAGACAAAATTTTAGACATGAAAAATATACCAATGATTGCTGGAGGTGAGGGATGATGGAGAGAGGGGAAGTGAGTGTGACTATAAAGATGGAAGGGGCTGGGCACGGTGGCTCACACCTGTAATCCTAGCCCTTTGGGAGGCCAAGGTGGGTGGATCATCCAAGGTCAAGAGTTTGAGATCAGCCTGACCAGCATGGTGAAACCCTATTTTTACTAAAAATACAAAAATTAGCTGGGAGTGGTGGCTTGCACCTGTAGTCCCAACTACAGGAGGCTGAGGCACAAGAATCGTTTGAACCTGGGAAATGGAGGTTGCAGTGAGCTGAGATCACACCGCTGAACTCGAGCCTGGGCAACAGAGCAAGACTTAATCTTTAAAAAAAAAAAAAAAGAAAAGGAAAAGATGGCAGGGGCTCTTTTCCTAGCTCTGATGCTTACTCTGAATTCACTTATATAACATTTAACTCACACTTATTAATCACCTAATGTATGTAAGTATAATGCATATTACAAAACATACATTGGGGATGTACTTATAAAATTGTTTTGTTTGTAATGTAAGCATATTGGGGACATATTTATAATATAAGATTATTTTGTTTATCTGAAATCTCAATTTAACTGGATGTCCTGGATTTTTGTTTGTTTGGTCTTTGCTGCTACTTTGTTTTCTATTGTTCTGCTAAATTTGACAACACAACCATGGCCCTTGCCTTTATGGAATGTATAACAAACAGTTGAATGGGAAGACAAAAAGTCTTCAAGTAATCAAAATAATAAATGAAGTAAAAGAACAATGGTTCTATAATCAAGACTATGGGAAATTGTTTTAAACAAGGGTAGTCAGCGATTGTGATGTTTGACATGCTGTGACATAACATGAAGCCTGGAATCAAAATGATCAATGTAATTAGAACAGCAGGGGCCCTGGTGCAGGAAAAGGTTTGGAGTACTCCAGGAACTAGAAGATGGCAGGGCAACTGGAGCCAAATAAGAAACACTGAAGAAAGGACCCAGGAGGGTTTGGGGAGACGAGCCAGAGCCAAATCCCACAGGACACTGAAGAAGCGTCATTAGGTGTTTTGCACTCAAGAAATAATTAAGGGGGATGAACTGATCTTATCCGCACTTTTGAAAGCTCACTCTGACCATTCTGTAGAGAATGGCAAGCACTAGAATGAAAATAAGAAAGTTGTGGGGGAGATTTATGGCCGTACATAATCTAGGCAAGAGATAACTCTGTTCAGCTTTAGTGACTTTGGGTGACTTTGGGTAAGACGGTACCAAGCACATGCAGAGACACGGATGAGCTTTGGACGTAGACTTAGCAGGACCCACTCATGGATGGAAAGGAGACAAGGGAAAGGGAGGGATAAAAGATTACTCCCCCAGGAGGTTGAGGCTGCAGTGAGCCATGATTGTGTCACAGCACTCCAGTCTGGGCAACAGAGCAAGATCCTATTTAAAAAAAAAAAAAAAAAAAGTAACTCCTGGGGCTTTGGCTTAAGCAGCTGGAATAATAATAATGCTGTTTTCTAAGATGATGAAAATCATGGGACAAATGGGTTAGCAGAAGAGAGGAGTTGGGAAATCAAACTCTCCATGATGGGCATAATCTTTGAGATTTTTGAGAGACAACGAAATAAGAATGCCAAGTAAATTCTCTGGAGCCCAAAGGAGAGGTCTGATACAGAAGTTGAAAAGGGAAGGTTACCAACATAAAGATCAATGGTTCTTTTTTCTTCTTTTCTTTTATTTTTTAGTGACAGGATCTCACTCTGTTGCCCAGGCTGGAATGCAGTGGCACAATCATAGCTCACTGCAGCCTTGAACTTCTAAACTCAAATGATCCTCCTGCCTCAGCCTTCCAAGTAGCTGGGACTACAGTCATATACCACCATGCCTGGCAAATTTTTTTATTTTTTGTAGAAATGGGGTCTTGCTATGTTAACCAAGGTGGACTTGAACTCCTGGCCTCAAGTGATCGTCCCACCTCAGCCTCCCAAAATGTAGGTATGAGCCACCACATGCAACTGTAAATCAATGGTTCTTGATCCTGGCCACTCAATAAATTACCTACAGGGCTTTTTAAAGAGTACTGCTGCCCCACATGGAAGAAACTAGGGATTATTAACTTCAGTGAAACTTCCTATATTTCAATATAGAAAGTCAAATATTGCATGTTCTCATTCTAAGCAGGTACTTAAATGCTCACTCCTGAATCGCCTGAACCCAAGTGGTGGAGGTTGCAGTGAGCCAAGATCACGCCACCGCACTCCAGCCTGGGCCACGGAGCAAGACACCACCTAAAAATAAATAAATAAATAAATAAATAAATAAATAAATAAAAATATAAATATAAATAAACACCTGCTCACTCCCTACAATCCAGCTATTCCACTCTGAGTCCACAGAGAAACTTCTCTCACTTGTGTGCCAGGAGAAATAGATAAGGATATTTCCATCAGTAATAGGAAACAATAAACTATTTAAATGCCCAATGTTAGAGAATGGATACATAAAATGAGGCAAATTCATACTACATACTGTCTAGCAGTTAAAGTGAGTAAACTAGATCAAAATACACAATATATGAAGAGATCTGAAATAGGCAGGCTTGATGGGAAAAGGCAGATGCATGGAGTATTCAGAACGATGCATGGAATATGATATCATTGACTAAGAGAAGTGATGTGTAGGGAAAGCATAGGTTCCAAAACTAGTACAGAGTGAAGAGGGGATACATTTAGGGCCAGAGGATCTTTAGTTCAAACTTCTCAACAAGTTTGTTTCAAAACTCTCATTTTTTTCCAGCTCCCTCCTCACCACTGTCTCCTCCTCCCTCCCTTTCTCCCTTCTTCTCTTAGAATCTCCTAATCTAGGTTCCATGAGTGGGTTTCAGAGAAACTGTAAATTCCCTGACATTTTAAGCAAAAATTTGTTTTTTATGAGTATTTTTCTGGGGAATGGGTCCAGGTCTTTCATCAGATTCTCAGAGAGGTTAGAGCCCCATAAGAAGATTAAAAATCATGGAAAAAAAATGTTCAGAGCGTAAATGTAGCTTTGATGCAGTTCCACTGGTATGTCATGCCTTGGGAGTAGGAGTTATTTCTCATCAGAAGAAAAAAATAAAAAAGAGAAAACGTAAAGTGATTTTTTCTGACCTGTTTCCACGAGTCCTGTGCCCTGGGAAAAAATGCCCTGCCTTACGAAACAGAAACATCTCCATCCTTGCTGGCCTGCCAGGTCTCTCACCCATCATCTCAGGCAGGCTCCGGGCAAAGGCAGCCAGCTTCCTTTTCTGCCATTCATGACCCTTTCCATCAGATGTTGGGGTCTGGGCTCTGGCCAGCTTGTTGACAATTATGAAGATTTTTCTAACCAGGCCAAACAGCCTCTGCACCATCAGAACGCTCCAGCTTAGGAAACTACAGGAGATCAGGAAGGGATAAACAGTTTTATAAAGGATGCCCCAGGGGAGTATCAAAATCCATAGGTCCAGGCACAACAACACGGAGTCCCCAGGGCCTGAGGATCCTAGGATTGAATTAGGCTCCTCCGTCAACTAGAGTTGTGAGATGCCATAGTTCTCTGCTCTAAATTCACAGGTCCTCTGGGGAGACCAGTGAGATGAAAGCAATCAATGCACACAATCTTGGGGCAATCAGCAATCTTGCCCCCATCAGCAATCTTGGCGCAGCTGATGATCAGTCAGGTGGCTCTGCTGATCCTGGCTGGCTTGCTCTCATGTCCGGGTGTCAGCTGCCTCGATGAGGCACCTGGACTGGCCTCTGCTGGGTGACTGGGCTGTTTCAGCTCTCCTCCAAGTGTCTCTCATGCTCCAGCACACTAGTCTGGGCATGTTCTCACAGTGACAGCAGAGGGACAAGAGACAGCAAGCACCAGTGTGCAAGCCTATTTCAAGCCTCCGTTTGCATCACATCTGCTAATAACACATTGGCCATAGCAAGTCACAGAACCCAGCCCGGAGTCAAGGACAGGGCTTGACACCCTGCCTACAGTGAGAAAGCATGGCAAGCCAAGTGAGAATCTGCAATATTTTTTAAATAATTTCATATTTTATTTTAGTTTCAGAAGGTACATTTGATGCTGAGGGTTGGGGTATGCTTGGTCCCATCACCCATGTAGTAAGCATAGTACCCAATAGATTTTCAGCCCTTCCCCCATCTCTTCCTCCCCACTCTAATAGCTCCCAGTGTCTGTTTATCCCATCTATATGTCCATGAGTACCCAATGTTTGAGAACATGAAGTCTTTGGTTTTCTATTCCTGCATTAATTCGTTTAGGATAATGGCCTCCAGCAGTATCCATGTTGCTGCAAATAAAATGATTATGTTCTTTTTTAATGGCTGTGTAGTATTCCACGATGTATATACACCACAGTCTCTTTATCCAATCCACCATTGATGGGCACCTAGGTTGATTCCATGTCTTTGCTATTACGGATAGTGCTACAATGAACATGTGAGTCCATGTGCTTTTTTGGTAGAATGATTTGTTTTCTTTTGGATATATACCCAGTAATGGGATTGCTGGGTCAAATGGTAATTCTGTTTTAAGTTCTTTGAGAAATCTCCAAGCTACTTTCTACAGTGGTTGAATTAGCTTACATTCCCACCAACAGTGTATAAGCAAGAACCTGCATTTTGAGGTCAAGCTCTGCTTCTTACCAGCTGCACTGATGTCTTTTAAGTTCTCGAGCAAAGAAGACACTACCTTTCTTCTATCTGATTAGTGAAGTTTTTTTTTTTTTAATGTAATAATACACAGTGCATAATGGGGTGAAGAAATAGGCACCTGAATATGCTCTTGGTGGGATTTTATTCTTTTCTTTTTGGAGATGGAGTCTAGCTCTGTCGCCCACGCTGGAGTGCAGTGGCATGATCTTGGCTCACTGCAACCTCTGCCTCCAGAGTTCAAGCAATTCTCCACCTCAGCCTCCTAAGTAGCTGGGATTACAGGTGTGTACCACCATGCTGGAATAACTTTTGTATTTTTAATAGAGACAGGGTTTCACTATGTTGGTCAGGCTGGTCTCAAACTCCTGACCTTGTGATCCTCTCGCCTCAGCCTCCCAAAATGCTGGGATTACAGGCATGAGCCACCACACCTGGCCGATTTTATCCTATTGTCTAAAGGCAACTGAATCATACTTATCATGGTGGATTGCAAAAATAACCCCAAATTCTTCTTACCTTCATATGCACTCCCCTTTGCAATGTTACTTAGCAGCTCCTACCTCCATAAATATGGGTTAGTCAGGGGCCTTGCTTAGGCCAAGAAGACCATGAGAAATGTAATGCAAGCAGAAGCTTGTGCATTGGAATTGCCTCCTTTGCTGTGCTTGGAAGCCTGAGGCCACCATGTGAACAAGCCCAAGCCAGCCTGCTATAGAATGAGAGGCCATGTGGAGGAAAACTGAGGCGCCTCAGCTGACCTTGGAAGTATGAGCAAGCCCAGCTAAGATCAGCCAAGCCTGTTCTAGAACAGAAAAGCCAACCAGCTGACCCCACCCCAATTGCCACCAAATCCCAGAATTATATATGAGCTAGTAAAACATGCCAATTCATTATCATATTCTCATAAAGGTCAGTGTCTTTCACAAGCAGAGCTGTGATGTAGCTTCATTTGACAAATATTTATTAAGCCTATTATTATATGCTGAGATTGTCTAGGCACTGATGAAATAAAATGAAAAAAATAAAAAAATGTTTCTGCCCTCACAAAGCTTATATTCTAGAGATAAGAGACAGAATGTTGTTTCGTTTTTTTGAGATAGGGTCTTGCACTTTTGCCCAGGCTGGAGTGCAGTGGTGCGATCATAGCTCACTGAAGCCTCAGCCTCCCAGGCTCAGGTGATTTTCCCAACTCAGCCTCCTAAGTAGCTGGGACTGCAGGTCCATGCCACTGTGCCCAGCTGATTTTGTATTTGTTTGTGACAGAGATGAGGTCTTGCTATGTTGCCCAGGCTGGTTTCCAACTCCTGAGCTCAAATAATCCTCCCACCTCGGCCTCCCAAAGTGCTGGAATGATAGACGTGAGCCACCATTCCAACCATGGAATTTTTTTTTTAATTACTAAGTGTAACAGATTGAGTAAGAGTGATGAGTGCTCTGGAGAAAAAGAATAACACTATGTATAACACTACGATCCAGGAACATTTCAAATGAGGGTGGGTGTTGAGAGGTGTTGTAATAGTAAATGAGAAGGCCAGATAAAACATCTAGAAGGAGATGACCAAGTGAAGATCTGAAGCAGGTGAGGGAATGAGCCTCATTGGTATCTGGGGAGGAGTCTTCCAGGGAGAAGGAACAGCAAGAACAAAGTTTCTGAGGATAGGCTGGGGCCAACAAGTGTATAGGATGCAAAGACAGACAATAACAGGGACCTGATTGCATAGGATCTTGTGGCGACTCTAAGGAATCTTTTGTAAATTCTTGTATAGATCTTTTAACCACGTGTGGTTTATAATTTTAAATATACATATATATATATATATATATATATATATATATGGCTCAAAAACAGGCCAGGTGCAGTGGCTTACACCTGTGATCCCAGCACTTTGGGAGGCTGAGGTGGGTGGATCACCTGAGGTCAGGAGTTTGAGATCAGCCTGGGTAACGTGGTGAAACTCCGTCTCTACCAAAAGTACAAAAAGCCAGGAGTGGTGGTGGGTACATGTAATCCCAGCTACTCGGGAGGCTGAGGCAGGAGAATCGCTTGACCCGGGAGGCAAAGGCTGCAGTGAGCCAAGATCGTGTCACTACACTCCAGCCTGGGTGGCAGTGTGTGTGTGTGTGTGTGTGTGTGTGTGTGTGTGTGTGTGTGTAAAGTGTGTATCAAAAGTGTGTATCAAAAGTGTGTGTATCAAAAATAAATAGCAATCTTGAGCTGCACCCGCGGATTCCAGTATTTGTGGGCTCTACGTGAATTTTATTATAATCCCTGGCTCCTTGTTCATAGAGCTTGCTTGCCGCAGGCAGCAAGAGAGCGACATCATTTTTGGGCACAGGCTGCCCTCTGCTGTTCACTTTTGGATTAACAGCCACAGTTATCACCTAAAGAAGCAGTCACTGTCTTATTAGAAAACAGATACCCAGTTATCAGGACACCCATCTTCCTTGCCAGTAAGTTTGACTATCTCCAGGAGCTATTAAAAAACAATATAGGGCCGGGCGCGGTGGCTCAAGCCTGTAATCCCAGCACTTTGGGAGGCCTAGGCGGGTGGATCACGAGGTCAAGAGATCGAGACCATCTTGGTCAACATGGTGAAACCCCGTCTCTACTAAAAATACAAAAAAATTAGCTGGGCATGGTGGCGCGTGCCTGTAATCCCAGCTACTCAGGAGGCTGAGGCAGGAGAATTGCCTG
>NW_016107400.1:7758786-7765179 GCF_001604975.1 Cebus imitator | reverse complement strand
AAAAAAAAAAAAAAAAAAAAAAAAAAAAAAAAATATAGAAGAAGAGGATATTTCCCAAATCTTCATCATTCCTTTCTATGCAAATATGACACTATTTATTTATTTATTTCAGAAGGGTCTTGCTCTCTGGCCCAGGCCAGAGTGCAGTGGCGTCATCACAGCTCACTACAGCCTTGAACTCCCAGGTTCAAGTGATCCTCCTGCTTTAACCTTCCAAGTAGCTGGGACTACAGGTACACATGACCCTGCCTGGCTAATTTTTTTATTTTTTTGTAGAAAGGGTCTCACTATATTGCCCAGGCTGGAATTGAATTCATGGGCTCAAGGGATCCTCTTACCCAAGCCTCCCAAAGGACTCAGATTACAGTCATGTGCCACCGTGCCTAGCCTATATTTTTTTAAAGCAGTTTTAGGGTCATAGCAATGTTGTGAGGAAGACAGAGAGATTTCCCATACACCCCCTTCCCCTACACATGCATAGCCTCCCCCATGATCAATATCCCCCCCAGAGTGATACAATTGCTACAACTGATGTACCTACACTGATGCATCATTACCATCAAAGTCCCCAATTCACATTAGGGTTCACACTTGACATTGTCTATTCTGCAGGTCTGGACAAATGTATAATGCCATGTATCCACCATTACAGTATCATGCAGAGAATTTTCACTGCCCTAAAACCCTCTGTGTTCTACCCACCCACCCACCCCCCTCAAATTCTGGCAATCACTAACCTTTTTACTGTCTCCATGGTTTTGCCTGAAAATCTGACAAGGCTGCATACTGTATGATTCCAACTATATGACCTCCCGGAAATGGCAAAACTGTTTAAAGATCTAAAATATTCACCCACTTGTTCATCTGATGCTCTGCAAATGCCTATGAGGTGAGCTATGTGGGCACTGTCAGCCCTTTGTGCAGATGAGAGAATTGAGACTTTGGAAACTTGTAGAACTTGCATGTAGTCTCATTAGCCAGTGCATGGTAAAACCAGGATGACAGTCAGAACCTTCCAACTCAGCCAAGTGCAGTGGCTCATGCCGGTAACCCCAACACTTTGAGAGGCAAAGATGGGAGGGTCACTCGAGACCAGGAGCTCAAGACCAGCCTGGGAAATACAGCGAGTCCCTCACCTCAACAACAACAACAAAAAATTAAATTAGCTGGGCATGGTAATGCACACCTGTAGTCCCAACTACTCAGGAGGATGAGGCTAGAGGATTGCTTAAGCATTAAGTCTGCAGCGAGCTATGATTGCATCACTGTGCTCTGGCCTGGACGACAAAGCAAGACCCTGCTTCTTAAAAAAATAAAATACGGCAGGGCACGATGGCTCATGCCTGTAATCCCAACAGTTTGAGAAGCCAAGGCAGGTAGGTACTAAAAATACAAAAATTAGCAGGCCGTGATGGTGCACACCTGCATTCCCACCTACTAGGGAGGTTGAGGCAGGAAAATCACTTGTACCAGGGAGGCAGGGAGGTTGTGGTGAACTGAGATTGCACCGCTGCACTCCAGACTCTGTCTCAAAATAAAATAAAAATAGCCTTTGAAATGCACAGCAGAGAAAATCATTTGACAGAAAGAGGTTCTGAATCTCCAAAACATAGGCTTGGGGTAGCAAGAGCCAAGACCCTTAAGAACTCTGCATCCAAAGTTCATGTCCTTGTAGGGACATGGATTAATCTGGAAACCACCATTCTCAGCAAACTGACACAAGAACAGAAAACCAAATACCGCATGTTCTCGCTCATAGGCAGGTGTTGAACAATGGGAAGACATGGACACAGGGAGGGGAGCATCACACACTGGGTTCTGTTGGAGGGGGCGCTAAGGGATAGTGGGGGGTGGGGAGGTTGGGGCGGGATAACATGCCAGATATAGGTGACGGGGGATAGAGGCAGCAAACCACCTTGCCATGTATGTACCTATGCAACAATACTACAAGATCTGTACATGTACCTGAGAATCTACGGTACAATTTAAAAAAAAAAAAGAATTCTGCATCCATTTAGGCCATAGACCCTAGAGCTAGAGAGTTAGGCATCATGTTCTTCTGCCCCCGAGCCCCAGGTAGATAGGGCTTCTCTCGACTCAGAAAAGGGGGTATAGAGTCTGAGAGACAGCAAGAGTTAGTCACTAATTATTGACCTTGGGGAGGAGGGCTGTACCTGTCCCACCTGCTGCCCCTGCTCCACACTGTCTTGGGGGAAAAGATGATGGAAGACAGAAATCCAAGATGAATATGGGAAACCCAAAGAGATGAGACCTATGTCTGTGCTTTGTGGGTGAAATCTAGGCAAGCCTCACAGTGCCCACACACACCAGGCCTATCACTACACCCACACCATCACCAGCCTGAGGCAGCAACAGTAGGGTAGAAACGGCAGGTGGCGCCTGGCACAGTGGCTCACTCCTGTAATCCCAGCACTCTGGGAGGCTGAGGTGGGCGGATCACCTGAGGTCAGGAGTTTGAAACTAGCCTGACCAACATGGAGAAATCCCATCTCTACTGAAAATACCAAATTAGCTGGGCATGGTGGCGCATGCCTGTAATCGCAGCTACTCAGGAGGCTGAGGCAGGAGAATCACTTGAAACCAGGAGGCAGAGGTTGCAGTGAGCTCAGATTGCGCCATTGCACTCCAGCCTGGGCGACAAGTGAAACTCCATCTCAAAAACAAAAAAAAAGAAAAGAAAAAAAAAGAAATGGCAGGTGGTAGACCAAAAAGACCAGAGACTTTCAATGCCCGGTGGGCTCAGGAGACCATATAAAGTTTCCTACTCTTCCCCACTCCTACCTTCACCCAAGTGTGGCAGGAATTATTAAGAAAGTATTTTAAGCAGAGAGAGGAAAAGGGCTCCGTGGAAAGTTTTCGTCTCTTTTTAAGCAGCTCCTGGCCTCAGTTGATCCACCCACCTTGGCTTCCCAAAGTGCTGGGATTACAGACGTGAGCCACGACGCCCACCTTAGAAATAAGGTCTTTACAGAGATAATTCAGCTAAGATGAGGTCATTAAGGTCCACCTTAACCAATATAACTGATGTCCTAAGAAGAGGAAATTAGGACACAGACATGTCCAAGCAGAGGCCCAGGCAAAGACCCAGCGAGGAGACGGCCATCTATAAGTCAGAGAGACCTCAGACTCAGCCCCTCTGATACCTCCATCTCAGGGTTCAAGCCCAGGATTGCGGAAAAAAATACATTTCTGTTGTTTAAGCCACCAGATTTGTAGTGCTTTGTTATAGCAAACTACTACAAAGGGTCTCTTCTCTTCTTGATAATATTATCATTATGATATCAGGAAAGTCATATAAATGACATGAACAGAGCAAACAGTAATTACAGGCAGAATAGCATATGTTCCAGCCACTTCTACCTTAGCGGAAGTTCTGGGTGGTTGTTTGGGAGGCTTTTGAACAGTGGACTAAGTTAAAGAGTGAGTGATGGGCTTGGGGTATAAATTCAAGGGATTGGGCTGCAGCTGGGAGCTCAGGACATTCTTGGCTACTGCAGCCCTACTCTACGTTTCATTGGCATGGTCATACTTAGGTAGAAAATGTAATTATTGAATCATGCTGCCTTACTTTTTGACCTGCTAACCATTGATCAGAGGAAAAAAACACCTGCACAAGTCAAAGCAAGGCTCATGCCTCTGACAGCTTTGTGAATTGGCTTATGAGCACTCAAACAGCTCACTGCCTTGTTTGCTTTCTTTATCCCTTGCTGTTACTGAGAAAGATTTGGCCTTATTAGAGAAATTAGGATATACAGAAGGAGTCAACAAACTGCATCAATAATCTCCAATTAAAAGACAAAGACAAAGACTCAAAGAAAGGATAGACAAACCGATCAATGGAACAGAATAGAGTACAGAAGTAAACCCACACATATTGAATCCACTTATTTTTAACAAAGGTACCAGGTCAATGCAATGGAGAAAGATTTTTTTTTCAACAAAATGATGTTGGAACCATTCGATATCCACATAGAAAAAATATAAAAGAACTTCCACCTCTACTTCAATTCATATATGAAAATGAATTAGGGTATATGTTCTCAGGGTTTTCTGAGGGCTGTGTTACTTGCAAAAAGTATTTTTCAATAAAAAAAAAATTTTAAGGCAGAGCACGGTGGCTCACGCCTGTAATCCCAGCACTTTGGGAGGCTGAGGCAGGCGGATCACTTGAGGTCAGGAATTTGAGACCAGCCTGGCCAACATGGTGAAACCCCATCTGTACTAAAAATACAAAAAATTAGCCAGGCATCATGTTAAGTGCCTGTAATCCCAGCTACTCACGAAGTTGAGGCAGGAGAATCACTTGAACCCAGGAGGTGGAGGTTGTAGTGAGCCAAGATCATGCCACTCCACTCCAGCCTGGGTGACAGAGCAAGACTCTATATTTTTAAAAAATATAATATTAATTATTAATGGAACTAACATTTACAGGGTTAGGACCCACATTAAGATAAAAAGCCTCATGTACATTGTGTCATGTAATCCTAGGAGATGGGCACTGGTACTGATTACATGGGAATATGAAGCTTCATAAATTTAAGTTAGTGGCTCTCAATAGCATACTAATATCATCTTGAGAGGTTTTATTTTTTAAAAAATTCTGATGATTGAGCTTCATCCAAAGCCTACTGGGTTAGAATCTCTGTGAATGGTGTTTAAGCATCTGCATTTTGTAAATGCTCTCAGAGGTGACACTGATGTGCAACCAGGGCTGAGAACCAATCGGAATGTTAGAGAGACTGGAGTTCAGGACTTATACTGACACTTCATACACAGAAGATGATACACAGATGTTGAAAAGCAGTATCAATATATATAGATGATAAAGATGTAAGTACAGATATACATAGACCTAGTACATTAGTCCATTTCACACTGCTTTAGAACTACCTGAGACTAGATCATTTATAAAGAAAAGAGGTTTAATTGACTCACAGCTCCACATGGCTAGAGAAGCCTCAGGAGACTTACAATCACAGCGGAAGGCGAAGAGGAAGAAAGGCACATCATACATGATAGCAGCAGGAGAGAGCGAGAACTAGCAGGGAAGTGCTACACTTTTTTTTGAGACAGTGTCTCACTGTGTTACCCAGGCTAGAATGCAGTGGTGTGATCTTTGTTCAGTGTAATCTCTGCCTCCTGGGTTGAAGTGATTCTTGTGCCTCAGCCTCCTGAGCAGCTGGGATTACAGATGCGCACCACCACACCCAGCTAATTTTTGTATTTTTAGTTGACATTGACACAGGGTTTTGCCATGTTGCCCCCGCTGGATTTGAACTCCTAACCTAACGTGATCTCCCTGCCTCAGCCTCTCAAAGTGCTGGGGATTACAAGCATGAGCCACAGCACCGGCCCTACACTTTTAAACCATCAGATCTCGTAAGAACTCACTCACTATCACAACAACAGCTTTGGGGCTGGGCATGGTGGCTCACGCCTGTAATCCCAACACTTTGGGAGGCCAAGGTGGATGGATCACCTGAGGTCAGGAGTTTGAGACCAGCCTGACCAACATGATGAAACTCCATCTCTACTAAAAATACAAAAAATAATAATAATAATTAGCCAGGCATGGTGGCAGGTGCCTGTAATCCCAGCTACTCAGGAGGCTAAGGAAGAAGAATTGCTTGAACCTGGGAGGCAGGGGTTGCAATGAGCCAAAATAGCATCACTGCACTCCAGCCTGAGCGACAAGAGTGAAACTCCATCTCAAAAACAAAAAAAGAGCAGCTTTGGGGAAACTACCCCCATGATCCAATTACCTCCCACCAAATCCCTCCCTCAACACATGGGGTTTACAATTTGAGATGAGATTTGAGTGGAAACACAGAGCCAAACCATATCACCTAGTATTGAATTTGTTGTCAATTACTGGTTAAGAACATCTCAAGTATAAAACAGACTGGCACTTTTCCTCTCCTCACTCCTTTCAAGACACCCATCCTCATGTTTCTGCTTTCTATTGTGGTCACTGAAACTCCTGAATGGTGAGATTCCAGACAGCACAGAAACTGACCAATCAAAATGGACTTTGGACTTATCACTGGAGCAGGATTGAGACATTAACGTTTTGATCACTGGATCCTGAAGAGGGAGGTTCCCAAGGGAGGGTAGCAGTGGGGAGCCACTCAGAGGGCTCAAGAAAGCAGCTGTTTTCCAAATGATATGGAAATCGCTTAATATTTTAACAACTGTTGCAGTAATGCCAGTGTCTGCCTGTGCCTTGCTCTAAAAAATAATTTAAAATACCTAATATTTATTGAGAATTATGTGGCAGATACTGTGATACATGCTTAATATACATTATTTTATTTTATTCCATTTGGTCATTGTTAAAAACACTTCCTCTTTTTTTCTTTTTTTTTTTTTTTT
>NW_016107400.1:7752168-7758616 GCF_001604975.1 Cebus imitator | reverse complement strand
TTTTTTTTTTGCACTGACAGGGTCTCACTATGTTGCCCAGGCTGGTCTCAAACTCCTGGCTTTGCCTCAGCTTCCCAAAGTTCTGGGATTACAAGCATAAACCCACCATGCCCAGCCAGGTCTATTTTTTAAAGGTAAAATTAAGATGGTCTGCCTGTCAGGCATCTATTTCATATCTCTACTCAAGGACTGCTTCTTATGTGTTGGGAGGAAAAGGAAGAAGCTAGCAGGCAGTCTGCAGTCCACACCAGGCTGCCCCCACCAGCTGTCGTGTGCCTGGCCACACTGCTTTCAGCCTCATTCATTTCCAACTCTGAGGGGGTTTGTCACTTTGCCTGTCGTTGTCACATTTCCATCCTGAAGTGGCAGCTCCAGTTGTGTTTCCCAGATAATTTCCAAGATGCTAATTGCCACCTGCTGATTTCCTGTAAACACTGTACTTTACACATGTGATTAATCAGAGAGCTGTGGACTGTTCCAAGGAAGTGTGTGTGTGTGTGTGTGTGTGTGTGTGTGTGTGCACGTGCGTGTGCATGCGCACGCGCACATTTCATTACTGTGGTGGATTTAAATCATGGGCAATGTTTGCTCACAAAGCTGCATTAGCAAAATGGCAGGGAAAACAAAATTATAAAACACCATAAACTGCAAGTTCACAGACTGTATACACAACAACTCAAATCAGCCCAACAATTCCCTGACTAAATTCTGGAACCAAGCAGCAGAAGGAAGGTAGCATCTCTAAAGGAGACTTTCAACCATTTCTTTTGAGATTGAAGATCAATCTTGTGCCAGGTCTTAGCTTTTCCTTACACATTACCTGCACCTTTAAACCTCCATCTCCTCATCTGTAAAAATGGAGATAATTTCTGAGTGACAGGAGATCACATATAATAAGCTTATTTTGTATATTAGTCAGAATTGTGTGGGATGCAAGTGACAGAAATTGAATTCAAAGTGGTTTGAGCAACACAAGGGAATATATTGGCTCAAAAACCTAGAGAGACAGGGGACTGGCTTCAGGAGCAGTTGCATCTAGGAGCTCAAATAATGACTTCAAACTCTGTGGCACCCTCTCTGCTTTTTGATCTTGCTTCATTCTTAGAAGATTCTCCTTACAGCAACCTAGTAGACTAGCCAAGAGTTCCAGTCATATATTTTATCTTCTCAGCAACTAGTTTACACTGTAAACTAGTGTAGATACCATCTCACTTTCGAAATGACCCACTAGTGTAAGAGCTAAAGAGAGGAAAGAAACATGAAAAGTGGCTTAACAGTCAAAGACAGGTTTATTTTGGAGAGGGACTTCTGGCCAATTTTGATGAGAGGCACTCTCTCTTACAGACTAAGAATATTTAAGGGTATAGGAAGTGGAGAGCTTATCATAGATTCAGAATGTTTCTATGTGAGGGAAAGTTTATTACTGGGTTGGAATGTCTCTGGTTGGAGGTGAGGCTATATCGGGGTTGGCATGTTTCTGGTTGGAGCAGGGGTTTATCTTAGGGTTCCAATGTTTCTGGTTATGCTGACATTAGCCATTAGGCTGATGTTCTGGGGCTGGATTTAGACAGATTTTTTTTAATCGAGGGGAACTTAAAATGGTGGTGTTTGTCCAAGACAGCAATGCTCCTGGTTTGTCCACTAGCCCACTCTCAGACCTCCTGATTTGAGTAGAGTTAATTGCCTATTTGCCTACACCTATCCAAACTCCTGAAATATACACAGAATCAGCCACATACATAAAGGTACTGCCAGACTTATGACCCCAAAACCAAACCAGATGTTTGGAAGGACAGCCTGGCACTGTCTGGTGGTGTTCATAGGAGAAAAAAATCAGGGGTTCCAACATCAGGATATGGATTTCATGACTGATATTCAACCTCCCATACAAACTCAAGTGCTGAGTGACAACAGGGAGAAGTTTGCTCAACTAGGAAGGAACTGGTCAGACCCTCTTACATATGCTTGTTTCAGTACCAGGCCAACAGTAGAAAACAGGTGGTTCACAGACTCAAACCCAGGCACATCTGGCCAAGGTCACTATTTGCCATTTTCTGTTTCCAAGCCTCTCCAAGCCTCTATGACGCTTTCTTCTTTTCCTTTTTCTTTTTAAGATGCAATCTTGCTCTGTTCACCTAGGCTGGAGTGCAATGGCACGATCTCAGCTCATGGCAACCTCCACCTCCTGGTTTCAAACGATTAACCTGCCTCAGCCTCCCAAGTAGCTGGGATTACAGGCACATACCACCAAGCCTGGCTAATTTTTGTATTTTTCACAGAGGCAGGGTTTCACCATGTTGGCCAGGCTGGTTTTGAACTCCTGACCTCAGGTGATCCGCCCACCTCGGCTTCCCAAAGTGCTGGGATTACAGGCGTGAGCCACTGTGCCTGGCCTCTATGGCATTTATTATAGCAAATACTCAGAATCCCAGCCTGAGATTTTGGTCTTGAAGTATAGAGCCTATTGCTCTACCTAATCACACAGTCCCTTTATTCCATCCTACTGGGGTGAGATCCTATCCTCTAACCCCTTCATTTGCATTGTTTCTCCTTTTCAACTTCTCCCCTAGGGTCATTAGTATGATAATCCATCAAAGTTATCCTATGAGAGTTGACCAATATTAGCCATAGAGGTTTGACAGTCTTTGGGTATCCTGCTCTGAAAAATGTGAGAACTCAGGGCAAATGGGTCTTATCAGGACACATAAAAAGAAGCAGGTGCAGAAAAAGGCTGGAGCCCTTGTTAAAGCATGGAGAGATGGAAATCAAGATAAAGGGAATTTCCTGGTGTCTACAAAAGGCAAACAGCCTGACAAATAATGCATAGAAAAAAGAAATGTTAGCAGCAGCCTCTGCATTCTCAGTCTATCCCCAACTAGCAATGATGAGCATTAAGTCCTTTCTGATAATGAAATCAGCTTATTTGCCTTATTTTCCAGTCATTGAAAGTTAAAATAACAGGGTTAGATGTAGCATAAAGTAATGGTTAAAAGCACAAACGCTGGAGTCAGATGCTGGATTTGAATCCAGGATCCTCTACTCAGCAGCACTCAGATATATTATTTCCCTATGCTTTAGTTTTCTTACTGGTAAATGGGAATATTGATAGCATCTACCTCCCAGTGTTGGCATGAGAAGGAAATTAGGTGCTGCATATAAAATAGTCAAAACCACACATGGCTCATAATAAAAATTCAATACATATTAGCTATTAGACAAGCAGCAACCTGAACTCCCTGCCTTCCGGGAAATTCCCTTGTCTACATGCAGATGGTTGATTGGGTGAATCCTCCAAGAAGAACACTGGACCTCTCTAGGGACTCACAGAGGCAAAGAGGGAGCACCCAATAGAAGTGTGGCTTGCACAGATTTGGAGGTACATATGCATGTTTGTTACAAGCATATTACATGCAAAATGGTTGGGTTGGTCTTCTAGTGTACCTCTCACCTAATACCAAACATTGTACCCAATAGGTAATTTTTCAACCTTCACCTCCATTTCACCCTCCCCCCTTTAGCAATCCCCAAAATCTATTCTCTCCATTTTTATGTCCATGTGTAACCTTTGTTTAGATCCCACTTATAAGTGAGAACATGCAATATTTGATTTTCTGTTTAGTTCACCTAGGATAATTGCCTCCAGATCCATCCATGTTACTGTAAAGAATGTGATTTCATCCTTTTTATGGCTGGGTAATAGTCCTTGCTGTAGATCTGCCACATTTCCTTTTTTTTTTTTTTTTTCATTTCCTTTTGTCTCTCTTTTGAGACAGGGTCCCACTCCACCAGCCAGGCTGGACTGGCACCATCATAGCTCACTGCAGCCAGGACTACCTGGGTTCTAGTGCTCCTCCCACCTCAGCCTCCCAAGTAGCTGGGACTACAGGTGCACGCCACCACACCTGGGTAATTTTTTATATTTATTTTTGTCAACTTGCCCAGGCTGGACTTGGCCTTATGCAGTCCTCCTGCCTCAGCCTCTCAAAGTGTTGGGATTACAGGTATGGGCCACCATGTTCAGCCCACCACATTTTCTGCCTGTCAACCACTGGCAGACACGGGTTGCTTCCATGACTTTGCTACTGAAAACAGCTGCTTTTGATCTTCTGATTAAAAGGTATTTTTCTTCTGTTTGACAGTGTTGCAGCAAGCTCTCTCAAGGCTTTGCTCTGAAAATACAGAAAGGCCTGCAGCATATTTTCCTTGCCCTAGGCTAAAATGACTTGGCACAATCAACTACAAGGAGTGAACTGGATTGATCACAGAGGGGCATACACAGACCTCAGATTTTTCCAACAACTAGAAGGCTCATCACAAAGTAAGCATTGGGGTCAGTAACAGGTGTTCCCAGAACTCCAAAGACAAAGGCCAGCTAGAACCCAAAGGGCTATACATGCATCACAGACAAGAATAGGGATTAGACCACAGGCTGGCTCAAGCAAATTTTGTCAAAAGGTTTGCTTGCAGCTGCCGTAGCCAAGGTTATCCTATCAAGCTAATCAAAGTTCTAGCATTTGCAACCTCTCTCCCTTCACCCAACTCCCTACTCAGGTCACCCAGGTCCACTGAATATATTCGAATCCTGCCCACCTCTAGAATTCCTCTTATCAATTCCTGCCCATTTCTCAAGCATAACTAAATTTCAGTTTCATCCATGAAGTTTGTTTTGGCCACTTCCAAACCATCTAAACTGACAGCTCTAATTGCCCAATATAATCACATGGAATTATATACGGTTTATGACACCTCTTCTACTAGGGCCTTGAGGGAGAGTGAACATCCCTTGGTTTTACCTGTACAGCATCCTTTATCCCTTCTTCTGGTAGGAGCATCCACCCAATTTTTCTTTAGAAAAAAAAAATAATAAAAAATAAACAAATTAAAAAAAAAAATAAAACCCTTCCAAACTCTTGGACCAGGTGGCTCAGAAGGACTTGACAACACCCCACAGTTCCAGAGTGGACATGTAACCCAGGCCTCACCAATCAGAAATTCCCTCTCCCTGGTCACAGTGATTGGCTCAGGATGGGCACATGACCCAAGTCAACCCTATGAGGGTCAGCCCCAGGACATTTGCTAAAACTATTGGGGGTTGAGGGGAGTGTATTCTCTTTCAGCAGACCAGCAGCTACTACATGGAGAGAACTTACTGAACACAGAGTTGATTCAGGAAAAAGCAGGGCTGAAAACAGAGGGGAATCAATTGCCTGAGGACATCATCTGGATCTCTGACTACAACCATGCCTAAACCTTCCCTGAACATTTCAGTTATATGAGACAGTAAGTTCCTTTCATTTATTTAAAAAAAAATTTTTTTTTAGAAGCAAAGTCTATGTTGCCCTGGCTAGCCTTGAACTGGTCTCAAGCCATTATCCCACCTAAGTCTCCTGAGCAGTTGGGACTAAAGGCACATTCCACCTGCCCAGCCAACAAATATTTATTGGTGGTCTGCTGTGTGCCAAGCACTGTTCTAGAAACTAGAATACATCATATAACTTTTTTTTTTTACTTAATATGATGTAAGCTAAGTTTCTTCACTTGCACCTGAAATAGCCATAGTCAATAAAGATTTCATGTTGCTTAATTCATCCATTGTTACTAAACTTTCCTCATGTGGGTCTCTTTTTACCAAGGTGATTATAACTCATTGAGAATATGGTTGGGCACAGTGGTTCACACCCGTAATCCCAGCACTTTGGGAGGCTAAGGTGGGTGGATCACTTGAGGTCAGGAGTTTGATATCAACCTGGCCAACATGGAGAAACCCCATCTCTACTAAAAACACAAAAATTAGCTGGGCATGGTGGCACACACCTGTAATCCCAGTTACTTTGGTGGGGCTGAGGCAGAGAATTGCTTGAGCTTGAGAGGCAGAGGTTGCAGTGAGCCAAAATTACGCCTGAGTGACAGAGTGAGACTCTGTCTCAAAGAAAAAAAGTAAAAACACGTGCATGTGCACAAGAGGAGGACTGGTTGTGAAAGTGGGAGTGGTTTTGGGAGGCAGTCTAAATTCAGTGG
Source organism: Cebus imitator (assembly GCF_001604975.1). Lineage (NCBI taxonomy): Eukaryota > Metazoa > Chordata > Mammalia > Primates > Cebidae > Cebus > Cebus imitator. Next base: position 7,752,598 of record NW_016107400.1, on the reverse strand, counting down.
GTAGTGAATGGCAAATAAGGTAATTGAAGAACTGAGTTCAAGGCAATTGAGTGGTTCAACCTGTCCACTGAGACACCTCTGCTGCTCGGAGCAGGTAGCTACCACCTTTTCCTACCGAATAAAGCACTGATAGTGGACACAAAGAAGGGAGGCACAGGATGGTGTCACAAGTATTTTAAAACTCCTAAGACAGGAAACACTCAAACCAAAAGAAAAGCTACCAGCTCACCCTACTTGGCAGCACAGCCAGGTCCTTCTAATAGTTGGAGATAAGCTGATGTAATCACAATCACTGTCAGCAGTGACTATGGGGCTGGGTGTGGTGCCTCATACCTGTAATACTAGCACTTGGGGAGGCCCAGGCCGCCAGATTGTCTGAACTCAGGAGTTTGAGACCAGACTGGGCAATATGGGAAAACTCTGTCTCTAC